>NC_031967.2:84848973-85188232 GCF_001858045.2 Oreochromis niloticus | reverse complement strand
TTAGATTTTAGTGCAAATTTTGGCCAATTTCTAGCCTCCTGAGAAAGATTCTACTTTGGCCCCATAGAAACAGACTTCATTTGTGGTGTCTTGGCTCTCTCTAGTGGTATACCGGGAGTAGTACAGCCGAAAAGATTATCCTTGTGTTGAAAACTCCATATCCCACAATTCATAGCACGCCTCTACAGAGTGAACAATGGCGGCCACCACTTCGTTTTATGTCTTTTATTCGTGTTTCTAGGTCACAAACTAAACTTTTAAGACATTTTCAGGCGAGAATATAGGTGTGTAAACTTCAAATATCTGCTCGTTTTATCAAGACATCCCATATTAGCAAGAGTTGTCTTATGTGTTGCTGATAGCCAGCCAGCCAGCTAGCTAGAGGCCTCTACCGAGTCAAACAATGGCGGCCACCACTTCGTTTTCTATGTCTTTTATTCGTGTTTCTAGGTCACAAACTAAACTTTTAAGACATTTTCAGGCGAGAATATAGGTGTGTAAACTTCAAATATCTGCTCGTTTATCAAGACATCCCATATTAGCAAGAGTTGTCTTATGTGTTGCTGATAGCCAGCCGGCTAGCTAGCGCCGCTAGCATAGCTAGCTAGCGCTGCTAGCGACCCTCAAAGCACCCAGGCTGGGCTTATAGTGACGCGGCTAAAATTTGTTGCAACACCCGATCGCTCGCCAAGTCTGTGTTTTAGCTGGACTCATTTTTCGCTTATATGGGCCGATGATGCTGGTCGATGTGGAAAAAATAACTGAGTTGTTTGGTGGTGGAGCTAGCCGGAGCTACAACAGAGGGCAGCTATCCACCGGTGTGTGACAGAAAGGACATGCCGCGAACCACACATAGGAGGTGGGGCAGGCCACCGCCGATCGACCGGTGGTTGCTAACCTGGAGGTCAATCGTGGATCAGGGAAAGCGAAGGTGGTTGCTAACCTGGAGGTCAATCGTGGATCAGGGAAAGCGAAGGCAGGAGCTGAGGGGTGAACTGAATTTCAGGTAAGAAGTTATGAACTGCACTCTATTTGGGTCAGATATAAACAGAGTTTAGGTGTAGTTTATTTTCGTTGTGCTGACCTTTTACAATCGTACTGCATGCTAGCTAGCACGACAGCTGTGTGCGCGGTAAGTTACTGATGTTGAACTTTATTATATTCATAAGGGTTGGTTCGTCAGAGTTGCCGTACAAACGGAATCGTCCCACATTCAGAGAAAACATTACGATTTATTCTGTCGTTACGAAGCCTCCCTGTCATTCTCTCGCCAGTTGCAACTTCACTCATGAAACTGATCAACGATCGGCTTTTCGCTCTTGTTTATCGCGCTAAAGAACAGCAGCACGTTTAAGCTTGATCAGCTGTTGTTAGAATTAATTTGATTTTAATTTCTAGTATCAGCTGATGTTTTCTGGAGCCACAGCTGAAAAAAGGGAAGTTATGAACTGTTTTTAAGAGACAAATACAGGGAGTGCAGAATTATTAGGCAAGTTGTATTTTTGAGGAATAATTTTATTACTGAACAACAACCATGTTCTCAATGAACCCAAAAAACTCATTAATATCAAAGCTGAATGTTTTTGGAAGTAGTTTTTAGTTTGTTTTTAGTTTTAGCTATTTTAGGGGGATATCTGTGTGTGCAAGTGACTATTACTGTGCATAATTATTAGGCAGCTTAACAAAAAACAAATATATACCCATTTCAATTATTTATTTTTACCAGTGAAACCAATAAAACATCTCCACATTCACAAATATACATTTCTGACATTCAAAAACAAAGCAAAAACAAATCAGCGACCAATATAGCCACCTTTCTTTGGAAGGACACTCAAAAGCCTGCCATCCATGGATTCTGTCAGTGTTTTGTTCACCATCAACATTGCGTGCAGCAGCAACCACAGCCTCCCAGACACTGTTCAGAGAGGTGTACTGTTTTCCCTCCTTGTAAATCTCACATTTGATGATGGACCACAGGTTCTCAATGGGGTTGAGATCAGGTGAACAAGGAGGCCATGTCATTAGTTTTTCTTCTTTTATACCCTTTCTTGCCAGCCACGCTGTGGAGTACTTGGACGCGTGTGATGGAGCATTGTCCTGCATGAAAATCATGTTTTTCTTGAAGGATGCAGACTTCTTCCTGTACCAGTGCTTGAAGAAGGTCTCTTCCAGAAACTGGCAGTAGGCCTGGGAGTTGAGCTTGACTCCATCCTCAACCCGAAAAGGCCCCACAAGCTCATATTTGATGATACCAGCCCAAACCAGTACTCCACCTCCACCTTGCTGGCGTCTGAGTGGGACTGGAGCTCTCTGCCCTTTACCAATCCAGCCACGGGCCCATCCATCTGGCCCATCAAGACTCACTCTCATTTCATCAGTCCATAAAACCTTAGAAAAATCAGTCTTGAGATATTTCTTGGCCCAGTCTTGACGTTTCAGCTTGTGTGTCTTGTTCAGTGGTGGTCGTCTTTCAGCCTTTCTTACCTTGGCCGTGTCTCTGAGTATTGCACACCTTGTGCTTTTGGGCACTAGTGATGCTGCAGCTCTGAAATATGGCCAAACTGGTGGCAAGTGGCATCTTGGCAGCTGCACGCTTGACTTTTCTCAGTTCATGGGCAGTTATTTTGCGCCTTGGTTTTTCCACACGCTTCTTGCGACCCTGTTGACTATTTTGAATGAAACGCTTGATTGTTCGATGATCACGCTTCAGAAGCTTTGCAATTTTAAGACTGCTGCATCCCTCTGCAAGATATCTCACTATTTTTGACTTTTCTGAGCCTGTCAAGTCCTTCTTTTGACCCATTTTGCCAAAGGAAAGGAAGTTGCCTAATAATTATGCACACCTGATATAGGGTGTTGATGTCATTAGACCACACCCCTTCTCATTACAGAGATGCACATCACCTAATATGCTTAATTGGTAGTAGGCTTTCGAGCCTATACAGCTTGGAGTAAGACAACATGCATGAAGAGGATGATGTGGACAAAATACTCATTTGCCTAATAATTCTGCACTCCCTGTAAACAGCAAGCTCCTTTTTTTGTGTAGCTGACAGCTGGTAACTGTGCAGGGGCGGATCTAGCAAAGCTTTTGCCAGGGGGCCAGGTAGGCCATTAACAGAGAAAGGTGGACACAAAGATATACTTTTCTTTCTTACTCTCATATAAAATATTTAGCTTTTATTAAATAGTTATCTGAATCTTACAACCAAAGTTTGAAAAATAATACACAAGATTGGCTGTAGACCATTGCTCATCATTCAGAACACTGTGTAAAAATAACAAAAGACAAAAAGTGAATGCGAAAGTGCATAAATATTTATTTTACGTGTTTGATGTGTGTGGCGGGGCGTGGTCTGCAGTGCCGCTGCAGGGGAGGTGGACCCACCTGAGCGGCATCTGCAATCACGCCTCTCGGGCGTTGTCTGTGCTCTCTCGGCTGTTTTTTGGGTGTGTGTAAGTTGAAAAGCTACAGCCGGTTGTGTGGGTACACCAACCATGTGTGAAAAGTGGTCCATAACGTAATGCTTCAAAGCGTGTTCATGCAAACATTGTCGGGTCTGCCGTGGTACAATGGGGCTTCTGCTCATGAACCTCTGTGCACAGCGTCTGCAAATCGGGGCTGTACAAAGCAACTTCATCTTTACACAAAACTGTAAGCTGTCATCTGTGAAGTGTGAGCGGTGTTTGTTTTTACCATAGTTCATGGTGGAGAATGGCTGCTCTTCTGAGTTTTGCCCTAAGCAGCCGTAAGAATGGCAAACTACAGTGATTAGCAGCGGCATAGGCACACATAAAATTTCTTCAGAAATTTTCGCTTTCTAGTTAAATCTGCTTTTTCTATTTGTTCAGGGTCCTGCTCCAGGAAACAGCTTCAACAAACTCTGGCTTTCAAAATAAGACATCTGATGGGTTTGTTTAGCACAGACCCACTGCTGGAATGAAACAATTCTACTACAACAGCACCAAGTGGACACCAAGCAGAGCTCTTTGTTTGATCTCATACACGAGGGAGAGAACTGTGACGAGCGCCGTTCCTTCAACTTGAATCCCAGTCGCTCTAGTCTGCTCCCTCGTAACACTGCTCTTTATTGTGGTTACATGACTATGCATAAGTTCATTAACATATGACGTCTTACACAGGCATACATGTGAACAAAGAGTACCTTGTCTGTGTGTTGTGTGTGTGTCTGTGTGAGATATATGACCCTGTGAAGACTCCCCAAAGCTGGTGCCAGGAGTCCAGCGGTCCACCTAAACAAAAGGCACTTACACTTAAACAGATACAGAGTAGGTGTCTTCCCATAGTATAAATCAGAAAGATCTTCTGCTGTATTGTCCAAAGTAAACATATGAATCATTTCCAACACTTGAGCAGATCTTTAGTTTGGGCAGTACTGTACAAAATAACACATAGGGCTTTGGAGCGTGATATCACGAGGGTGGGCATGGAAAGGATTTTGGCCTGATTCGCCATTTTCTGGGTCCAAACAAAGCGCAAGTGAAAAGGGAGCGAAGGCACACACAACAGCCATGGTTCGTATTTGCTGTGTGGTCGGCTGCAATGTTCGATCGCACGACCAGCAAGAGAATAAGGTTGAAAATGGTTTATCTTTTCATTCTTTCCCAACCTGGAAGCAACATGAGGCAGCTCGTGTATCGATGTTACCAAACTAAGG
Source organism: Oreochromis niloticus (assembly GCF_001858045.2). NCBI lineage: Eukaryota > Metazoa > Chordata > Actinopteri > Cichliformes > Cichlidae > Oreochromis > Oreochromis niloticus. Next base: position 85,183,550 of record NC_031967.2, on the reverse strand, counting down.
CGTCTAGCCTGGATAGCAGCTGTGAGACGAGCTGATATCCAGCTCTCTTCCATCTCCAAATATCTGTTGGTGCTCCAGACATTTTCATTCCGGTAAGTTCTAAATATGTTCGTATCACTCTTTATAGCCTATTAGTTTTATTTTCGATGCACTCTGAGGTCATAGCAAATTAGAATAATGAGTGATTTTGCAGAACTACCTTCTATTTATAGAGTTGCTAATTATTTGGCATTATTGCAGCAAACCAGCCTATGAAATGGATGAAACACATCATGACTGGGTTCCAGCGCTACACAAGGGACCTGCTTCAAACATACCACCATGCCAATCGGATTACTTCTTCCATGTGAGGGTGAAGAGGTGACCCTTCTGGATAAGATGGTGAAGGTTTGCTGCGTTTGGTGAACAGTGTGGTAGTAAAACCAGGGAAAAATGAAACTTGCTCCTGTTAAATATTCTTAAGTCTTGTGCTGTATAAATGGCGCTATGTTTTCAAAAGATACAGTAAATAAAGTAATGTTAGTAGTGGGTGATATCATGTAAACACTGTCATGATTTTGTGTAAACATTTTGTCATTTGTAAACTATAAATGACATGGATTCTACACTGTAACTGATGTGATGTTCTATAAAGTGGTTTTAATTTAAAAAAAAAAGGCAAAAATTAGTTTGTTTCTTTTTTCAACTTTTGAACAGTGGTACTCAGTCAGTACATATTCAGTAAATGCAAATTATTTACATGGCAGTGCACTACAGGCATAAATCTAGACCCCTAGATAAAACATTATGGGTTATTCCCACGACCCACAGCTTTACTGTGTTCCAGCAAAGTATCCAATAGCAGTGACAACTCCTCCACAGTAGCAGGTGGGATTTTCCTTTTTTGAGGACGGCTCCTTTTACCTTTCAATACGGATGGTCTGTTTATGTTTTGATCAAGAACCTTTTTTTGGGCAGCTGAAGAGGAGAAGTCCATCTTATGGCCAACCTCTGACTGTATCTTGGTCACATTACCCAGCAAAAACCAGTATGCAGGTTCATCTGTAACAGTCCTTCTGCCACGGATCAACACTGTTGCTTCTACATTAAACAGAAGAGCAGCGACATGGATGCAGGTCTCCACGACTCCGGCCATACAGGTGCAGTGGGCGGCTTCAACCTTCCCTGTGATGCTCACAGTGACCCATGGCTGCAATGCTGGTTCATTCAGTCTTTGAGAGTGCAGCACCTGAAACATACAAAGTTAATTTAGAGACAAGAACTATGAGCCAAGGCCGACACAAATGTGTTTCATCTACTTTATCATAAATATAACAAAGTGTTTAGAAAGTTAGCACATACATGTAATTTTCAATTTTTTTATGTGTCCATCTATAAAACGCTGCATTTTATAGGGTAAATCTGCCTGTTTTCTGTCAGAAACCTGCCTGCAGAAAATGAACCTAAAGCATGTAAATGCAAGGATGTAATCACTTTAGAGATGGAGAAACCATAAAGTGACAATTATGAATCACTTAATATGATAAGGAGATTCTGCAGGTCATTAATCAATGTATAAAACTAAAATAAAATGTATTTTTAGTGACACGATACAAATATTGAAGCAAGATGTATAATTAGAATTATTTATAATAAATATGAATAAATCATTGCAATTTCTTTAACCATAAAGAATAACTAAATCCTTCAGGACAATGTCACATCAGTGCACTGAACTCACTATGTTATCCCTCTAACAGAGCCTCCACATGTTCTCACTGTAATTTCCCCTCATGAATGAATTTATGCTGCACTAATCTGAATGTTTGCAGGGAAATCAAATGCATTTCACTCGCAGTACTCGAGCTGACTTACCTTTGTTTGAATGACGACTTGTACGCGCTGACTCCACAGATAAGGTACGAAAATATGTGAGGCTATAGCGGTTGCTCTTCAGGGTTTCTACTCCACGGCCGTGTTTCATACGGGTCCACATTTCCAATGCACGCTATTTTCTGCAAGTACCGCTGCTTCGCCTCTGGATGCAATCGGTCTCTATACCGTCCATTCTCTTTTGAGCTGCTTTTAAGCATCTTTGTTGTAGTCGTCGTTCCAACACAGTGTGTTTGTTTTGATTCATAGACCCTGAAAATAGCGGTGCGCTCCCACAATGCATTGCGGCATGATGTCAACTCCAAAGCCCTATATTGTACTATACTGCCCACTTCCTGATCTTATTGGATCTGTGTGTGAGGTTGGTGAAGGAAACACATGTTTACTGAGTGAATCGCTGCCATTAGGAACTAGTTTTTATATCACAGCCTAGAAATCACACAGGACCATTTCTGCAAGTGAAAAGTTGTAATTGGAGGAAAATAATTGTATAGTTTGTGCGACTGTTGTTTGTAAATGAAGAATTGTCCCAACTACATGTGCTGCTGACCTTTGACCTTTTCTTTAGGTGCACAGAGGAGTCTGTGGAAACATCCTGAGGCAGTGCTACAGATGTCTTCAAATAAAGTGGTGTATTATCCATGTTTTCTATGGATCACATCAATATCCTGATCTAACAAGCCCCCTTTTTGTGGATTTTAGAGCCTCTGACTTTTGCTGCGTCTGCGTCTCATTTCAAGCACAAGAGCAAGAAGTGGATGAAGAAATGGGGCGAGTGGGGTCAGTGTGGTGCATGTCAGCTGTGCTCATGCTTTCACAAAGAACATGTGTATTCATTGGCAGCATTAAGGTGCACTTTAGTCTTCATAATAATAAAGTATTGTGACTTTATTATTGTGAATCCTCACAGTCATGTTGCAGCTCTGCTTTGCTTTAAGAAAATGTTCTACCAGGATGTTACTTTCCTAAACGTGTTCTCCAAATGTTCCCAAAGACTTTGTTCTAAGTAGTTCTACATGATGAAACATCCACACTAAGTTTAAGAAGGACACACAAACACCATCTGTCCTTCATCATGTGTACAAACGTGTTCAGATGTCAAATGTACCGTGAATGGATGCAAATGTGGATCATTCCAATAAAATGAGACAGTTTTGTAAGTGGATCCCAGTTTGAAGTTCATTGAAACCTATAAGAACATGTTATTCAAACCAACTTTATCCAACAGGAAGAAGCATCAGGGGAACAGGAAACATTCAAACATGTTTACTGTAAGAACTGCACAAAGGAAGGAAACACAATCCTACACACGAGCACTTTAAAATGGACATTTAGCTTTTCAAACATCAGGGAGTGCTGCAATAACAACACTGTGCCCATTCTGATCAGACTGAAAGATTTATAGAGATTTATCCATGTGCTGGAAAAGGATTTGATATCAACATATATGCAGATTAGTAGGAGCATTTTCTTCATATTGATTTAGAGTTCAGTACTAGGAATATGTAGAATTAACATCTGTGTACATGACGAGTGATGAAAACTTTCAAAGGACGTCAGAATTGGTGTCTCTATCTGTGACTGTCCCAGAGGAACCTACCTGAGGGATTATTAAAGATCTGTCTATCTAGAAAGACTTGCATTGATTCACAGTGTACAATTCTTTCTAATCTATTAACATCTTCCTCCAAATCCTGTTTCTGCTGCATCAGAAGGGCTCAAACCTCCTGCTGTTGTCTGCTGGACCATCAATTCTACTTTATGATGATCTTCAAAGATAAAAACGTGAGTTTATTTGTGAACTCTGTGAAATGCGTCTGATGTTTAGTTTGAACCAATCCTGTGTCAGCTGCAGCCACATCATTGCCACGCATACAAATGGCTGCGTTCCTGTTTAGACCTGCTGGCTGTCAATGGGCTTCATTCCATTTCAGACTGCCGGTGGTCGCTGTGATCTAAACTCAACATGGCTCCTGTGTTAGAAGAGCCTCTGATTTTAAACTTTGCACACTGAATAGTTTCTTTCCAACACTATGGAGCTACCAGCCCAGTATATGTAGCCCACAGTAGATGGAGTTATCAAGCTGCACTGACAAACATCAGGACTCATGTGATCCCTACATGTGGACCTTTCACACATGGATCCAAGTGCAGATTCAACTCTGCATTACATTTGACTTCAGCTGTTACACACTTTCATTTTCTAGCTGTGTCACTTCCTGCTTTTTGGATCAGAGAGTTTATCCATGTCCACAAATGTTTGGCTGCATGTTTGTATCATCTATATTTTCCAGTCTTCATACAGCCGATATTTCATGTGGACTCCAATCTGCCACCTGCCATCACGTTTTCAGGGTTCATTCAGTGTTGAAATGTAGGACAAACAGCAGCACATGTTCTCTAAATGTTTGCAGTCATTTTAAATGAAGCTGATACTACATGAGACATTTTGCACATTTATTGTCTTTGAACAGAGAATAATAAAGCCATCAAACATATACAGGCTGTGCAAATACAAACTTCTGTGGTGCATTTGATGACCTGCAGAGGAGAACAAGTCGGGCTTTTCAGCCCTAACACAACCTCTTTGTTCTCAATACTACAAAACCTTCAAAGGCTGATATGCAAGTTTGCATGAATCACCAACACGGTTGTGTTTGTTTCTAGTATAGTTATAAATAAGCTGATCAAATATCTGCTGACTGATTAGATCCAGTATCTATTACAGATGAACTGGATATCACAGCATGTTGTTAATCCGTCATATCAAACTAAACAGTGTTGCTGGTGTAAATATCCTCCAATAAAGTCAGATGAGGGCTGCTGTTGCCAGGTAACGATGATGTCACACTGGATCTTCTGGTCTTTAGCATCGTAGCGCTCGGAGTCTGATGTTGGCTCATGTGTTGTCAGACACCAACATGACGTTCTACTAGTCAAGGCCTCACCTTAACCCACTGATGCTGATCACACAGACCCACTAATAGAACTGTTTGATCAGGTTTATGCAGCGTCACCATTAATGTCACATTTAATCACATTTACATTACAAGCCCACTACAACCATTATCAGCATGTTAAATTACATTATACATCTGCACTGATATAAAGTATTTTAACCTGGTTCATTGTTTCAGGAGGAGATTTCCATCAAACACTGGATTCTGATTCAGATCAAACTAACAATCCAAAGCAGCAACTTTCAAATGACTGGATTCTTCTTGGTGGCTTTCAGATGAGCTCATGTTACAATCAGCTGCTGTGTGTGTTGTTGTTGTGTAGCTGAAGCTCTGACTCACATTTCATATGTGACCAAAGGAAACTTGGTGCTGTGTGACACACTTTAGATTCTCTGCTGCTGCTTTGAACTCTTCAAACTAAAGAGCCAAACTGATGATTGACTGTGCAGCTCTGACATGGCACCAAATGTCCCTGTTATCAGCTGCTGGATGGATGTTATCAGAGCTTTTTAGTCCCACACGGATCACCAGGAGCTCCTCCTCGGTCTGCAAACAGGCTCAGCAGCTCTGATCATTCACTGGAGTCAGCACAGAGTGTGGAGACATCTAGTGGTCGTGGAGAGTAGCGCCATCAAAGCTCTGCTGGTGAATGTAGTTACTGTAAGGTCTCTGATGGAGCTCTGTGATTGGTGGATTGTCCAAACTAAATCAAGTTATCAAGTTTCTTTGTCCTCTGATAAACCATGAAAGGACCGATTAGCTGATCAGCAGTCAGGACGTCAGTATCGTGACCAGTGATGGGAATAACGGCGTTACTTTTTTCAGTAACGAGTAATCTAACTAATTACTATTCCTATCGTTACAACGCCGTTACAGTTACTAACAAGAAAATGCGGTCCGTTACTATTTCTATATGTAGATATTTGATATTCTGTAACTGAAGCTGTGTCCACGTTTGATCTCAAAGTGACACATGGACTCTGTCTGTGTCCTCAGACGCTCTGGAAACTGGAGACCACAGCCTGAACCTGACCAACCTCCACCTGTCTGACAGCGCCACCTACACCTGCTCCGTCACATCATTTAGACTGAGAGATGTCCCACTGCAGGTCAAAGGTCAACATCAAACCAAAACCCTGCTGTAGACGATCACAATCACTCAAACTGAACTTTTAATATTGTCACAATAAGCATGCTTGTTTCACCATTTTAAATCTGAGCAGATTCTTTAATTCATTACATTCAGTCAAAGGTCAGCTGCCAATTTGTGTTTCTCTACAGAACCATTTCACCCTGGGCCACAGCTCTGCTGGTTCTCCTGGTTCTCCTGTTTCTGCTTGTTCTCCTGGTTCTCCTGGTTCTGCTGGTTGTTGTACTCATCGTCTCTGGAGGTCTTTTATTTCATTTCCGGCATTATTTTAAGTCAGGTGAGTTCAATTTAATTCAATTCAATTTTATTTATATAGCGCCAAATCACAACAAAAGTCGCCTCAAGGCGCTTTATATTGTACAGTAGATCGCACAATAATAAATACAGAGAAAAACCCAACAATCATATGACCCCCTATGAGCAAGCACTTTGGCGACAGTGGGAAGGAAAAACTCCCTTTTAACAGGAAGAAACCTCCAGCAGAACCAGGCTCAGGGAGGGGCGGGGCCATCTGCTGCGACCGGTTGGGGTGAGAGAAGGAAAACAGGATAAAGACATGCTGTGGAAGAGAGACAGAGATTAATAACAGATATGATTCGATGCAGAGAGGTCTATTAACACATAGTGAGTGAGAAAGGTGACTGGAAAGGAGAAACTCAATGCATCATGGGAATCCCCCAGCAGCCTACGTCTATTGCAGCATAACTAAGGGAGGATTCAGGGTCACCTGGTCCAGCCCTAACTATATGCTTTAGCAAAAAGGAAAGTTTGAAGCCTAATCTTGAAAGTAGAGATAGTGTCTGTCTCCCGAATCCAAACTGGAAGCTGGTTCCACAGAAGAGGGGCCTGAAAACTGAAGGCTCTGCCTCCCATTCTACTTTTAAATACTCTAGGAACAACAAGTAAGCCTGCAGTGTGAGAGCGAAGTGCTCTAATAGGGTGATATGGTACTACAAGGTCATTAAGATAAGATGGGGCCTGATTATTTAAGACCTTGTATGTGAGGAGCAGGATTTTGAATTCAATTCTGGATTTAACAGGAAGCCAATGAAGGGAAGCCAAAACAGGAGAAATCTGCTCTCTCTTTCTAGTCCCTGTCAGGACTCTTGCTGCAGCATTTTGGATCAGCTGAAGGCTTTTCAGGGGGGGTTTAGGACATCCTGATAATAATGAATTACAGTAGTCCAGCCTGGAAGTAATAAATGCATGAACTAGTTTTTCAGCATCACTCTGAGACAGGATATTTCTAATTTTAGAGATGTTGCACAAATGGAATATTTACATATTTGTTTAATATGTGCATTGAAGGACATGTCCTGGTCAAAAATGACTCCAAGGTTCCTGTGGTCGCAAATTTTGAAGCCATTCTGATAACCTTTTCCCACCAACGATGTGGAGATCCAAATCCAATTAAAACCAAGACACTCAAAAAGATGCTCTGTAAAAGAGTAGAATTCTTGGAACAGAGTTTAATACACTGAATCATATGAACAGCAGGAAAAATACATACAGACATTTAGCAAGAAAATTACAAAGCAGAAAACAAGCAAAGCAAAACCCCAGGGTGTACAGCCTTAAGCACAGACAGCAGAGCAACGCAGAGACGGACAGGTAGCAGCAGCAGGAGGAAAAGAGCTCTGGAGGCGTCCTCTGGTCCCCTAATATAGGGACCAGTATCCCCGCCCCCTGCTGCTGGGTAACTTTCCCACACGCCCAGCACAGCTGCTGGGGTCAGGTAGCGGCCAAGGTCTTGGCCAAAGGCCAGTCAGGACTCTGAGTACCCCTTGCTCTGGTTTATCACAATAGGTCATGACACGGTCAAAGGTCACACATTAATCCTAATTATTAAATCTTATACAGCAAGTGGCACAATCTTATAACATATAATACACAGGTTACATGCTTAAAAACACTTCAGTGTGGGTTCAAAGTGTGTGTGTGTGTGTATTTTGTATGATATTTTATCGTGATGTGTTCAGGATCTCTATTATAATGTTACTGTTTTGGTTGTGCTGCGTTAAAGACGTTGAGTGTGTATTAGGAAAGGTTAGTTACCGGAGAGTAAATTATTCAGGAGAACTCTCCCCCTACATTAACTGCCCTGTTACTGTACCAACTTAATAAACCTCGGTGAAGCAAAAATGTCTTGTGCTCAAGACTCTACATGAAAGTTAAAATATATATGTTCAGTGCAGATAGATATATAGTGTATATAGTTACATAGTTATACATATCACACAAATCCACTACAGAGTCTAGATTGTGGTTGAAGGTATTTTGGACCATTCCTCTTTACAAAACATCTCTAGTTCATTCAGGTTTGATGGCTTCCGAGTATGGACAGCTCTCTTTAACTCACACCACAGATTTTGAATAATTTTTCAATAATATTCCGGTCTGGGGGCTGAGATGGCCATTTCAGAATGTTGCACTTGTTCCTCTGCACGAATGCCTTACACCGTAACTTTAAGCTAGCACCATAAAGACGGTAAAACACGTAATAATATCTACAAATGCATCTTAAAGCTGTTATATTAGCACTTGGTGTATTACTAACATAACCACATTAACATTATTGATACTCGCTGACTTTTAATAGTCATTCTATAAATGCTGTCCGTTTAAATGGCCTTACCTGTAACACTGCTGTATCCACCGGATTCCAGCCAGAGTGGATTCTGGAGTCTTCCACGCTCCTGTTACTGATCCTCCATCTGGATGGATGAGAACAACCTTCTGAACAATCTAGCAGGTGGAGATGGCCCATATCTATGGGACTGATTTCTGCTAATAACGCCCATTGGGCATTGAGAAGTGAAGCAGAGGGAGCCTGACCATGCGTCACACATTTGACGAGTTAGGAGTGAGAATGTGTTGGTCTGCAGCTGAAGTTCAGTGAGGAACTCAGACTTGTGAGAACAAGAGGACTCACTTGTCGAACTTCTATCAGACTCTTTAAAGGTTTTTCATGGAAATCATTCAGGACCCACAGTGGGCCCACAGACTGTGAAGCCTTTGAATTATTATTTATTGCTGCAGTCAGTAGAACATTTAGAGAATAATGATGAGTTTCATGGAAACCAGTTTGAACTGATTATATCTTAATGAATGTATAAAATCAGCTCCAAACAATCATTAAAGAAGAGCAGTTATTCACTGTAGTGAGACAGGAAGTCAAAGTTTCCAGTTAAAACAAGTAGAAGAAGAAACATGGAGCTGATAAAGTGTAACATGAGTTTGTCATGATGAGCCTTCCTGCTCTGCAGCAAACTGTTCACTTCAGATTGGATTAAGGACACAGCTCAGCTAAAAACAACTTACACTAACACACTGAGTGTTTCTGTGATCTGCAGTGGAACTAGGTTAAAGTGTCACTACAATAGAAACTACAATAGAAACATCATTTAATGCTGCGCTTAGTAACAGGACAGAAAGCCTCCAACAAACATTTCTACATGTTTCTAAAGTACAGACTCCATTTCTGCTTTTTTCATCCAAACTTCCTCAAAACACGGCTCTGTGTTTTGTTCCTTCCTGCTTAAAGTATCACTTCATTTTTCTGAACTCTGTGTCAGATGATCGTCTCCAACACATACAGCACAAACCTGCTGCTGTAGTTCACAGTAACGGACTCAAAGTTGGACCAACGAGGCCGAGTGGAATCAGAGCAGCAGCAGGTTTAAATTTTTCTTTTCACTCAGACATTAGAGGCACTTTGTTTTATAAAATTTTAGACTTTCTCCTTATCATCTTACTGATGGAAAGGGTGGTAAAAATTTACTCATGATATCATTTTATCTCCATCTGAATTCATATTTTCAACGAAAGCTATTTAACAGTGTTATCATTTAAAATTAAGTGATGTTTAAAGAGAGCAAGCATTTCTGAGGCCACGGAGAGAAAAGAGGAGCACAAACATTGACTGTGAGCTCACTTCTCATGTCAGCACTCACTAACTACTCCCAACTTTGAACTTTTCTCTGTAAGATGTAAACAGCAGCTACCTGCAGCTTTTAAGGTGGAATGTTTTCCTCCATGTCAATAAATTAAAAGTTTAAATATCAGTGTTACAGCTTTCATCATCGGTTTTATCTTTATTGGCTCGGTAAACTGAAAATCTCTTTAGTTAAGACTGATTTGCACTAGTTTAGACTAATGGACCCTCAGACACAAACAGCACAAACAATCTAATAACAGAAGTGTTCATCATTCAGTAAGTAATTTAAAACATTTTAAATATGCATTGTAATTCTTCTGGCAACTATTGAAAATCGCTAATTGTAAATCGTAAATTGAAAATCGTTATTGTACCAACTTAATAAACCACGGTGAAGCAAAAATGTCTTGTGCTTAAGACTCTACATGAAAGTTAAAATATATATGTTCAGTGCAGCTAGATATATAGTGTATATAGTTACATAGTTATACATATCATAGTTATACATATCAAACAAAAATCCACCACATTCCTCACAGTGTTACTGGAGGCCAAGGTAATGCCATCCAGAGTAAGAATCTGCTTAGATACCATATTTCTAAGATTTTCAGGGCCGAGTACAATAACCTCAGTTTGATCTGAATTAAGGAGCAGAAAGTTAGCGGCCATCCAGGTCTTTATGTCTTTAAGACATTCCTGCAGTTTAACTAATTGGTGTGTGTTACCTGGCTTCATGGATAGATAGAGCTGCGTGTCATCTGCATAGCAGTGAAAATTTATGCTATGTCTTCTAATGATGCTGCCTAAGGGAAGCATGTATAATGTAAATAGAATTGGTCCTAGCACTGAACCCTGTGGAACACCATAATTGACCTTAGTGGGTGAAGAGGACTCTCCATTTACATGTACAAATTGGAGTCTATTAGATAGATATGATACAAACCACTGCAGTGCAGTACCTGTAATACCTACAGCATTACAGGATATTATGGTCAACAGTATCGAACGCAGCACTGAGGTCTAGCAGGACAAGCACAGAGATGAGTCCACTGTCAGAGGCCATAAGAAGATCATTTGTAACCTTCACTAAAGCTGTTTCTGTGCTGTGCTGAGCTCTGAAACCTGACTGAAACTCTTCAAATAAGCCATTCCTCTGCAGATGATCTGTTAGCTGTTTGACAACTACTCTTTCAAGGATGTTTGATATGAAAGGAAGGTTGGAGATTGGCCTATAATTAGCTAAGACAGCTGGGCCTAGGGATGCTTTTTGAGTAAAGTCAAGTCAAGTCAAGTCAAGTTTATTTATAAAGCACATTTAAAAACAACCGAGGCTGACCAAAGTGCTGTACAATAAAGTACAAATATAAAAAAATGCTATAAAACACAGGTACATAAAATGCCTCACAGATAAAACAATAAATTAAAAACAATAGGTTAAACCTTGCTAAAAGCCAGTGAAAATAGGTGAGTTTTAAGAGCTTAAGGTGGTTTAACTACAGCCAGCTTGAAGGCCTGTGGTACATAGCCGATTATTAGAGATAGGTTGATCATATTTAAGATTGAAGAATTAATTAATGGCAGGACTTCTTTGAGCAGTTTTGTAGGAATGGGGTCTAAAAGACACGTTGATGGTTTGGAGGAAGTAATTATTGAAGTTAACTCAGAAAGATCAATTGGTGTAGAATAGTCTAACTCAGGGGTCGGCAACCCTAGGCACGCGTGCCACAGTTGGCACGCGAAGGGTTAACTGATGGCACGGCCATAGCTGGACTGGCCATCGGGCATACCGGGCATTTGCTCGGTGGCCCGATGATTTATTTTTATTTATTTTTTTTGTAACGGTATAAACACTGAAAGGTTTGGATTGGCCAGATGCTGGCCGGTGTGTAAAAATAACTCAGTTGTTTGGTGGTGGCATCGCGGAGCTTCCACAGATTCAGTAACATTAACAAGTGGTGGAGGCCAGCAGGTGGATGAGGGAGATCGGAGGCAGCACGAGGAGAGACCCGAGGCGGCCGCCGGTACCGGTCCGAGCGTCAGGTGAACTGAACTTCAGGTAAGAAGTTATGACCTGCAGTCTATCTGGGTCAGATATAAACCAAGTTTAGGTGGAGTTTATTTTCGTTATGCTGACTTTTTACAGTCAGTTACAATAACTCGTACTGCGTGCTAGCTAGCATGACGGAGTTTATATGCTGCTGGGTGGGTGCTATGATGTTACTGGTGAACTTTATTTTATTCATAAGGTTAGTTAGTAGAGTTGCCAACTGTCCCATAAAAAACGGAATCCTCTGGTATTCAGAGAAAATTTTACGCATTTCGTATTGAGCTGAAAATAAACGCGATTTGTCCCAAACTTCAGCTAGAATGAAAAAAAAAAAGACACAAAGCTGGAGTTATTATGGTCTTTTTGCCGCACGGCTGCCTCTTCTCCTCTCATTCTCTCTCTCTCCCTCTCCTGTTTCTACTTCAATCACGAATCCAATCAATGATCAGCTGATCGGCGTTTCTGCCGCAAGTCCCGTCTCTCTTGTTTGTTTATCGCCCACTTTACGCCAGAAAGAGGAAACTAGCGGAGGTCGAGTTAAACAGCAGAAGCACGTTTAAGCTTGATCAGCTGTTGTTAGAACTTCTTTAATATTACTTTCTAGTATCAGCTGATGTTTGCTGGAGCCACAGCTGTGAAGCTGCTGGTCATGATATCGGTTTGTATATCTGGTGAGAGGGAAACATGAAGATGAAACCAGGAGATGTCCTTACTGAATCATCAGAGCTGAACAGGTGATGGAGAAACAGGTTTACCTTTTAGGTGACATGAATGAGTTGAAGGGAAGTTATGAACTGTTTCTGAGAGACAAATAACACCAGCATCCTTTTCTAAGTAGCTGACAGCTGATAACTGTGCAGGGGCGGGTCCAGCAAAGTTTTGCCAGGGGGCAGGTAGGGCATTAACAGGGAAAGGGGGGCACAAAGATATACTTTCTTATTCTCATTTAAAAATGTCTGGCTGTTATTAAATAATTATCTGAAGCTTACAACCAAAGTTTTTATCTGATTTAAAATGTATAGAAATCATACATATACCAACAAGACTGTACATCACTGTCACAACAGCATTTGTTTTCATTCAAAGGCTTTATGGCTTTAATACCTGGTGGGCCGGTCTCTAGTCAAAATGCTGTTTTTTTGTCCCAGTCCAGCCCTGGGCACGACACGCGGTAAATTAATCTGAGAAGGTGCATCAAAAAATAAATGGCCGGGCCAGCGGTGCACATCACAAATCAGCTCGCATAGACACATTAGTTGTGCCTCTTCTTAATGACGGTATCTTAACTAACAACCCCAACTACCAGATTCAACTTGTAATTGGCTAAAAATAACTTAGCCTACTGGTGAGAGGGACGTTGTTAGCTTTCCACATTCTGACACTTCAAAAGCTTCAGGAGCTTTCCGCTCAGTGCAGCATCAGCACCGCGGAGATACACGGATACATCCGTAGACTCGAGACACAATGCATTTTTGGGACTTTCAGGTGTATGGACCAATGTTTTATTTTCTGATCAAACCAGAAAGCTTTAATGAGCAGCTGGATTTGTCTCGCATTAACTGGCTGAGTTAATGCCAGTTAATGCGACATCGAAGCAGCTGGAATCCACAGCTGTGTGTGTTCATGGAGCTGCATGTTCACCTGCTGGACATCACTACCTGACAAGTTTAACTGTCTTCAGAACATTGCAGAGGCCTTATTGACAGGATTTGGCTCTACATATCTGTGTGAGCAGATTTTCTCTCACATGAGTGTCCTCAGGTAGCTGTCTGAATGCTGGACACTCGGAGACCAGAGATCACATTAACATGTGTATCCCTGTAGTAACAAACATGCCATATTGGCCCAGTTTATTTTTCTTATCATTGTTGTGAGGAGACCATAAATAGCATTTGCATTTTCTGTTGTACAGTTCATTTGCTGTTCTTGTTATTGATAAAAAGTGTCTTTGTTGTTTCAAAATAGCTGATAACTATTCGCTGATAGCTGCCAACATCTGCAAACAAATATAATCCTATAAAGTGGTTCTATATATTGTGTAACTGTTAATATAGAGCGTTATTAAATTTATTGCTAATGCAATCATATGGCACTCTGACTTCTGAGGAAATTTTAAATGGCACTCGCCATCAGAAAGGTTGCCTACCCCTGGTCTAACTTAACATCAATGGTACTAAAAGTAGCTGTAGATAATATTACATTACAAAGGTGAGTGTCTCCTGATTAGTGATTGAAATCGATTCTAGCTTGGATAACGTCATATTGATTCATTAAAATCCTGAATCGATGTTTAAATATAAATGTATTTTAGCTGAAACGCCTGAATCTCAGGTTAAAGCTCCCACAGTTTCAACAACCATCAAACAGCTGAAACAGTAACTGAGAGCAGGAACATGGATTCTGCACAAAGACGCATCAGAATCAGTTTCCATCTAAAAATCTCTGTTTTCTGCATTATTGGCTTGTTGTTACCCACCAGTCTACCGTTGTTGACAGCGCTGTCGGCCGCTGGGTTTGTTGTTGTTTTTGACTTAGTCTCATTTCTGCTGCTCAAAACTGAACAAACTTTGTAAAATGATGCAAAACTGCAAAACTCTCAGCTGTGTCTGTAATCAAACCTCTGTAACTTTGCTCTGCTTCACTTCATCAGGTCATGTTCACATGTGTTTTTGTTCTACTGCAGAATATTTTTAAGGTCATCTGCTATAAAAAGCCAGGCCAGGAAAATCTGCTTCATGTTCTTCTGTTTTATCCTCAGTGACTTTGACACAAAGGCCTCTGCTGTGATGCTCACACCTCTGATGAAGTCTCACAGTGTCAGCTTTCTTTTATAGATATAAAAATATGGAAATGAATGATAATATTTCTGACTGTCTGAGGCAAACTTCAGCGATTAAAAGTGAATGGATTGTAGAAATGAGTGAGGATACCCAGCCCTGTTAGCAGGTGTCCTCTGGTGGCTCCTTGACTGTCACACAATCATGTGCTGACAGGAAATGTTGCAGCAGCTTCAGTAAATGTTCCTCCCTGAGTTGTGCTCAGTCATGTGGTGGAGAGCTTCAGATGTTCAGAGCAGGAGAGCTCCAACAAGACCAGGACTGTGTATTTTCCACCATCTGCTGACATCACAATATAACTGCTTACTGTTAGTAGTGCAGTGTCAGTGGATGCATTTGACCAAAACCAGAGTGGAAACGCTCATAGATGTGGTGTTTCTTCAAGCAGGCTGTGAGGTGGGCAGCAAGCGGCTTCTCAACAAGCTTTGACCTGAAAGAGAAACTGATCTATAATGTTGATGTAATGTTGGATCTAAGCTGGGTTTGCTGAGCTTTGCTTCCACAACGGCATGTTTGAAAAAGCTGGAACACTCCAGTCTGAAGAAAAGCGTTAAAAAGGTTTACAAGGCAAAAAGCTTTGTGGGGAGAATCTCTGAGGGAGCTGCAGACGGCTGATTCTCATCAAATGTCACAGGTGTAAAAGTAGAGCAGCAGTGAGCTGCACAACAAGAACGCTCTGGGGGGGTTGTCATTGATTTCTGTGATCTACAGAAAATCAGACTTTTGTTGCTGTCTGCTTTAGAGCCACATTTATAGGTGAGGCAGCTCGAGACGCAACAGCTGATTGTGTCAAACAAAACTTTGAATTTCTCCCATTTTCTGATCTGAGTTTTGTTTCTGAAGTTTCAAATAGACTCATTTATCCAACGGCACGTCCTCAAGTGAAGGTCAACAAAGACGCAGCTGTGGTCACTCAAAGCTACATCCTCCGCAGACACGTTGCTGATGCTGAGGCCCAAAGAAAGGAAGCGTGTGAGACATGGCCGACTGTGGAGGCTCAGTCTGTCTGTTCTTCTTCATCCAACATGTCTGCAGCACTTTACAGGACGCTGCAGACTAGTTACCAAAGAACGAGTCAGGAACACATCAGGAACAAACTGAGACACACAAGTTTTACAGAGACCCAACGAAGATGAAGAGAAAGCTGCTGTAACCTGGAGACCTCAGTCTGACCCTGAAATACCCCACAGATGGAGACACAAACACCTCCACCTGCACCGTCTGCAGCAGGGAGGGAAACATCCTGCTGAAGAAACAAGTGCTGCTCACTGTCAGGGCTCAGTGCTGTAGATGCAGGTCAAAGGTCAGAGGTCATGGTGGGACCAGTATCAGTTTACTCCATTTAATCCATTCAGCCTGTGGCTGATAATGTTTCTAATAATGACAAACTGGAAACACAACTTTACGACTGTTTCTTTAACATCATATTTCCTGAAGTATTCAGACACTTATTTGAAGCCCCTTCAGCAGGAATCACAGCAGCAGCTGTTTTTGATGCAACGAGCCTCGTCCACACCTGGAGTTTCTGTCCTTCTACTTTCTAAATACTCACAGGCTCAGGCAGTGGGCTCACAAAGAGGGGGCTCTGAGCCCTTTATCGTTTGCAGTGCTGATGAACACTCTGATGTTTGCAGACAAAGTTCTGATCTGTAGTGAGAGTGAGGAGGAGTCTGGAGAGAAGAGAAAGTACAAACAAGGAGAGATGAGGAGGAGGTCAGGGCTGAGTGATTTATGACAGGAGGAGAGCAGTAAGAGTGAAGAGGAGGAGATGGCAGTGAGACCTGCTGTGATGGAGACGGTGGCACACAGACAGGAGGAGCTGCAGGTGGCAGAGCTGAAGATGCTGAGAGTTTGGTTGGAGGTGAGCAGGATGGACAGGATTAGAAAGAAGAAGATCAGAGGGATCGCTCAGGTCCAGCAGAGCTGCAGTCAGACTGTGTGCTGGATGCTCCAGAAACTGACTCAGTGTGTGTGTCAAGTTCACACAGTGCAGAAACAAACAGCCTTCACTTTACAACATGATCACAGGTTTATTGATCCATCAGAGCAGCTGGAAGGAAGAGACGAGCTCCTGAACATTTCCTGACGCTGCTGCACAAACAAAGTGATTCATTATTAGTTTGATTAGATCTTTAATGTCACAGCTGTCTGAAACATGCTGATGTCACAGAGTTTGATCAGACTGTGCATTGGTGCATAGTGTTGGTTTTACCTGCATGATTTTATTGTCATATTTATGTTTGTTTATTTAAATATCAGGTTTTATCCTGATATTGTGTGTTTTAGTGTTGTTGCACAATATTCTTTTAATCCACTGTGGACTAAGCGCACAATAGTAGCACCTGTGGAGGTGGGGGCGTTCCCCGAGGCGGCCTATCAGCCGCCAGGCTGACCTGTTAAAGGGGATGGTGAGCGCAGAGATGGGAAGGCGACACACGAAAGGCGAGCAGGAGGAAAAGAAACGCGCACAAGCCAGCATAGTGGGAGGCGATGCAGTCCACAGCAGGGCAGGGGTGTCCCTCTGCCTGCATCTGGCGGTGCTACGACGGAGGCCGTGTTCAGGTGTGGAGTGGGGCGGGACTGTGACGCGCTGTCAGGAGGAGACAGGTCTGTGACAGGAGCCCCGCCCCCTTGTTTTTCTGGCCGGCGTGGTTTCCATCCCGGAAGAGAAATTCCTCTCCTGTTTCAGATAAGGAACATCTGCCCGCGTGTGGCTGGACTGTGGGATTATGGGAATTTTAGCATATGGAAACATTTGTTTAGCCTTTGTGTTGACAGTGTAGAGTTATTTCTGCCGGCAGGGTTTTTAGCGTGTTGAGACTCTTTTTATTGTATAGATGATTTAACCTGTAACTCTGGTTGTGTCTGTTTCCATGGAAATAAATGATGTGTTTAAGGCCAACTTAGTGTCTGTGCCCTGAGCGCTGACCCACTCACTCCCCTTCTACTTGTATGTGAATGCACTTTGAGGTGCAGATTTAGATCCACCACTTTTAGCGGCTCCACTAACACTGAAGCCTCACACAGAAAGTCATTTCCATGTGCCGTTTATTTACTTTCAGGCTCTTTGAAGCTTCGCTGCCAAATGTGGAGGAAAAGTTTTATCTGGAGCTCTGCAGCAGGTATAAACTGATATTAATCTTTAATCTGTCAAAACTGAGAGCAAACAAAAGAACTGCTGTATAATGCCGTCCACCCACTTAGTTTAATTGGTCACATGACTGCATCATATGACTAAAATGCGTCGTTGTTTTCAAAGGGCTCAGTTTTTGCAGTCCAGATTGCAACATGAAAACTGCCTTTTCAAAAAGCTCAGTTTTCCTTGACCAAAAACGCCGTCTCAGTGTGGAGGCCAAAACGGAGAGAAAAAGAAGCTTTTAGAAGGAAAACGTATCAGTGTGGACATGGCCTCCGTCCTCTGCTCTGATCGGCTTCAGCTTTCTCTGCACCTCTGAAACCTGCTGCTGTCTGTACACCTCATGCTGTGTTTGCTGTTCTCTCAGAGAGTCAGGTGGAGGAGGGGCGGAGTCTGTCCGGCTGCCTGAGGACACTCAGGTGGAGTGGTGGCACCGTCCTGAGAAGCCTGACAAACAGGAGCAGCATCACAGAGTGAAAGAAAGACGAGCGTGTGAAAAGCGGACAGTTCAGCCTGACCCTTAAACGCCCCACAGACAGATACAGCTGTGTGGCCTGGAGCCAGGGAAACATCATGGATGGAGAATCGTGCTGCTCACAGTTACAGCTGTTTGTTCACTTTCACTTGGTTCTCTCTGCTTTCACTTATTATTTTATTGTGTTTCTGTGTGAAGCTGTCGTGTCTCCTCTGCAGGGATGGTTCAGGTCCAGGATCAAACATCAGGAACAGAAGCAGCTCCATTGATCCGACTCCTCTGATGGCTGATCAATCAGTTTGATCTGTTTGATTATTGATCAGTGATGTCAGAGTGGAGTCAGTGTGATGTTGTTGTTGTGTGTTTGAGACATTTAGTGTCCATGAAGGTCTCTGCTGCCGTAGATCCTCTGAACTGTGACAGAGGTCTCACTCTGGAGGAAACTCTCAGCACTTTCCAGCAGCTCCTCCATCATGGAGGACGTTCCCTCACTGTAACAGGTGGAGGAGAGGAAGCACAGGTGGATCCTCTGAGGAAGAGGAGCGTTCCTACAAACCACATGATCACATGACCAGAGGGGCGTGGCCTTCAGTGGCAGTAATAAAGGAACAGTCCACATGTGACACTTTGAAGGCTCCAACAAAGCAGACCTGTGATCACTTTAACTCAGTATGATGGATTGTTTGGATTCGTCTTTGTTTCTCTGGCTTTTCTTGTGTGTCTGTGTGTCTTTGTGTGTTGGATAGAGTCATGTGACCTGCCCAGGGACGACACATGAGCAGCTCAAATCTGGCAGGTTTCCATCTTCTGTTTTTATCCTGATGTCCATGAACATGAACTCTGTCCCTGTCAGATAAATCCAGATAAAAACAGCCGGTTACATTAAATCTGATCCAGTGTTGTTCTTCTTCTGTGGTGTTTGTGATGGAGCAGCTGCTCCTGATGTGTGTGAAGATGAAACCTGGGCTCCTGCAGCTTTCTTTGCTACAGAAAGTTACATTTAAGATGTTTAATGTCACATACAATGAAGTTTAGGACTCATTTAAACCAGCATGAACTAACAGTTGTATAAGGAAAGGGAAATAAATGAGACGTGAACACCAAGAAATAAGTGAAATGATGATGAAGAATGCAGAACTATAATTTAACCAAAACTAGATCCCCCAGAAACATCCTCAGAAATCCAAAGCTTGTCTCTAAGACCCAGAAGTAACACAGTCCACACTAGACTGTGGATCCACCACAGCCCTGCAGGACTGTTTGGACAATATGGTCTGGAGTGTATTCACAGAAGGATCAGACTTGGAGGGCCACACATCTGCTGTACTCTCATACATCTGCACTGAGAGTGTAACAACAACAAAGACAAAGTGTTCCCAAAGCAGAAGCCATGGCTCAACAGTGAGGTGCAGCTCTACTGAGAGCAGCGCCTTCAGATCAGGAGACCAACAAACCTACAAAGAGGCGTCTAATCTAAAGGCATCAAAGAATCCAAACGCAGATTCAAACAGCGCATCGAGGAACACTTTAACACAAACCAGAAACGTGGCAGGGATCAAGACACTCACTGGCTACAAGGACAATCGCACACAAACAAACTCCCGCACATCACCTCACCTGACACCATGAAGCAGTTCTTCGCCCGCTTTGACCAACAAAACAGTGACACCAACACCTATCCTGCGTTACAGAGAGGGACGACGCCCCCATCCAGCTGGAGCAGCATCAGGTCAGAGCCACACTGAGTCTATGCGAGGAAAGCAGCTGGTGCTGACGGTGCAGCCGGTGGAGGGCTTAAAGCATGTGCAGACCAACTAGCAGAGGTTTCACCACCATCTTCAACCTCTCACTGCTACAGTCTGTAGAAGGCAAACAGGTGGACAGAGGACGCCATAATTACAGCTCTTCACACAACCCTCACACATCTGGACAGAAGGAAACACGTACGTGAGAATGCTGTTTGTGGACTTTACCTTCAACACAGTTCAAGCCCACAAACTGGTTCATAAACTCAGCAACTTAGGACCCAGCAGCTCACTGTGCAGCTGGATACTGGACTTCCTGAGCAACACACCCCAGAACGTCAGGATGGGAGCCACACCTCCTCCACCCTCACTCTGAACGTGTGTCCTCAGTCCCCTCTTATACTCACTTTTCACCCATGACTGTTCTCCAATCCACACCAGTAACACCATTATAAATGTGCTGATGACACCACCATCATAGGACTGATGGACAACAACGATGATTCAGCTACAGAGAGGAGGTTCAGCATCTGAAGCAATGGTGTGACCACAACAACCTGCATCTGAACACAGCCAAGACCAAGGACATGATAATCGACTTCAGCAGAACAAAGGATCTGAGCACTCCACCCTCTACATTGATGGAGGAGGTAGAAAGGGTGGAGAGCTTCAAGTTCCTCGGAGTCCACATCTCGGCCGACCTTACCTGGTCCACAAACATCTCCCACCAGGTAGGGAAAGCACAACAAAGGCTGCACTTCCTCAGGAAGCAATGTCAAGCCCCAAAGCCTGCTAATTAATTTCTACTGCTCCACCATCGAGAGCCTTCTGACCTCCTGCTGCACCCTCTGCTTCAACTGCTGCACTGTGGAGGACAAGAGGAAACTGCAGCGCGTGGTGAGGGCAGCAGAGCAGCCAATCGGCACTTCACTAACCCCCCTCAGAGACATCTATACTGGCAGCCTTCAGCAGGAAGCATCATCATCAAGGACCCCTCCACACCTGGACACTCACTTTCCCACCTTCCCTCTGGTAAACTCTACAGGTCCAACAAAGACAAACAGACTCAGTAGAAGTTTCTACCTCCACCCTGATTGAAGGTTAACTGTGCTGTTAACACTCATGGACACTTACACTAGATTTATTTCTAACCAGTATTCATTACAGTAGAATTCCTGCCTCTATTTATAGAACTGTGTTCTTTTACAGCAGCAACCAGCATTCCTACCGCTTACTCAATGTGCAATCCCACCAATCACAGAGCACCTTATACTGACCTGATCCTCCTCTTTACACTCTACCTGCAGATATATCTATAGATTTGTTTCTGTATAGAACTTGTGCAGATCCTTTTGTTTACTTCATTTATTGTGCATCACACACATTCCCTGTGTAGGTACCTCTGAAACTTGTTCTTATCTTTATTTATCTTCTTCTATTATCCTGAGAATCTGAATGTAAACAGATACAAGCTGCCAATGGAGAGATGCCAAACTCCTCATTGTTCTGGTAACAGTGACAATAAAGATCTTCTATCTTATCCTGATAGAATTTCTATGAATTTCTGTCAAACTGTGGACTCACGGGACGAGTCTTCAGATGACGTCTCTGCTCATCGCAAGAACTCGAGCAACTAACCATAAACGTTCATCCTCTCTGTGTCTGACTTTTAGCCTCAAAATCACTTCATTTCATTTTCTTCTTTTCTTCTTAACATAGAAAATTCCATTATGAACATTTGGCTGCATATGAATATACTTCACTTTATGAAGCATCAACCATGCAGTTCATCTTCAGTTAGATTCACCATCAGCTCATTTTCACATCAACATCCACATAATGTCTTTTTGATTCAAACACACAGGAAAACTTTCTTCCCAGAAACAAATATATTCAGTATAATTGATTTGATTTCCATGTTTTTTTTTGTTTTTTTTTTTGTCTGTCCCATTTGGTTCTTAAGCCGTCAGAATTGTTGTCTGAAGACCAACAAGGATACCAAATGGATTTATTTTGCCAAATGGATCATCATGGCATTGCCGTATTGGTCCATTTGATCAAACTTTGTTGTTATTATTTATTTTATTTTCAGTTGTTACAGATGGGACAGACATGACTGGGGGATAGGAAAGGGAGAAAGAAAGAGAGGAAGGAAAAGAAAAACAGAAGGGAAAAGGGACAGTGAGAAAGGGCACTTACAAAGACAAAGAGAAAGAAAAAAAAGAATCTCCTGGATCACCTGTTGAGAGAAAAATAAGAGAAGACAAGCAAAAAAAAACCAAACAAAAACAAAGCAACATACTAAACACAACACCATCACGTTAATCTAGCTAAGTGTGAACAGCAGTAAATACTAAATATTGAAAGTTGTTGTGCAGCACGCAGGACAGACAGCGCACAATGTGCTTTGAAGTAGCAGCTAAGAAAGGTGTAGTTTATGTCTACGAACAGTGAACACCCGTGTGCACACCTGTGTGGATCAGCACGCTTGTATTCAAAAGGTTTCCCCATGTAACGGTCTGCTAGAGGGTGTGGAGGCCCATAGCCCCGTCCCCCAGGGCATGAAGCAGGCATGGAGGAGATCCAGGCTCCAGACATCCAGAGGCCCCAGAGTGCGAGAGCCCAAGGAGTACCACCGGAGGGGCATCCGTGCCACCCTCCTGGGAAGGGCTGAGGAGATCCCCAGACGAGGGGTCACCCAGTAGCCACGGAGCAGAAGCCAGAGGGGGCTGCACCGGCGTGCCCGCCGGCTCTGCCGGCAGCCAGCTGCGCCAGAGTGAACCGAGTTGCAGGCCCCGAGGCCGGAGGCCCGAGGGCCCCTTTGCCCCGGAAGAGGCCTGACCGAGCGACAGGCACCAGGCCCCGCCAAGTAGCCACCGGGAGTGAGCTGGTGCATACCTGAGCGCCCAGCCCCGGACACCAAGAACCACCAATGCACCAACCCCTGAGGGCATCAGTTACCAGCAGGGAGTGTGGTGAGGGGAGATAGGCCTCCACACTTGGAGACTTTGATTTGATTTGATTTCCATGTTAATGTTAGATTAGTGGCTCCTCCATCCTTTCCACACAGACTCTCAGTGTGGGGCCTACAGAGTTATTATCATAGTTTCTTATTCGTTGCTTTGGTTAAACTTATACCTGATTGTATTCTAAACAGTTTCAGTCAGTTAAGCAGGATTAACTATCAGCACAATCACATATGAATTATGACTCTATTGTTAACTCTGAATATCCTGTCTTTTATCAGGATGGAGTTCTGGCACATGTAGGAATGTTTAGTTTGTTTTAGAGTTTAGAAATGTGTTAAGATAGAATGTAGAATTATGGTAGAGACACTGACACTGCCCTGGATATAAATAAACGCCTGACTGTGTCATGAATTTAGGAGTAGATCTTAGGAGACCCTCCCCAGTTGAACTGTGAAAGTAAGACAAAGAGGAGTTTATGCCGAGTGGAAATTCCCCAGAGGATACCTGTGTGGGGGTCTCAACATTTAACTTGGTAACTGTGGTCTGGAGGGGAGATGGTATTTATGGCCCCTAGGAAGAGACACACACCCACAGTGTTTTAACTGATATACTCACACATCCACATGCACACTCACTCACGTGCACTCACACATACACAGGTAAGCACATACATTCACTCTCGTGCACACACAGGCACTCACGTGCTCGTGCACATAGACACAGACACAGAGTTTGCAGCACACATGGGGATTTATGATGGGGTCGCTCCTATAAAGCTGGGTGGAACTAACAAAGGGGTGAAGATTGTTGCAGAGGGACACCGGCCTCGTCTTCCCTTCTAGAAGTGCATGCTTAAATGAAGATGAATAAAGATGAATAAAGATTTTGTAAAAATAACTACTGAAGTTCCGGTGCCGTTTCTGGATCCCTCGACGAATCAAAGAACCGGGGCGAAACTGATTTCGCAACACACATTTGTTATCTTCCAACATTCCTGCAGCCACACAAACACTAATCTCTCAAAGCTGAGTCTACACACACAACATCTACACATTTAAATCATGTCAATTATTCTCATTCAACATATTCATTAAACTTCTGATTCAGAATGAAGATGATTTACTAATATCACTTCATATCATTGTAAACACAACAGCCTAAATGTTAAAACCTTTTTATTTCTCTCAGAGGCAATAAGAGGTGAGGGGGGGGACGTCTGTCTCTCTCTGTCCCACCTCTCTCAACAAGGGCTCATTAAATTCATCCCACTTTCATCATTCATTAAAAACATATTTATGCTGACTATGTGATGTAATGCAAGAACAGTAGAGGTGAATGGATGGATAATACAATAATAAAATGTCATATAATAACTGCAGCTGTCAGCAGGCGCAGAGCAGCTGAACTAGAACAGCAGTCGTACATTTATTTACAAACCCCACGTGTACAGGGCAGGATGTGCAATGGTCCAGGGGAAAAGGGACAAAGTCCAACACTCGCTCCGCTCACTCGCTCCTCTCGTATTTGTTTTCAGCACACTCACTCTCACTCCACTCCACGCCACCAGGGAAACAGATCGGGGTCACGGACGAGTCCGAGAACCTGAGCACAAGAGAACAGCGGTGAGCATAAACAGAGTAATCACACGACAAACGGGGTTTATCGGGGCTGTACTGACCAGAGTGAGTCCACCACCCAGCGAAGAAACCTTCTGAGCCTCAGCTTAAACAGCCCAGGAGTCCAGGTCATCAGGTAGATTCACGGCAGGTGCGTGGGCCAAGGGCGGAGCCCAGCTGAGCTCCGCCCAGGCAGACAGGTGAGAGACAGGAGAGAGAGACATATAACCATAGTATGCTAATAGCAAATTCTTTTATCAGGTTTAAAGTGAGATCCTGCTTTAAGGGCAGCTTCATCTGCTGGTAATGACAGATGTTTCTAGTATATCAGGCTTGGCCAACATTACAGGGACTTACTTGCAGAGACCCACGAGCTCCAAACTTGGTGCTTTATGATTGGTGCAGATGCTCTAAGCTACTATTAACCAATAAGAACCACGGGGTCAGGGGTCACTACAAGAACTTATCAGCCACCAACTTGTATATATAACTTTACTCACACTTGTAAAACTCTTAGAGTAGAATTCAATGGGGCAGAGTGACCTGAGCACAGGCCCACTCTGTGACACTCAGAGCTTTGTGGAGATCATCTGCAGGTGCACGTACTGGGAGTATTGGACACAGTGCATGTACAGCCAGCTTGCAGCCACTTTGCCACCACTTTAGGACAATGTTTACAGTAGACTGAGCCACACTGACTTTGAGCAGTCATTGTGCTGCTGCATGGCTGATGGCACTGTCCCTGCAGCTGTCAGGGACAAGAAGAACCACTCAGCTACCTCAGCCAAGCCAAGACTGTGCTGATGTTGTGACCTGAGACCAAGACACTAACAGGATGTCTGTAGTTGTTGTTGTCAGTGTGTGTGTGTGTGTGTGTGTGTGCATGCGTGCGTGTGTGTGTGTGTGTGTGTGCATGCGTGAGTGTGCGCGTGTGTGTGCGTGCGTGTGTGTGTGTCTGTGTGTGTGTGTGTGTGTGTGTGTGTGTGACTTTTACTGCTACCTTTCATTACATAATTACCAACAAGAATAAACTGTTAGTTACCACCAAAGAACAGCTCACTTCCAGATGTTAGCTGCCAAAAGATTTTGTCAAATGTTTATGTTTATTATCAACTTATTTTTTATTTTCCAACCTAAATATCACCTGCTTTAAAGCAGCCTGGTTGTCTAGCAGTACTAGTTTGTGTCACTAGATGGCAGTGTAGGCTTTGGTGTGTGTTTGATCACTTTGTGTTTGTCTGTTTCTGGTGTGATCACAGCTGAGACGTGTTTGGTTCTGTGGGCCTTTCAGTTTCATCTAAAACCTCCTGAAAGTCTGAATAATCGTCTCCTTCGCTGAGATCAGACAAAAGCACTAACTAACAATAACGACTAGTAAGTGCCTCAGTTAGCAGAAATTACAGTCAGAGATGAGTATTTATGAAACCTCAGAGAAATCAAACTTCATAACATTTATAGAAGCAGAATTATCCTGTATGTTCATCATCTGAAACATTATTATTATCTAAATACTTCATTAATCATGTTCTAAGTAATAAACCTATAATTTACAACCATAACAGCTCCTAAATAACTGCTCTGTCTGTGATGTAATACTTTAGACATATAAACTGCTGTCACTGATGATGTTCTGAACTTATTGATCCAGATCTTTTAAATCTGTCTTAATGTAACCGGCGTGTTCCTACGTTGTGTCTGACAATGAAAGGGTGGGTGGAGCTAACCCTCTTCCCTACTGTTTGCATTTGGTTGTAGGAGCTGCAGCGAGCAAGTTAATGACTTGGAGCTCTTTGTTTCTTTGACACAACTTCCAAGCTAGCAAGAGTGATCTCTTCATGCTAGCATAGACTGTGCCTGTAACACATCTGTGGCACACACTTACTACACATTTACAGCATCTAGTAAAGACACAATGATGACAATGATTGAACTAAAAACACAATCAGAGACATCAGGGTGGCTAAATATACATTATATGTGTGTTGTACAGTGTTGGGAAAGAAATGACACCGACCTCTCCCACAGGGGGATTGTAGAAAAGGGGAGGGGCCAAAGGGGTACCCCAAGATTTACAGGGTTGCACCAAAGAAGAAGAAGAAGAATGAGGAGGGGCTCCAACTGATAATAAACATAAGTGCAGACTTGGAGGTCCTGAAAGTATAAAAGGAACAGTTTGGGTCTGGTTCCATTAATAAACTACATACTAATGCTCACTATTGTGTCGTTATTATAAAGTGCGACTAAATCCTCCCTCTGGATGGGAAGAGTCCACGTGTCAGTATTCAGACACCTGGCTTGGGTTTCTGCAGCTAATGTGTCACCTGTGAGGACTCTGAGACAAACCCACAGCATGCAGGTCATTTCTACATCTGTTGGTGTGTCCTCAGTTTCCCAGCATGCCTTGGCTGTGCTCATGGAAGTGAATGAGGGGGAAAGATCTGTCCTGCTGCCCTGTCAGTACTCGGATTTCATACCTGGTGATCTCAGAGGACAAAAGCAGCGTTACAGCGGCGCACATCGATGAGAGCTGATGCTCTCAACACTTCAGACCTCCGCCTGTCTCTGAGAAAACCAACAATGGCTGTCAGCAGCAACTACACCTGCTCCACCAGTGCTGGGAGAGAAGAGCTGAGACTGACAGCTCTTTGTACAGGTCAGTACTGCAGAGGTCAGAGGTCAGTTTGCTGACAAACCATTTAAAAACATTTTTGAGCTAAAATCCATGGAAGTCACAGAGGAAAGAAGAGACACTGCAGAGAGGATCCAGAATATTTGATGTTTTCTGATGACAGTTAAAGTTTCCAGCTATCAAAAAGTGTAACAGCGCAGCCTTCATGTCCTTTCAGTTCTCCATCATTAATGATGACTGTCCGTTATAAATCATGTTGGCTAGTTTTCTAACTCAGTCCATGTCTCCACAGCAAACTTCTGTGCCACACTTTCTGTGCTGAGTCTTCAGGGATTCTTTTCACTTGGTGCTGAACTAACTTTAATGAATTCGGCTCCAAAGAAACCCCAGCCCTCCCTAAACAAGGCTAACAAGCAATGCAACAACTCTTTGGGCTCTCTGTAGTGTAGCTATTAATCACAATCAGCTTTACTGACCACAGATATGCACACATGACACCTTCATGACAGACACTTACTATATGCACAGCATCTGCATGAGGACTGACTATAAATATCTACAGAGCCACTTCCTCTCTCTGCTGGTGGTACATACCTGTCCTTCCATCATGGCTGCTCTCCTTGCTCCTCCTCTTCCTCTGCTTTCTGCTGTCTGAGGTTTTCACTAAGTACACGGTCAGTCGTGGCTGATGTCTGTGGTCTGGTCCTGAACAGTGGTTCTGCTGACACTTACTGGTCCTCTGACTCGTTCCTTCCTCGTGTCAGTGCTTTCAGTCTTCTCCTTTGGCGAGCTCATTATCCCAGCTGGGTATCTGATCAGGGCGGCAAGGCGCAGGTGTTGATTGGCCACAGTCAGATCCACCTACAAGCATCTTTGAGGGAAACATCCTGGTGGCAAAAGAAGCTGAAAGTCACTGTAGAGTGTAGCTAGCATACAGCTAAAGCTAAGTCATTTCAAAGAGTTCTGTTCAATTCTAGTTATCAGTCACGTCTGAGCAACAACAGGAAGTGCTGTGGACTTTTGGAGGAAACAGAAAGTTCATGTTGATGTCACAGCTCATTGCTCGCCCAGATCTTTGCACATCTGTAGAACTTTGCTGCAGAATGCAAAGCACACGTGGCTACAGGAAGAGTTTCAGCTCAAACTTTGTTGGTTGGGAGCTGAACATGAGAAATCCTCAACACCAAGACTGATCACAAACACACAAAGCCCCGGGTCCACTCCACAAACTGTGTCTCATTCAAACACAACGTGACCAAACAACTATGTTAATAAGGTGAAAGCTGGTCTGAAGTCATTAGTGACCATCACCTCCTCTGTCTCCACCGGCCTGCAGGCCTTCACCTCCTCATTCATCCACAGTCTGCCTCCCTCTGCTCCATCAGCTGACGTCCTCTGTACAACTACCTGCTGTGTGCACATCTTTGATTTCTTCTTCTTATCCTGCAAAGCTCAAACGTCACTATAATACAAAGACATTTCAGAAATGCTGCACTGAGTGAAAGATAACAGCAGTGACCTAAATGAGTCTCCAGCGTATTCAAATAGATTTTCTGTGAAGCATCAAAATCAAACTTTTGTTTCTCATCCTTTCAGTTTTGTGCTCGTGCTGTTAGTCTGAGAAGCTCCTTGTTTGAAGTCAGCTCAGGATCATAAAGACTTCAAATCTATTTGATGCCTGAGTAACTTCCATACGCAGAAACATCTGGATCAAATCCACACTGAATGTTTATGTGACACATTTAAAAGAAGTCTGTGTTGTTCACAGTCGTGCTTGTACAGAGTGCTGACAGCTGACAGGACCTAACAGAAATAATGTGTCTGTGCTGAATGAGACACTAACATAACACATGATGATGAGTCTGTGATGGGAACACTGGTTCTTTCAGTCACTGGTGTCCTCACTCCAGTCCATGTCAGCTGGAACTAATGATTTGGATCTTATTGTGTGAATGTTGTTGGATCTGTTCACATATTTGATTAAAAACAGTTTTATCTAACGTGGTCAGTTCATATTTTAATAAGTGTTCATTGTTATTATGGGCTGTAACAGGCTGACTGTGTTACAGAGGATTTCATCCTTTGTCCATCAGGACAGTCAGACAGAAATCTGCTTCCTGTTCCCAGTGTGAGCGTTTGTCAGCCTCACTGATAGAGGACGGCTCTCTCACAGTGTGCAGACATATTTAATGAGTTACTGCTAACAGTCACAGTTCATCACAGCAGCTGTTTAATATGGACGTGAAAGAAGAAGAGATCCAACATGTCCTCTGATCTGGACCCACAGCACTGATCACAGAGTCTGTTACACAGACTGACCGTTCTGTGGTCAAACATGAAGCGTGACCTCTGACCTTTATCTACAGTGTTTCAGTCTACTTGAACTTTTTACATTGAGCCTCATGATCACTGTGATAACATGTGATCATTCAGCCCCACGAGTTCATGGATATACTGGAGGAAATGCATCTTTATTAGAAGGACCAGACTCAGACCTCACACAGGATGATGGGGCCGAGGAGCAGCTCTTTACTCACATCTACTGCTTTTATGTCCTTTTGCTGCTTAATAAAGTTCAGCTTTCTTCTCCTGCAGATGCTTTGACAAGTCGTTTGCTGTCCCCATGACTCAGGACCAACAACGTCGGTGCAGCACTGACCTGCAGCCGTCTGTCTGAAGGCCTGAAACTCCTCCCACGCTGATCACAGGTGAGCATGGTGACCTTCAGTCAGGGAAACCTGTGATTGTTTCAGCTCAGCTGTTGGACAGTAAAGAACTCCAGCCAACCTCCAGCAGGGAGAAAGTGTCTGTATAATGATTGGTTTTCTCTGAGAGTGATCACAGATCCCTGCAGGGTGACTGAACACTCGCACACACTTCCAGCTGTGGAGGCGCAGTGATGGCGCCCTGCAAACATGAATGAACCCTGTGCACTTTGTTTACATGCTGCTTTATGGTCTTTGCTGTAACTGAACTTCATGTCTCCTGAGCACGACCCCGGCGCTCTCCTCCTGTTACAGGATGTGATGTGTCAGATGGGAGCGTGCCCGTGGGGATCTGTGATGTTCAAGGTCAGGACGTGTTTCAGCCTCTGCTGGCGTTGATGTCACAGAAGAGTTAAATCCTTCCTGTTTCATCGTCCTCGTCTTCTGACAGCGAGCAGAGACGTGTCTGTGATAGCGTTTGGTCGTGTCGACGTTTCATTTGATGAACAGTCCTGATGCATTGTGATTGGTGAAACTGGAGACTTGCTCCGCCTCCCACCTCGTCCATCATCTTCCTGTGTGTTGTCCCAGTGTGTGTTTGCTTTGATGTGGATGTCACAGAGTCCTTCACTGATGCAGACGCCTCCTGTCTGTGTGGCTGCTGCTGCTCTGTCTCTAGTTTCTCTGCTTTAGCTTTGTTTTCTCAGTCTGGAGGAAATGGCTGTAATGCCCCCCTCATGCCTACTTTAGGCCCCGCCCACAGGGTAGACAGCCAGACTGTGACATCATCATGTGACACAACCTATTGAGTTAAATCTTTCTGTACTTCCTGTTTAGTGACCTCATCATTTAGCACAGCCTCATTAAATCTGCAGTATTTAGATAGTTTACTGGGTCCTGTCCTCACCATCAAACATACTGGTTTGTGTCCTCACACAGTGATGGTTCTGTACTACAGTCACTGGTCCCATAGAGTTCTTTCCCAGGTGGTGTTTTTAGAGCTCTCATGGACCCGGGACATGAAGGTGATGTAAGTGGCCCAGAGCTCTGAACCCAGTTCTGCTGGGTCCACGGTCGGTCTGAGTGCACAGCTGAAGTTAAATATACAGGATATAAAGTGAACCTGCAAACTAAACTGCATGCTGCTCTGGATGATAAACTCCTGGAGTTTAGAAACCAGATCCTGAATGAAGAAGTTGCTGAGCTCAGAAGTTTTATGATTGTGAACCAGAATATGTAATCTTTCCAAAACTCCTTTCTGCTCTGGAAGAAACACTAAACTCACATGGTTTCAATAAAGGTATCGTCTCAAAGTTTAATCACACACTGACACTGTACTCATCAGAACAGTCGAGGGACGAGAAGATTGTGATTGGAAGATTGGAAGGAAGATTGTGAAAGTGAAACATCAGAAAGTGATTGGAAAAGTGCTCGGGCTCGTGCTCGCACTACATTTATGAACATCTCAGATGAATCCAGCACAGATGGTTAATGAGGATATATGTGACAGTGCTGGGATGAATACATAGAATCAAATATACCTGATAACTGTGGAAAGTGTTCATAAGCTAAAGGAACATTATTTTATTGTCTGTGGCAGTGTAGGGAAATTCCACGGCTTTGGAAGATGTGGGAACACTGAGTGGAAACATCCACTCTAAGTGAATGTTATTGGATCCCAAACTTTTCTGGATGGGACTGAAAAACATGATTGTATTTCACAGATCGAGCACCAATCAGGAGAAGGAATAAGCTCCAGTTTAAAAAGCAGAGCTCGGAGAACACACACACAGCTTTCATCACTCGTGTCAACAATCTGGATATGACAAGTTGTTGAGTGAAGCTGCAGCTCTGAGCAGTAATATGCACATTTCTGATTGGCTCTGTCATCTTATGAATTGATGCATTTTCCTGTTTGTTTTGGATCAGAGTGACATTTGTTCAAACGAGGAGCATCCACAGCTTTTCTTTGTTCTGCTAATACAGCCTGACTATTGTGTAAATGTAGAAGATGTGCTGATTTATGGCTGTGTGCTGTTCACATGGAATACAACACTGTACAGTGAGGTTTCTAAGAGCAAACACAGGAAGTGACCTCACACAGTGTGTGTCAGCTACACAGTAGTGTATCAGTGACTGCTTCAGGAAGTTTTAACTAAACCCTGGGACTAGCAAATCCATGTTTGGATATTTACGTAATTTCATTCACACAACATCTTCAATGATAACATAACAGAGTCTGAATGAAGCTCAGGTGTTGATGCTGCTCCCTGATTGGGAGAATGTGCAGGGACAAGCAGGGGGCCTCTTCTCTCTCTCTGCATCTCACCAGTCTCTCACACCTCTCTTGCAGCAGAATCTCTGTTGGGAACTAGGGCAGGTCCAGGGTGTCTGTACACAGGGAAATGACGACCAAGGGGCACTAGATTATTTGTATCCTAGCCACGATTGCACTGATACAGGTCAAACAATGATCCAGCGAAGAGAAATTTCACTTCTTCCCTTCACTAGAGGCCAGTTAATGAGACACAGGTGTTACCCATCTCCCAGTTAAGTAGGCCAAGGGTGGGAGCCCACAATAAACTCCGCCCACGCAACAGAGGGAGAGAGAGAAAAGAGGGAAAACACATTACCAAAACCCACATGTAGCAGAAGATTTCTCAGGCAGATCTGCTGGACCATGACACAAACAGTCTTTCAGAGCTGAGCCGTTATCAGTGTGTTCACACTGCAGCTAGAACAAGGTTTCATGTCTCCACACGTCGGCATGTGAACTTTACTCTGACTCAGTAATGACACACACAGAGCTGAGCCCCTCCCACCCAAGTGAAGCTCAGCACAGGTGGGATCTTCAGGAAGCAGCTCACCTGTGTGTCCGTGTTTAGTGTCCTGGTGTGGAGTGGAGCTTGTTGTTGGTGTGTGAAGAAACTGTAAGTTTGCTTTGTTTCCTCCTTTAACAGTTTGTCTTTAGGAACTTTACTGTTTGTTCAGCTCATGTTTGATGTCTTCACACAACAAACTGTGTGTTTGTATTTCCGGTCTCTCCATTAAAGTCAGTGTGTAATGTTTCCTGTCTAACATCAGCTGTGTGCAGCTTAGTTCAGCACAAACCTGCCGCTCCATAGTTCACGGTAACGGA
This sequence comes from Oreochromis niloticus, assembly GCF_001858045.2. Classification (NCBI taxonomy): domain Eukaryota; kingdom Metazoa; phylum Chordata; class Actinopteri; order Cichliformes; family Cichlidae; genus Oreochromis; species Oreochromis niloticus. The sequence goes on along the minus strand of NC_031967.2, from coordinate 85,150,333 downwards.
CTCACAGCTGGACCAACGAGGCCGAGTGTGTCCGCCACTCTGAGCTACGTTCATGTTTGTGTACTTGTAGTTTGTACTTTGTGAGTTCACTCAGAGCACAGAGGACGCAGTGTACACGATGATATCACAGCTCAGTTGCAGTGTTTTTCTCGCCTTTAAGTCTTTTACTGTGTTATAAAATAAACATATATCCTTAGTGCTTATTTTGTGATTATATTGTTTTATGTATTTTAGTAATAAAGGCTTGTAAAGCAAGGCTATTTTTGACTCACAAACTAAGTTCTCAGCCAGACTGAAAAACAGGAGGTTAGTGTAGAGCTGTACAAACATATTAATAAATACAGGAAACCACACACAAAAGAAGAGGAACTAGTAACATACAAGGAGTTGTTTATATCGAAACTATGTGTGACGTGTAAAGTACCAAAATAACACCTATATGTGACACATTTTTAGCTTCTAATGTTAGAGATTCTGCTTTGGACTGTGCAGGGCTCTCTCTTCCGGAAGATGATTGAATAAAGAATTATAAATGTTTTGACCAGTCCTGAGTCGGGTTTTCTCTGTTCTATCACGGGGATAAAAGAATCGGGTTTAATATTTGGTTTTTCCGCCCCATTTCCTTTGCAAAAGAGAGAACAAATGTGGCCGACGGTTGGATCTAAAATGAGGCGAACAGAAGGCCGGTCTAAAAAGATTTACAAGTAAGCACAAGCCTGTTCAAAAAAGCAAATTGTGCATATTGGATGAATTCTAAATTATATGTTCGCTGAGTTGACGATCTTAACTATTAAATTGGCTCAGTAGTGGTAAAACTAAATTTCTGAGAATAAAGGTAAAGCTTTGGGGTAACAATAATGAAATTTTGAGAATGACAGTACTGAGTTAAAGGAAATATGGTATTTCATGGTGAAAGAGAAAAAGAAGTTAATGTGTGTGTTAAGAAAACACAGTAAAATAGGTAATTGGTTATTTCTTGGAGGGCCTTAAGTTCCTATTGGTTATAAGGTTGGTCCTACATCGACTAAAACCTGCTATTTTGATTTTTGTTTCAAATTAATGTCAGTTATTTTAGGACAGAAGTTAGACTTCTTCTAGTAAGTGCATAAGTTCAGGGGTGGGAACCCCCTACCTTTTACAGACTTGTAAAAGGACCCTGCGGCGTCAGTATAATTCCAGTTGGTGACTGGAAGGACTTGGGACCCTTCTTAATAACCAGTGATTGAAGAATCACTTTGCCGTTCAGAACGGCATATGCACTTTTTTGGGCAGCAAAGGTTGGACCTTGGGCGTTATATTAAAACAAACTTTGTTATGACACATGAACACTGCTGCAACTATGAATGAAGATCAGGAATTTAGGGGTTTCAAAAAACGTTGAAACCAAGCACACCATTGTTTTTCTTGTGACATTACCAATAAGTTTGATGTGTCACATGGCCCTCTTCCTATTGAAAAAACAAAAGTTGTATCCAAGGTGGCCGACTTCTAATTGGCCACCATAGTCACCACCCATTTTGAGGAGTTTGCCCCCTCACATATACTAATGTGCCACCAATATTTTTTCATCACTGTAGTGACTGTTGTGGTAAATTATTATAGCCACTGTAGAGGCTATATTAATTTATTAAAGTTCTCTCTTTCTCTTATATTTAATATAACCACACTATGGATGGACAAGCGCCTGTTTTTATGCGTTTTTGTTGGTAACAACGAGTGTAAGGGCAGTATAGCACAGTATAACAATTGAAAGACAACATCCTACATAATACCACATAGTATTAGGTAGCGTGGCTCTGCCGTCATCTTGTTTGTTTGGCACATAAACCTTTCACAATAAAGCTCAAGATCCTGTTGAGACTTTTCAAAATAAACGGAATCCAGTGAAAGAGGATGCAGAGTGTTTACGGGTGAGAAGCAAAAAAGAGCCGTCAGGTGCTAAAAAATAAACCTTAGACTCAAACGTTAGAACAGGCTTTTCCCCGCAGCACACCGTGTAATAAATACTCACAAAGAAAATACAAAGAACTTATGTCAAAAAATGTATCGTTTCATGCATTGGTCAAAACATTCGATTCCAGGTACACGACTCCCCACTGGAAACAGTTCACACAATTCGAGTTCTCCGAGATTCACAGAATTGACAGAAAATGTTACATTTCTGTGATTTATATCATTATTGGGATGGTAGATGTCTTATATCGGGATATGAGATTTTGGTCCTATCGCACACCCCTACGATCACCTCTGCTCTCCTGCTCACTAACTGCAGCTTGAGCGTGGTCGCTGGTCCACCTACTGTCAGACTTACACATCTGTTTGACCATAAGCAGTTATAGTGTCAACAACTGTTGGAGGTTGGAGGTCTTTATAATTACAGTGCAGGTGGATGTATAGATGTAGTAAAGAATTGAATTAAACCTGTTGGCTTCTGTCTGTTTAAAAATCCTTTGTTATAAATGTTATAACAATATAAATGTTTGTTATATTGAATCTGCTTCAACAGGAAGTAATTACAACAACAACACAAGTTTTTGCATTGTTTATTCACGCTGACTTCATTAGACCAAATAAAATTATTATATTAAATTAGTGAAACCATTAACAGATAATTAGATATTAGTTATCAGGTATGTCTAAGGCAAAGTGAGATGTTGACACAGAAGAATCATGTTAGAAATAAATAAAACGAATGTAGATGAATGTAGTATTTATTTTCAAAATGTTTTAATCAGATTTAGTATAAAAAGTCATAATTACTTGTACTCTAAAATGATATGTTCCTATATAATAATACCAAATAATAGTTATCAATTTCTGTTTGTACACAGACTTAACTCAAAGAACATATGTCAGTCTCACTGTCTGTGTGTTTGACCTCAGTTGTCCCTCTAATAGACTCATTTCTAATGGTGTCCGTGTTTGTCACTCCCAATACAACTCTGCCACCTCCACATTTTGGGGCAGACAGTACGTAACACAGAGCTGTAACTCTTAAAATTCTCCTCCTTTTTAAATCAAAAATTCACAGTTAGGAAAAAAACAACCAACAACAAAAAATCAAAACAATATCCTTATGTCAAGGGGAAATTGTACCCTAGTAGTCAGTATAATCTTTTAATAATATAAGTTTACTTATGGTACTGCATGTAATCATTTGTGTTTAGAAGTATATAGTTGATGGCATATTGAAAGAATGTCTCATCCTAAGAGGTCTGTGTAGCATGAAGAGGGGGGTGCGTTCACTCCTCTTCAGAGTGCTCTGGCTTTCACACCCACACCCACATCCTGTGAGTGTGGGAAAGGGGCATACCTTCTTTTATTGTTTTATGATAGGATAAACGTATCTATGTCTGTTTTACTCTAAGTGCCTTTTGTTTAGATGAACTGCTGGACTTCCAGACCAGCAGGTTTAGGGAAGTCTTCATGGGGTCACACTTTGACCCCCCCCACACACACACACATGTACGAATCCACATCCCAATGTAATGACCAAACACACCCACCGATGTATATAAATAAAGACCAGGGCAGTGGCAGGGCGCGAGTCTCGGAGCCCTCACTTCCATGCGAGAGTTCTGTCACCGCCCTTGCTGCAAGTAAAAAAAGTGTGTTTCTCCTCTCTGATTCGAAGCTGAAGAAGTGTCTTAGAATACATCTTTTGACACCTTGTGTTGCCTCATCCACCTTCCTTTTGTTTTCTGTCCACATTACCATACTTAGAGAGACAAACTGTCACTTCTTATTTTTCTTATTACCACATGATGGAAAGGAGGATTTGAGTTGATGTGCACATGAATGATTTGTGTTTCCTCTCAATCATGTTTAATTTCAGGTCAGCTCTGTTTCACACACATTCATATGTGAAGCGGTGTGTGTTGGAGTGTTTCCACAAACACAGCAGTCAGAGTGGAAAGAGTGGATGTTGTAGGAGGTGTTTGTGTAGTGAAGAGTGTCTGCAGGATTCCAGCTGCTCCAGCAGGCGTCTCCTTTGTGCTTTGCTTCAAACACAGTGTAGGTGGGAACTTCCATTCAGGTGTTGCTGGATGGAGGAGGATGAATAGTTCAGTGAGGGTGAGAAAGTAAGAACTTTCCACCTGAAACTATCAGAAAGAAGTTTAGACTTTGAAACTCATGTGCTGCTGTAGAGCGAGTGCATCAGCTCCAGCCTGTGTGCAGCACTTAGTGCCTTTAAGTACAGCTGATGTTTGTAATAGAGGAGAAACAGCTTATTAGGCTCAACAGCAAACTGAGAATATCTCCAAGGACCAGAGTTACCCCGTCATCAGATATATTGGAACTGTTATATGACAATTTCTTCTTGACCCCATGTTCCTGACTGCAGAGCAGATTTAGAAACCTCATGTCAAACTGGTGCCAGTATAATCATGATAAAACTAGTTTGAGTGTTGACTTCATATTACATTTTTCATATACTTCAGCTGATTTTAAGTTTTCTGGTTGTTTTCTAATTGTTCCTGGATCAGAGACTCCCTGTCAGACCGTGTTCAGTGGGGGCCTCGTCTTTCCTCAGCCTGAACACCGGCTCTCCCAACCCGTTCTCACTCCCAAAGCATAACATTTTACGTTAGGTGACAAATCGTCAACATATTACGTTTTCGGGCACCCAACGAGTTCCTACGTGATGACTTCGGAAAACTGCAGACACATGAGAACTCAATCTACACATGTTTGCTCTTTTCCTTAAAGTCGCTTGGGAAAACACTATTTCACCTCATTAAAGTGCTGGTTAAGGTTAGGCATAAGGTTATGGTTAGGCTTAGGGATAAGGTTAGGTTTAGGGCTGCAACACAGGGCTGGAATCCGCCGCATACTATAACAACGTGGAAGTGAGAACGGGCTCGCTATCTACAAGGCTGCCCCTACTGTATTTTATTCATTATTGATTCTTACCATTCACTGTGTGATGTTATTCTCACCACACAGAATAATCCATCCAGAAAATTCAGTCATAAGTAAATTCTAAATTATCCAGATGAAACATGTAATCTGCTGTGATAATAATAATAATAAGTAAAATTCAACTATGCTGAGACCGTGATTCATCTTCTCTCATGATTTACAGGTCGAAGATGGAGGCGTCTGTTAAAGAGCAGCTGCTGAACATGCTGGATGATTTAAGAAAAAAGGAGCTGAAACGTTTCCACTGGCACCTGCAGAATGGAGGTGATTTCACCCCCATCAAAAAGAGCCGCCTGGAGAAAGCGAACAGAACAAGAACGGTGGATCTCATGGTGGAAACATATACTACTGACCATGTGATGGAGGTGGCGAGGTTGGTTTTAAAGAAGATTAAAAAAGGTCAGTCAGAGAAAAAACAAACAAACAGTCAGTGTGTTAGGACACAACATTCTCATAATTTATTGTATATATTGAACTTCTTAGTTTTCTCTTTCCTCCTCAAATAATCTTTGAGTACAAATATTACATTTACATTATTTTGAATCCACACAGGTTTTCATTTTTAAAAAGCTCATGATTTAAGGTGCACTTTCCTCCAACAGGAACTCCCTCAACCCAGGAAGCCTCATCACTTTCATCAAAATCAGAAGGTAAGAATTCATCAGTCTGTCTGAAGAGACATGCATGAGGCAGAAACATGTGAACTCTGAGCTGACCAATCAGAGCTCTGATCAGAAATAGTCAAACAAATCATGTTTTAGGAAAGTTATACAATGACTTCATAAAACATTTAGACCTTCACTCTTTCAAAATCAGTGCAACATGGTCCAGCCCTAACTATATGCTTTAGCAAAAAGGAAAGTTTGAAGCCTAATCTTGAAAGTAGAGATAGTGTCTGTCTCCTGAATCCAAACTGGAAGCTGGTTCCACAGAAGAGGGGCCTGAAAACTGAAGGCTCTGCCTCCCATTCTACTTTTAAATACTCTAGGAACAACAAGTAGGCCTGCAGAGCGAGAGCGAAGTGCTCTAATAGGGTGATATGGTACTACAAGGTCATTAAGATAAGATGGGGCCTGATTATTTAAGACCTTGTATGTGAGGAGCAGGATTTTCCAGACTTCCTGATAATAATGAATTACAGTAGTCCAGCCTGGAAGTAATGAATGCATGAAGTAGTTTTTCAGCATCACTGTGAGACAGGATATTTTTAATTTTAGAGATGTTGCGCAAATGGAAGAAAGCAGTCTTACATATTTGTTTAATATGTGCAAGGAAGGACATGTCCTGGTCAAAAATGACTCCAAGGTTCCTCACAGCATTACTGGAGGCCAAGGTAATGCCATCCAGAGTAAGAATCTTGTTAGATACCATATTTCCACGATCGACCACTGTTGAAGTAGCATTCGGGTAGCTGCTCTGCTCTATGTTGTTACAGGGCATTGAAGATGACAACAGTGGGTGGATTATATTCTATCTACATGGATAGATGCGATCTGTGCATATCGTGCGCCTGCGATGAAACCTCTCCTCCAGCCATGCTGTGGAGGATCTGTGCTGTGATAATGCTGCAGCTTTATCTACTCTACTAGAATATAATGAATCATATACAATGAATTGTTTTAAAATTTTCAATTAAGCTCTCAAAAAACAACAAAAAGCATAAAATAAATAATATATCAGAAAAATAATCAAAAACAACTTATAGGATCAAGCAAACAAAATAATTCGAAAATAATTGAACAATCAGACAAACAAATTCAAATTAATAACCATGACCCAAGTTTTTGGTGCTTATAATTCAAACCTTAAACTCAAATAAAATGATATTAATAAACACCATCCAACAGGCAATACAGCACTGTACCATGAAAGCAATCAATGAAAAACCACATCCCATACCTGCAACACATAGAAATAAAGGCCTGTGATCTGTGCGTGTCTCCTGACAAAAGAAAACGGTACAGCTGCATCTTTGGGCTAAAACTCATTAAAAAAAAAGTTAAATTAGCTAAATCTGCTCTCTACAAAACTTATACCGAATGAGTCTGTTAACAACAGACCAAAATACGGCAGTTCAGCTATATTCAAATTGCAGCTTGTGGTCTTAATAAACTTTCATTAGCAGAGAGCAACGAGGCACTGACTTACCTCCGGCCATGCTGAAAGGAGCTGTGATCCGGGCACACATGCACGAGTCTACGTCACCACTCAGTGCACACGAACACACACAGACTCAGATCACATAGGCAGGAGATTAAAAAAAAAAAATGAAATATTTCACTAAACAGAGCATGTTTTGGTGAAATTCAAAAGTATAACTCATGCTACACAAACATCTAATGAGATTTAAACAAAAGTTATTAAGATGCAAATAGATGTATATATAAGTTGTTGGCAATGTATGGACCATAGTAGACTAATCATCTCAACTACTGTTTTTATTCAGAGACTCTTCAGAAGTGTCAACTTAAACTCAAGTCTAAGCTGAAGGATGAGTTTGAGTGTGTGTTTGAGGGGATCGCTAAAGCAGGAAGCCCAACCCTTCTGAATCAGATCTACACAGAGCTCTACATCACAGAGGGAGGGACTGCAGAGGTCAATGATGAGCATGAGGTCAGACAGATTGAAACAGCATCCAGGAAACCAGACAGACCAGAAACAACAATCAGACAAGAAGACATCTTTAAAGCCTCACCCGGAAGAAATAAACCAATCAGAACAGTGCTGACAAAGGGAGTGGCTGGCATTGGGAAAACAGTCTTAACACAGAAATACACCCTGGACTGGGCTGAAGACAAAGCCAACCAGGACATCCAGTTCATATTTCCATTCACTTTCAGAGAGCTGAATGTGCTGAAAGAGGAAAAGTTCAGCTTGGTGGAACTTGTTCATCACTTCTTTACTGAAACCAAAGAAGCAAGAATCTGCAGCTTTGAAGACTTCCAGGTTGTGTTCATCTTTGATGGTCTGGATGAGTGTCGACTTCCTCTGGACTTCCACAAAACTACAATCCTAACTGACCCTAGAGAGTCCACCTCAGTGGATGTTCTGCTGATAAACCTCATCAGGGGGAAACTGCTTCCCTCTGCTCACCTCTGGATAACCACACGACCTGCAGCAGCCAATCAGATCCCTCCTGACTGTGTTGGCATGGTGACAGAGGTCAGAGGGTTCACTGACCCACAGAAGGAGGAGTACTTCAGGAAGAGATTCAAAGATGAGCAGCAGGCCAGCAGGATCATCTCCCACATCAAGACATCACGAAGCCTCCACATCATGTGCCACATCCCAGTCTTCTGCTGGATCACTGCTACAGTTCTGGAGGATGTGCTGGAAACCAGAGAGGGAGGACAGCTGCCCGAGACCCTGACTGAGATGTACATCCACTTCCTGGTGGTTCAGGCCAAAGTGAAGAAGGTCAAGTATGATGGAGGAGCTGAGACAGATCCACACTGGAGTCCAGAGAGCAGGAAGATGATGGAGTCTCTGGGAAAACTGGCTTTTGATCAGCTGCAGAAAGGAAACCTGATCTTCTATGAATCAGACCTGACAGAGTGTGGCATCGATATCAGAGCAGCCTCAGTGTACTCGGGAGTGTTCACACAGATCTTTAAAGAGGAGAGAGGACTGTACCAGGACAAGGTGTTCTGCTTCATCCATCTGAGTGTTCAGGAGTTTCTGGCTGCTCTTCATGTCCATCTGACCTTCATCAACTCTGGACTCAATCTGATGCAAGAACAACAAATAACCTCCAAGAAACCTAAAAGAAGAGAATCTGTAGAGAAACACTTCTACCAGAGTGCTGTGAACAAGGCCTTACAGAGTCCAAATGGACACCTGGACTTGTTCCTCCGCTTCCTCCTGGGTCTTTCACTGCAGACCAATCAGACTCTCCTACGAGGCCTGCTGACACAGACAGGAAGTAACTCACAGACCAATCAGAAAACAGTCCAGTACATCAAGGAGAAGCTCAGTGAGAATCTGTCTGCAGAGAAAAGCATCAATCTGCTCCACTGTCTGAATGAACTGAATGATCGTTCTCTAGTGGAGGAGATCCAACAATACAGGACTTCAGGAAGTCTCTCAACAGGTAAACTGTCTCCTGCTCAGTGCTCAGTTCTGACCTTCATGTTACTGTCATCAGAAGAAGATCTGGATGAGTTTGACTTCAAGAAATACTCTGCTTCAGAGGAGGCTCTTCTGAGAATGCTGCCAGTGGTCAGAGCCTCCAACAAAGCTCTGTAAGTAAACGTGAACTCATCGCTTAAAATCTTATAATCGATAAAAATCTTAAAACCATGGGAAATAAATAAGAACTGCTGAGTTCAAAGAACAGTTAAAAAAATAGTGAATTAAATGATCATCAGTCACTCAGTAAATATTTTTTCAGTCCAGAAGGATGTGTCAGCATTTCTGACACATTTTTGTCAGTAACTCTTATCAAAGTACAATCCAGACCCAGCCAATAAGAACATTAGCTCTGATCCTTCAGCCCCTCTGACAGGTTTATTATCCTCAGCTTGTTTACTTGTCTGCAACTCCGGCAGTTTGGTTTTTTTTTTATCTCACTTTCAGTGCACAGTCTCTATTTTTTATTATAAATCTCTGCTGTGGCTGTCCTGTTTTCATCCAGTATGGAGGAAAAAACTTGGGTACCAATAGTGGGCACTGGATTGGGATCACTCATAGTCTCAGAGGTTTAAAATAAAATTTAAAAAAAGGTTCAACATATATATTTGATCACATATATTGTTTGTTTTTTTTTTGTTTTTTTTTCCTTTCTCTCTCAGACTGAGCAGCTGTAACGTCTCAGAGGAAGGCTGTGAAAATTTGTTGTCAGTGTTCAGCTCCCAGTCCTGTAGTCTGAGAGAGCTGGACCTGAGTACCAACAGCCTGAAGGCTTCAGCATTAAAGCTTCTGTCTGCTGCAGTGGAGAGTCCACACGCCAAACTGAATATTCTGAGGTCAGATCAATTTGTATTCTGTTTAGTTCTGTTTGTTTATATGTTTGATATTTGTTTTAATAATAATAATCACAATTTAACCAGTATAGGTAAACTTTATCCTGTTATCCTTGTTTCATAGCAGTTTTATTCATTTCTAAGTTAAAGTGAAGTTATACCTGCTCAGCACAATACAATAAGCTATTGCACCCTGATTACAACAATTACTCTGATTTAACAACAATCTTTATTCATGTTTTTATCTTCAGACTTAACATCTGTGAACTCTCAGTGGAAAACTGTGAAGCTCTGTCCTCAGTTCTCAGCTCACAGTCGTCTAGTCTGACAGGGCTGGACCTGAGTATCAGAAAGCTGCAGGATTCAGGAGTGAAGCTTCTATCTGCTGGACTACAAAGTTTAAACTGTAAACTGAATACCCTGAGGTCAGATCAGAAAACAGTTTGTTTTTATAATTGTTAATTAAAGTTCATCCATGTGATGTTGTATCTTAGTATGTTAATATTTCCTTTAAAAATAGAAAGTCAAGATTTAATGTTAAAAATAAATAAATAAATAAAAAAAATTCATGATATTATATTATATAGTATATCAGAAATATGTTCACTATATTTTATTACAAATTATATCCGTAAGGAAGCTGACTAAATATTAACTGATAATTTATGGCAAAGGGGTGGGATTAAATAAGTGTTTACTTCTTTCCACTCCCTTTCAACATGTAAATTAATCAGAACGGCAGCTATATTGAAATGTATTGATTTTTTTTGTATAGTATTTTTTTTCTCTCTCTCTCTTATTTTTTTTGTAAATGTACCTGTATATTGTTTACATGTTTGAAATAAATTACCAATAAATAAATAAATGTTGTGAAATGTGTTAACAAACTCTACATGACATGAGTATTTGTTTTATAGATTATCTTTTATTTTTCAGACTCAGTGGCTGTAACCTGTCAGAGAGAAGCTGTGAAGCTCTGTGCTCAGTCCTCAGCTCCCAGTCCTGTAGTCTGAGAGAGCTGGACCTGAGTAACTCTGACCTGCAGGATTCAGAAGTGAAGGTTCTGTCTGCTGGACTAAAGAGTTCCCAGTGTGCAGTGGAAACTCTCAGGTCAGGATTCAAACTTTTCCACAGATGATCATTTGAAATATGACTTATATTATTGTATAAACAGGTAACCTTTATACAGCTGTCAAGTGAACTTTTATTTACATTTGAGTGGATAATTGGACCCTGAATTACTTTTATAAGTTGTTATAGTCATGTCTCACAGTACTTACAGTACTTCTCAAAATGAGATGTTTATCTTTTCTTCTAGAACACTTGGAGCCACCATATCTTCTTGCTTAATTTATTCATTACAGTTTGATTTAAAGAATATTAGACTCGTAACATAATAAATATATTTATTTCACTTCTTCTTGAGAGAAAGAAAGGGATGACTGGGTGAGCTCCAGTGGTTCATCCCAGCAGAGAGAGCAGCACACTGGGCTGCAAATGATCACAGTAGTAATGGCCATAGTTTGATAAAACAGGCAGTCTTACCCTGTAGATAATGCAGGGTTCTGGTGCTGATGTGGGGGAGGGGACTCACCCGGTAATAACTACCTACTACTAACTTCCTCATCTAGATGTCTTCCCTACTAACCCTGATAAGAAGTAAGCACAGTAGCCTTATAGGTCAAATCAGTTTCACCTGTTAAAGTTAGCTCCACTATTAATGGTGCCACTTGTTATTTCTGGGATGAGTTTAGTAGCCTGAACAGCTGCTCAAAGGAAAGGTTTTTTATTATTATTATTATTTAATTATTAAGTCCGGGGTAACCTGCAAGAGCTGTTTGCACAAAGAATAATACTCGGACTTTTAGGTTTTATCGTTTTACACAAGGCTTAAAAGTGAATGTCCACCATTGAATTGCAGAAATTGTTATTGATCTAATACTGATGTAGTTGTTATCTTTGGTAAGGAGAGGTTGGAGGAAGAATGAGCACAGTCAGGCCTAAAGATGCTCTTTATAATAATAATGGATGCATTTATATAGTGCTCTTCGAGACCCTCAAAGACCCTTTACAATTCCACTATTCATTCACTCTCACATTCACACACTGGTGGAGGCAAGCTACAGTTGTAGCCACAGCTGCCCTGGGACAGACTGAGCACCACCAGCCCCACTGGCCAACACCAGTAGGCAGTAGGTGAAGTGTCTTGTGTTCCAAGGACACAACGACCAAGACAGACAGAGCTGGGGATCGTACCGGCAACCTTCTGGTTATAAGATGAGCTTCCCAACCCCCTGAACCACGGTCTTATCCTCCAGTTCTGTGTTGATGATAATCACATAACAGGAGACCAGCTGGGCATCCAGTGGAAGTGTGATGGAAATCAAAATCCTGAATTGGATTCGGTGCGGTCGCGTTACTATCAGCTGCAGGAAGTAGCTGTAAGTAATCTGGACACTACGGCTTTAAGCAGCTGCATGCACTCCCGCGGACGGTGATCACTTTCTGGCAGACGATCATTTTCTAGCACAACACCTGGAGCTAAGGGGGCAAAACAATCGCATGAGTGCTGCTGTTTGACTGAGGAAGAATAAAGTAGTCGTGGTAAGCCAATCACATGACCACTTCAAGATGACAAAGCAACAAGGTGATATATACCAGTTTTTAAATTGTGTTCATAGGCCACGTAAAACCAGAGTCATGATAAACAATATATACGTGGCGTTTTTTCCTCAATAGTTTTGTCACTTTTACTGTCTAAGGACAGCGCAGCAAGCACTCTCTGCTTATGAGCAAAAAAAACCAAAATCATCCCTTTCCTGTTGGTGGAAAAATGCACCATGTCGACCAATCAAAAAAATGATATAGCAACATGACATTTGGTTGTTTAGGAAGAGGGGGAATTTTTAGGATGACGGCGAGAGAGAAACATTTTAAACCAGAGTTTTTAGAATGTATTCACATTTTATTAAGTAAAGTGATATGTCTCTAGCCTCAGCTCTGCAGTACGAGTAAAGTCTGAGCTCTAATGAATGAACATCTCTTTGGTTTAATATTTCTAACTTATTTCTAACAGCAGATACCTAATATTTACACCCTGGACTAAACTTTTGATGTTTTTAATTAATTTTAATTAATTGATTACAATTATGATTTTTAATTACGTTCATCAAGTTAAAAGAGAAGCCAAAGTTGCAGAGCTTTAGGTAACGTTGGAGGACGAACTGAATTTTTCAAATTTCTAAAAAATGTATTACAACATGAACTTTATCTTTATTTTTTTCTACAGACTTGACAAGATTTAAAAAATTTTATTTACTTTTGAACAAATTTTTTAAGTAGCCAATACTTCTTATTCTTCAATGTATCACTCCAAAATTACAGATCCTGCATCCATTTTATATCAACATAAAACTGCAGAGTTTTATTTTTTAATAGTATTTGTTGTCCTTGAGCAAGACCCTTCACCTACCACTTACTGGTGATGGCCAGAGGGGCCGATGGCTCGATATGGTAGCCTCGCTTCTGTCAGTCTACCCCAGGGCAGCTGTGGCTACAACTGTAGCTGCCTCCACCAGTGTGTGAATTTGAGAGTGAATGAATAGTGGCATTGTAAAGCGCTTTGAGGGCCCCGAAAAGCGCTATATAAATGCAACCCATTATTATTAAAATTCGCCATTTATATTTAGATTTCAAGTTAATGGTTTATTAAACAGGCAGCACGGTGGCACGGTGGTTAGCACTGTTGCCGCACAGCAAGAAGGTCCTGAGTTCAATTCCACCATCAGGCCGGGGTCTTTCTGTGTGGAGTTTGCATGTTCTCCCCGTGTTTGCGTGGGTTCCCTCCGGATACTCCGGCTTCCTCCCACCGTCCAAAGACATGCAGCTTGTGGGGATAGATTAATTGGATAATCTAAATTGCCACTAGGTGTGAATGTGAGTGTGAATGGTTGTCTGTCCCTGTGTGTTAGCCCTGCGACAGACTGGCGACCTGTCCAGGGTGTACCCCGCCTCTCGCCCTATGACAGCTGGGATAGGCTCCAGCGCCCCCCGCGACCCTGGAAAAAAAGGATAAGCGGAAGCGAATGGATGGATGGTTTATTAAACATGTTTGAACTCAGACTGGTGTCAAAGGCAGAACTTGAGATGATTCTTCATGCTTTTATCTCTTCTCACTTGGATTATTGTAATGGTCTTTTTACTTGTCTCAACAAATCAGCTCTGGAGCTTCACACTGTACAGAATGCTGCGGCGAGACTTTTAACTGGAACAAACAAGAGGTCACACATTACTCCAGTTTTGGCTTCTCTTCATTGGTTGCCACTAAATTTTAGGGTTCATTTTAACATTTTAGTCATAACTTTTAGAGCTGTACATGGTGAAGCTCCTCAGTACATCTCTGACCTGCTGAAACCTCGTGCTTCATCCCGAGCACTTAGGTCTTTAGGTCAGAGTTCACTGTTGGTCCCACGGACTCGGTTCAACACACGTGGGGATCGAGCTTTTCAGGCACCGAGGCTGTGGAACTCCCTGCTGTTGTCTTTACGCTGTCTAAACTCCACTGACTCTTTGAAAAAGCAGCTGAAGTCATTTCTATAAAAACAAGATTATGTGCTATATAAATATATTTTACTTACTTACTTGAATAATAGTTCATTTATGAATATCTTTTTATTAAAACATTTATTTTCTTTACTTTATCACCTAATTAAATTATAATTCTGTAAATGAGGGTGATAGTGTGGCCTGTGTAGGTTGTCTTCAGGTTCTCTGCTTCCTCCCACAGTCCAAAAACATGCATGCTGGGTTAACTCAAGTGATTGTGAGCATAAATGTTTGTCTGTCTCTGTCCTAGCTCGGTGTTTACCTGGTTACATCACCGTAGTTACTGATGCTGAACCTGTCTGTGAAGGTTCTCAGTCATCCAGGTCATCGTAGTCAAAGGAGTTTGCAAAGAAAAGCGTCTGGACTTCTTTAAGTTGCTTGAAGACGTTTCACCTCTCATCCGAGAAGCTTCTTCAGTTCTAAGGTCAAATGGCCGAGAGTCCCAGATTTAAACCCAGTGGGAGTATCCCCCCAAGGAGGGACAAAGGACAGTGCAGCGAGGAATGCCCAGACCTCTACATTGGAGAGACCAAACAGCCACTTCACAAGCGCATGGCACAACATAGAAGAGCCACCTCCACAGGACAAGACTCAGCAGTCCATCTGCATCTTAAGGATAAAGGACACTCTTTCGAGGATGCCAATGTTCACATTTTGGACAGAGAGGACAGATGGTTTGAAAGAGGAGTGAAAGAGGCCATCTATGTCCACTGTGAGCGACCATCTTTGAACAGAGGCGGTGGTTTACGACACCATCTGTCTGCCATCTATAATCCAGTTTTGAGTTCCCTCCCCAGACGCCTTAACGCCCACTCACATCCTGGGCCATCTGACCTCAGGAATTCACATGACAAGGTGGGGCCAGGTTTCACAATGGGCTCACCCGAAACCCTGGCTGATTAGGTCCCACACCCGCTTTCACATCTGGGCGCATGTGATTAGAGGATCACCAGGGGGTCCTTTGTCCCTCCTTGGGGGGATACTCCCACTGGGTTTAAATCTGGGACTCTCGGCCATTTGACCTTAGAACTGAAGAAGCTTCTCGGATGAGAGGTGAAACGTCTTCAAGCAACTTAAAGAAGTCCAGACGCTTTTCTTTGCAAACTCCTTTGACTATGATGCTGAACCTATAACCTGGTCTGGATCAGGTTATGTTCAGAGTTTGTGTTTAAAATCGACTGAAGTGCCTCGTTTTCACTGATTCTTTCATTTACAGAAAGCTTTAAGTGTGATATAGATTCAGTCATATCTCACTAATGTCAGTGAATGAGGCCCAGCTGTAAAGTCACAGTAGTCACACTGTATGTGTCTCATTGTCACTGGAGTTTAGGCTCCATGCATTTAGCTGCTGCTGCAGAAAAAGTAGAAATGTTTCTGTTTGGTTCTAATCTGCTGCTGAGTCTCTTTTACAAAGATGGAACTGCAGCTAATCCTGCTCATGTAGTCAGTTAGTAAAAACCCAAGTCACCGTCAGACACAGCAGACATTTAGTGATAATCTCACTGTATGTGGTCTTTTAGCACCTCCTAGTGGTGAACATGTGGAGTGTTGTTAGTCTGGGTGACAAGTGTAACTATTGAGTAAGACACACTCAACATGCTGCATGCTGGTAGCTTAGCCCCAGCTCAGGTGTGGAGAAGCTGAAAAAGAAGGTTTTCTAGTTTGTAAGAAGGAAAAACTGAGAGGAATTAGTTAAATAGAGGCTAGAGAGTAACACAGAGCAGCCACAAAAGCTGCTCACACAGTTTAGACAGTTTAGCATCAAATGTTCTAGTGAGTTAGATCCCAGCTAACTAGCACACCAGCTAACTAGTACACCGGCTATCTAGCAAACCAGCTAAGTAGCAGACCAGCTGACTAGCGAATTGGCTAACTAGCACATTGGCTAACTAGCTCACCAGCTGACTAGCAGACCAGCTGACTAGCGAACCGGCTAACTAGCACACCAGCTAACTAGCACACCAGCTGACTAGCGAACCGGCTAACTAGCACAGCAGCTAAATAGCGCAGCGGCTAACTAGCACACCGGCTAACTAGCAGACCAGCTAACTGCAGCCACAGGCTGAAGGACGATTAAATGTAGTGGAGATATCAGGGATGACACTGGTGTGTCTGATTGATGACAAATAAAATGAATAGATAAGTTACATATCCAGTTAGATGCATACGTCAGTATAGCTAACATAACCATATATAAAGATAAAGATCACAGTACTATAATGCAGTAATGTTAAACACAAAGTTGTATATCTACATAAATCTATCCTATAGGGCTGGGTATCGTCACTGATTTCTAGAATCGGTTTGTTTCTGATTCACAAGGTCCCGAATCGATTCGATCCACGATTCGATTCAATTCGATTCGATTCAATTCAATTCGATTTGAATCTGGGAATTTTTGACAGTCAGAAATATTATAATTCAGATCAGTACATTTACATATTTTTGTATCTATAAAAAGGAAGCTGACACACGCAAGACTTTATCAAAGGTGTAAGCGTCACATCAGATGCCTTTGTGTCAAAGTAGCTGAAGATAAAACACAGAAAAACATGAAGGTGATTTTTCTGGCCTGGGATTTTATAAAAATATTCTGCAGTACATCAAAAACGAAAGAAAAACATTAATCAACATATGAACGTTACCTCTGACGTTACAGTGGTTTTATTAGAGACACGGCTGAGCGTTTTGCATTTTGCATAATTTTAAAAAGTTTAAATTTGTTCAGTATTGAACGGCAGAAATGAGGTTTTCTTTTCGGAAGTAAGTAAAAGGAAAAAAAACAGCGGCCGACAGCGCTGTAAACAACGGTAGACTTGTGCGGAACAAGCAAGCGAATAATGCAGAAAACAGTACAGAGAGAGAGAGAGAGTGTGAGTTTATCGTGGTGGAAGAAAAACAGTAAAAGTCAGATAAAC
This sequence comes from Oreochromis niloticus, assembly GCF_001858045.2. Classification (NCBI taxonomy): domain Eukaryota; kingdom Metazoa; phylum Chordata; class Actinopteri; order Cichliformes; family Cichlidae; genus Oreochromis; species Oreochromis niloticus. The sequence goes on along the minus strand of NC_031967.2, from coordinate 85,132,926 downwards.
ATTCATGACGATGTTTATGTGAAGCGTAGTTTGGATCTTCTTTTGCTGTTGGTTCGGTCAATATTGTTTAGAGAAAACAAACAAACATTAAAAAAATACTTGAGTGAACTTGCTATAGATGAATTGTTGTTTTGTGTGTCTGCAGTCTGTCAGGCTGTCTGATCACAGAGGAAGGCTGTACTTCTCTGGCCTCAGCTCTGAGCACCAACCCCTCCCATCTGAGAGAGCTGGACCTGAGCTACAATCATCCAGGTGACTCAGGAATGAAGCTGCTGTCGGCTGGACTGAAGGATCCAGGCTGGAGACTGGACACTCTCAGGTATGGAGAGAATGTCTGATAGAGGAGGAAGAGCTGGAAACATTTCCTGTGTCCTTCACTTACTTACTGTTTGTGTCCTGCAGATGAGACATGAACAATCACACATGCAGGAATATTTTCAGGGACAGACACACTAGTCTACCTGGATAGTACATGGATATTTATGTAGGGGGTCTCCAAGGAGTCTGTTTGCAGGAACATTAATGATAACTGATAAGTCATGTTGAGAGTTTGATTAAGAGTAGACCTACAGTTAGGTCCATTAACATTTGGACAGACAACATTTTGTAATTTTGCTTACCACTGTGAATTTTCAAGGATTCATGGAGCTTTATTGTCATTTGCATCACATGTTTACATGAGGTGGAACAAAATTATGTACACACGGTCCCAGAGCGAAAAGAAGCAGAATAACGAGAAAACAGATTTTTTTTAAAGTATTAAATAAATTGTGTTTTTTACACAAAACAGAATAATAAGTAATAAAATAATATGATAAAGAATATGATAAATAGAGTGCAACAACCATAAATAGAGTGCAAACCGAGTACCAGTATGGAGTATGGATGTAGAATGTAGGTATAAATATAGGTATAAAATACTTGACCAGCATTGATAAAGTGAGAGTGTCAGTAAGTGTCCGTAGTGATTAAGGTGCTACAATAGCAGTTCTTTTCCATTATGCACTGAGAAGTTTCACAGCTTCTGGAATGAAGCTGTTTCTCAGTCTAGTGGTTTAGCATTTAATGCTCCTCAGCCTCCTGCTTGAGGGGAGCGGGACAAAGAGTGGGTGTGCTGGGTGAGTGGGGTCCTTCATGATACAGGTGGCCCTCTTCCTGCATCTGGAGGTGTATATGGGAGGCTGCCTCCGACAACTCTCTGTGCAGACTTCACCACCCTCTGTAGAGCTTTCCTTTCTGCCACAGTGTAGTTTCCGTGCCACACGTTGATGCCAGAGCACAGAACACTCTCCACCGCACATCGCTAAAAGGAGATGAGGACTGAGCTCTCAAGTCCCGCACGCCTCAACCTCCTCAGGAAGTAGAGCCTCTGGTGAGTCTTCCTGATCAGGTTGAAGTGTTGTTTTTCCATTTGAAGTTCCTATCTAGGTACATACCCAGGTACTTGTAGGTGGGTACAACTTCGACTGCAGACCCTCTAATGTGCAGGGGTGTGTGTGTCTTCCCCTCCTGAAGTCCACAATCATCTCCTTTGTCTTCTTCTCATTTAAGCAGAGATTGTTTTGCCTTCACCAGTCCTCCAAGTGTTCCACCTCCTTCCTGTAGCCGGTCTCATCATTGTTTGTGTTGCAACCAACCACAGCTGTGTCGTCCGCAAACTTTACAATATGACAGCCTGGATGGTTGGGTGACCAGTCATATGTAAGCAGCCTGAACAAGAGGGGACACAGCCCTGAGGGGAGCCAGTGCTGAGGACTATGGAGGATGAGGAGACATTGTGGTTCCTCACAGACTGCGGTCTGTTGGTCAGAAGGTCCAGAACCCAGTTACAAAGTAATTTCAGTAATTTATCAACTAGTGTCTGCGGGATGATTGTATTGAAAGCAGATGAGAAGTCCACGAAGAGCTAACTGACATAAAAATTCTTCTGCTCCGGGTGGGTGACGGTGGTGTGAACCACAGAAGAGATGGCATCTTCTGTGGATCGATTCTTCCGGTAGGGTACTGGTGTGGGTCTGAAGTGACACTGATGGTGGCTTTGATGTGGGTCATTATCAGCCTCTCAAAGCATTTCATGATGATCGGTGTGAGGGCTACTGGCCGAAAGTGTCAAGGATCGCAAGGCGAGCCATGTGAAATTATTAAAGGACCCAAAATGCAAGCACTGCTTCTGGTGAGAGTGAGCTTTATTGAAGTGGATGACAAACAACGAAAAAAGGGCGAGGGAGGGCTGTTCGATATAACGATATATATCGGATGATGATATAAAAACATCTATTGTTTCATTTTACGCTATTGTTTGTTTCGTGGTGTCACAAAATAAACTGTTTACCACAATATTTTTTCATCATTTTGATGGTCACTGTAGTGGCTATATTAATTTCTTAAAGTTTGTTCTTTCTCTTATATTTAATATAACCACACTACAGACGGACAAGTGCCTGTTTTTAACCATCGCATGTCCGCTTGTTTATTTTCCACATAAACCTTTCACAATAAAGCTCAAGATCCTGTTGAGACTTTTCAAAATAAACTGAATCACGTGAAAAAGTATGCAGAGTATTTACGAATGAGAAGCGAAAAAGAGCTGTCAGGTACTGAAAAATAAACCTTAGACTCAAACGTTAGAACAGGCTTTTCCCTGCAGCACGCTGTGTAATAAATACTCACAAAGAAAATGGAGGTCGTTACAACCTATGTCTAAAAATGTGTCGTTTCATGCATCAGTTGAAACAGTTGAATCCAGGTACACGACGCCCAGCTGGAAACACTTCAGCTACCCAAGATTCACAGAATTTATAGAAAATGTTAAATGTGATTTATATCGTCATCGGGACGATAGATGTTTTATATCGGGATTTGAGATTTTGGTCATCAGAAATGACAAACCTGAACTGGGAAAACTAACAAAACTAACCTGAAACCACAACAGAGATGCAGGGAGAAAACGCAGACCAAAGAACAAAATACCATATAACGCAGATGAACCAGCAACTAACAGAGGCAGACACACGGCTTAAATACACAAGGGGATAATGAGGGAATGAGACACAGAAGGAGGGCACAGCTGGGAGTAAACAGACATGACGGGAAAGGGGAAACGTAAATGGAACACACTGGCTGTATCCCAATTCAGGGTCTGCAGCCTTAAAGTACGCAGCCTCAACGGTCCTCAAGGGCCGTGTACTCAAAGACCGCTAAGGCCGGAAGTGCGAGGCTTGTGAAATGGGACGGTCTAGCCTCCATCACTCTGCCCAGGTTGCCTAGCAACCATAATAGCTGGAAACACGTGGTTCACAGAAATGAAGGAGAACATATTTTGTTCGTTTGTTTGTTTCTACACGAGCTTTGTGTGATTTAATAAGTATCTGAGGCTGAGACCACAGGACTGTAAAACATGATTGCTGGCCTTCATATCTGTACTGAACAGTCATTTAAGATTAGCTAGTAAATAACAATTAGCTAATGTTGTTCATGAGACTAAAGTCAGTGTAAATATGATATGGCCAATATTATAGTCATTATATTAATCATAAGTTATTACAGCAGTGAGTTTGAACTCTCAAATCAAATCACTTCTATTGTCACATCACATGTGCAGGTACACTGGTACAGCACATGTAAGTGAACTCTGTGTCTAACACTGAGCTTCAGTAAAGATTCAAGTTGCAGTTATTTATAAGTCCTATCCCCTTAAATCTTCACTCAAAGACAAGTATCTTTGACAGTGTATATATAGATGTATTATATATAAGAGACAAATATTGTCCGTGTAATATGTTGGCATTACTAAATTTCACTCAATGCTTACATATATGTGTAAAAACAAAATGTACGAGCTGTGATAACCGTGTCTGATAGAATGCAGATCAGACTGATATATGAAATATTCCTTTATTGGGTGAGAAAATCAGACCATGTCATAACTGCTTTAAGTCATACAGAATAGATATCAGAGCCATAAACAGGCTGACTTCTGCTAAATGGGTCAAACTGGGCAGAAAGTAAACAAACACATAACATCCTTATAGAATATGATGTAACACTATAGATCAACTTAGCTCAGAATATATAAAGCATATAAACAATCACAGCAATATGATGCAACAAACACAGCAGTACTACTGGGGCGATCGTGGCTCAAGAGTTGGGAGTTCGCCTTGTAATTGGAAGGTTGCCGGTTCGAGCTCCGGCTTGGACAGTCTCGGTCGTTGTGTCCTTGGGCAAGACACTTCACCCATTGCCTACTGGTGGTGGTCAGAGGGCCCGGTGGCGCCAGTGTTCGGCAGCCTCGCCTCTGTCAGTGCGCCCCAGGGTGGCTGTGGCTACAATATAGCTTGCCATCACCAGTGTGTGAATGTGTGTATGAATGGGTGGATGACTGGATATGTAAAGCGCTTTGGGGTCCTTAGGGACTAGTAAAGCGCTATATAAATACAGGCCATTTTACTAATCCAAAATACTCAAAGCTTCATAAACTGAAACAAACATTTATTTTTAGCTCCATTCTGCTGCTGATACATACTTTAGGTTTCTGAATATTAAACTTGTTGCTGCCTTTCATAGTGTGTAACTTGAAGGCCCTGAGTACTTTCTCCCACACTGAAAACACTGGAATGATAACATTATTTGAACATTACCTAATAAGACTGATTCAGGACAGACAGTTAGTTATGTTAAACTTTTCTAGCAGTCCTTCACAAACAGGGAACAGTCTGTCTATTCTCTCCATCTGTCAGCTGCTGCTGGCTCTTCCTCCTCCTCTTCCTCACACACTGCTGAGTTTGTCCTGGTGGATCATCAGGGGTGCAAAGCCTCACAGATGATGTGCAGCAGTGGGTCCCTCAGTCTGTCCTCACTCTGGACACTTGCAGTTGTCACACATGGAAATCAAATGTGTGATAAGCTGCAGGATTCAAACACAAGTGTAACTTATAAATACATGTTCATACTTTTATTCCACAATCAGAGAGAAAGAAACAGAGAGAGAGTGCAGGACAGACAGACAGGTGACAGTCTCAGGTGTATACACTGCTACAAAACAGCACAAGAGAAGGAGGATTTAGTGTTTGTGTTATTACGAGTGCTAAACAAGAAGAGTTCCAGATGGTACAGTGGACACATGTGTGACTCCTGTGATTAAAGAATCTTTCTTTCAGCTTAACGAGTGAACCGTCAGCTCGTTCAAACACACGTTAAAGCCCGTTTGGCTCGACACCACCGAACAGAGGCAGCAATATAACATAGCTAACATTAACAGTGCAGTGAATCCTGCTTGTGCCGTGATATTCAGGACTGCAAACCGAGCAGCATCGCTGACTTTCAGCTTGTTGTGTTTGTGGATATATGACTGACTTTAATTATCCATAAAATCATCACATTCTCTGTAAGATTAAGGTCAGCTATTGTATTATTATATTTTAAAGGCTTTAAAACCAAGCTGACGCTGAAAGTACAAACATCACTAATGTCACATAACTTTGCCGACATGTGACCAACAGTAATGTTTTAATGTTCTTCATTATTAAACATTTGCACATAAATAAGTGGCATAATATTCAGTACTTACTTTTAACAGTTTATTTTATCATTATTATTATTAGAGAGCGTTTCACTAGTATGTGTGAGAGGTAAAATTTCAGTAGTATGTGTGAGAGCGTTTCAGTAATAATGTCCCTTAAGGCACCTCATAGCTTCCCCCCCCCCCCAAAAAAAAGTGCACATGTAAACTGCGGTGTTAAGCGATGCGGTTGAAAAATTTGAGTGCGCCTAACTTTTGTGCTGGTACGCCTAACTTTTTAAAGTTAGGCGTACCGGTGTGCCCATGGCAAAAAGTTAGTCTAGAGCCCTGCCTTGTGGGACTAATAAAGGTATATCAAATCAAATCAAATTTTCTTAACACAATCCCTTAATTTTAGGGCAGGGGCCTCTGGAGAACTTCAACACATGTTGAGGAGGTAGTTTAATATTTAAATCAGCTGTGTTGGATCAAAGACACATTTAAAATCTGCAGGACACCAGCTCTCAAGGCCTGGAGTTCCCTACCCCTGTTTTAGGGGCTCTTAAGTCATTGGACAAATTAAATAAGTGAAAATAAAATTATAATTTTTAGTACTTGGTTGAAAACCCTTTGCTGGCCAATGACAGCCTGAAGTCTTGAACTCATGGACATCACCAGATGCTGGTTTCCTCCTTTTTTAATGCTCTGCCAGGCCTTTACTGCAGCGGCTTTGAGGTGCTGTTTGTTTGTGGGCCTTTCTGTCCAAAGTTTAGTCTTCAACAAGTGAAATGCTCAGTTGGGTTAAGATCACATAGATTTTGTCACACCTAATATTGCTGTAATTTCTTGGATGTTTTTTTTTCTCTTGTCGCACCTTAAGGATGGCTTGTTTCACCTGCATGGATCTACTTTGGCTGCATGCTATCTGTTTACAGCTAAATGCTCCAAATGCAAGCACTGCACCTAAAATCCAACCTGCTATTTGTCTGCTTAATAGATAATGATATAACAAAGGAATGGTTCTCTCCTGCCCATGAAATGGACGTTGGATCAGTTGTCCCATAGTGGTGGGCGAATCTATCCAAATATCGATACCAAGTCGGCATCGGTATCGGATCGATACTAGCCTGGTGAGATTGATTCTTTACTTTAAGTTCTGCTCTTGTTTGCAATGCTGTGCTTTCTTAAAAGGCAAAACAGCCAGTTCGCTGGACACGACGCTCCTGTGTCAGCGCAGAGCAGGTTCCAGGGACCACCCGCGCCTCCAGCGGCAGCTCCGGCGCTAGTCCGGTGGCCACCCACGTAGCAAGCAGCGGCGGCACAGCAGGCATGGAAGTAAGCTGGGGCTAACAGGCAGCTGGGCAGGCAGCGGGCACACAGAAACACACAACCTGCTGGCCTCTGTTGGAAGAGAGGCCAACCAGACAGCACGCTGCCCTCAGGCGTGGCAGGACCTGCATGCACCTCCATGCAGGTCCCAGTGGTGCGCCAGCCTCCAGCTCACCCGAGCCCATCCTTCCCGCGCACTGTCCACCTTTACAATTATCATTTGCATTGGTTTTGCTGTAACAATTGCTGCAGCTCTCCTGCTGCCAGCCGTTTTTCTAGGCACCCAAAGCGCTTTACAATTCCACTATTCATTCACTGTCACATTCACTCACTGGTGGAGGCAAGCTACAGTTGTAGCCACAGCTGCCCTGGGGCAGACTGACAGAAGCGAGGCTGCCATATCGCGCCATCGGCCCCTCTGGCCATCACCAGTAGGCGGTAGGTGAAGTGTCTTGCCCAAGGACACAATGACCGAGACTGTCCGAGCCAGGGCTTGAACCGGCAACCTTCCAGTTACAAAAAAAACCTGCCAACTCTTGAGCCACGTTCGCCCCTTCCTTGGCTCCTCTGGTGGGAGGGGCTAACATGTGAGGAGAGCAGTGGAGGATGTACAAAGTGAAAATTAGAGAGAGGGGCACAGACTGAAAAGCTTGATGACCTTAGGCAGGTCTGTGGGACAGACAGTAAACTCATGTTTGAACTCAATGAGTGAGATGAAGAGTGATGGTGGAGATGGACTAGATACACAGGAGCCTTACCCTGAAATGCTCTGTATGAAACGTGAAATAATACTGAAGACAGGTGAAAGATGCAGAGGCAGTTGAAGAAGTGACAAAAGGAACCTTTAGTGGCCAAAAGAGTCCAACATCAAAGTCCATCAAACAGAAATCCAAAGCAGGCACAGGAAGGAAAGCAATAAAAGCTGCTTGAATTCTCCAAATACTGAGGAAAGGTGCTTCAATGCTTCCTTTATTACCTCCTTTAGTAGAAGAGACACTGGAGCATCCTTTATGAAAGCAGAAGACATAGATACTGTCCCATAATTCATAGCTACACACCATATGTTGGCTCTTTACCTGAGATTATAAAAAAGCTCATAGAAATGATGATTCTAAGTGACTTTTCCATTTCCTGCCATGAGCTCCTGATATGATGAAACTTTGAACAACATGCTGTTAAAGCCACAGCTGGACTCTGAGCATCAGTCTGCTGGAATCACATCTGCTTCTTGTCCAGTTGTTGTATGAAGAACGTAGATTTATAGAAATTCTCTAACTCAACATTATGAGCTACATTAACTGATCATGGTGGGTTTAAGCTTGACTTGAATTAGATAAGCGATGGACACAATCTGACTTTGGTCACAAAAAACCTGAAAAAAAGGAAGAAAAACATTTATACTGGATCATCTCTCAAGCAGGAAACAAAAACCTGGGATTTGAAAAGCAAGTTTGCTGAATGAACTCTGAGCAGTTACTGCTGTGCAACAGATGAAATACTGACAACTGTCACTGGATTCATTTAATGCTGAAGAAATCTTTAAACCAGAGGATTCAAAGTCAACTTCTGAAGCCTCTGCAGTCCTGGTGGATTAGCCCCGAGCAACAGTCATGTACAAGGTCTCTGATGGAAACGTACTCAGGAAAATTTCAGTCACCACTTGTGTATATCTCAGTATACTAACAGTAGGGGTGCAACGATACACAAAATTCACGATTCGGTTCGGTTCGATACTTTGGTGTCACGGTTTGATATTTTTTCGATACAAAAAATGTTCATGCCTTTTTAATTTGTCATTTATTAAAATTATAAATATATATTTTAACTAAAAGTACAGTTTTTAAATATAATGTTGCTGAAACAACAAAATAATTTTAAAAAAAAATCTATCTGATCAAGAAATCACTCATCTTTGGAAAAGAGAGTTTATTAACGAGAAATGGCTCTTTCCAAAATAAAAGCTATACTATACTCTTCTTCTGGGCTATATTCTCAGCAGCATATTAAACATATCAGGTCCCCATAAGGAGAATCATGTGCTAATCGCTGTCTAAATGACTCGGGTAAAGTTTGTAGCATGTGTGCTTGTTGTTTTTGTCTGCTTCCACTTGTCGTTGCGCTAGGATGATGTCGGCGTAAATGTGCAGTCATATTCATTGTGTTCCCACTAGTGCTGTCAGCATTAATCTCGTTAAAATGACATTAACGCCATAACACCACAAACCTCCGTTAACGAGTTACCGCGGATCGCCCCGTGTGTGGGGCTGGACGGCGTCAACACGTTAACAAGCTAACTGCGCTAACGCAGTAGTTCCCACCAATGTAATTGAGCATTGCGTGGCACATCCGACATACTGTTTTGCTTTTGTCCATGACGCGCTTACCATCAGGGTCATACTTCACATGAAAACCAAGATAGTTCCAAACACCAGATCTGAATGAGGGTGGGGGAGGTTCGAGGCAGTTGCCATGTTGCAACGAGCTTAGCTTCTGTCTTGCTAGCTTGCGCTGCGCTCAGTGGATCTGCACTCGACAGTGCAGCCCAGGCGGAGTAGTCGAACGCAGATCCACTGATCGCTCAACACAGACAGCATCATCAGAAGAAAAGTTGATAAAATAAATTAAAAATTTTGCATTGTTCGATACATATGCGTACCGAACCTAGAGCACTGTATCGAACGGTTTAATAGAGATACGAGTATTGTTGCACCCCTACTTAACAGTGCAGCATTTTGGGAAATATCTTTGTCTTCCTCTGATCCAGATTTAGATTAGATTCATCTCTTTACAGGGAGGCCGAGGACAAATTGATCCTAGATTTAAAAGAAAAAACTGTGGAACCAGGGGAAACTGTTAGCCCTAGCTTTATCAAAACACATCATTGTGTTATCTCCAAAAGTTGATTCTGTTCATCTGGACGTAGCGTTTTGTGGGAGAAACGTTTCGTCACTCCTCCAAGTGACTTCTTCAGTCTCAGCTGACTGCAGGTTTCCCCAATCTTATAAACAGGACATTTGCATAATGACTGAAACCAGCCCACTGAAGGAACAATGGGCTGTGAGGTCAGTTCCTTAATCATAATTATGCAAATTCCCATGACCATTGATCAACAACCACTGACCAAAACCTGGATGATTGGATGATTTCCTGGATGATTGAGAATGCATCAAGATCATTGTGTTTTAATCAGAGCTGTGGTAGAAGCTGATAACTACAGGGAGATGTTTTCTGTACATTTAAAGGCAAGCAGTCCTGCACAAATGCATTCATGTATTTGAGTGCTTTTCATAGAGAAAGGTCACAATGTGCTGTGAAAAGCCAACACCAGAGGTCATGTACAGGTACTTCTCAAAAAATTAGCATATTGTGATAAAGTTCATTATTTCCTATAATGTACTGATAAACATTAGACTTTCATATATTTTAGATTCATTACACACAACTGAAGTAGCATTTCATTGTTTTAATATTGATGATTTTGGCATACATAACTCATGAAAACCCGAAAATTCCTATCTCAAAATCATAAATATTAAAACAATGAAAGGCTTGAACTACTTCAGTTGTGTGTAATGAATCTAAAATATATGAAAGTCTAATGTTTATCAGTACATTAAAGGAAATAATGAACTTGATCACAATATGCTAATTTTTGAGAAGGACCTATATAGTAACCACACTGACACCAAGAGGAGAAAAAACAGCTGGCAGCAAAGGCAGGGAGGTGTCCTTTCCAGCTAAACAGAAGAGGAATAATAAAGATCATGAAAGATCATGAAGGTCACAGTTTGAAACAGTCATATTTTGACAGATCAAAGATCAGTCCAAATCATCAGCAGTTTGAGGCTTGTATGGATTGAAGTGTATTTGTGAAAAATGTTGGACTGTTCCTTTACCAGTGTCTAATAGTATGTGTATGAGAGCCATGTAATGTCCATGTGTGCATGCTGACTGCTCTGACCCCTCCTCCTTTCAGGGTGGAGCCTGCTGGAGTCCGATGGTTGAGACCAGGTCTGAGGAAGTGTAAGTGTGTTTTTAATGGGATTCATGAAAACAAAGCAGCACACATTCAACCATCTTCATCATGTCAGGAGTCATCATCAAAGTGTCAATCAATGAACAGATGATGGATCAATAACTGCAGCTGGATTGTGTTTGTTCTCTCCATCAGATTCCTGTCAACTCACAATCGACACAAACACAGTGAACGCAAACCTCCAACTGTCTGACAACAACAGGAAGGTGACACATGTGGAGGAGGTTCAGTCATATCCTGATCATCCAGACAGATTTGATGTTCATCCTCAGCTGCTGTGTAGTAATGGTCTGACTGGTCGCTGTTACTGGGAGGTCGAGTGGAGAGAAGATATTGATATATCAGTGAGTTACAGAAGAATCGAAAGGAAAGGAAGAAGTAATGGCCGTTTGTTTGGAGGGAATGATCAGTCCTGGGGTCTGTACTGCTCTGATGTTCCTGTTTTTGTCTGGCACAATAACAGATCAACATCCATCTCCTCCTCCTCCTCCTCCTCCTCTGTCTCTAACAGAGTAGCAGTGTATGTGGACTGTCCTGCTGGCACTCTGTCCTTCTACAGAGTCTCCTCTGACACTCTGATCCACCTCCACACCTTCAACACCACATTCACTCAAACTCTTTATCCTGGATTTACGTTCTATCCTGGTTCCTCAGTGTCCCTGTGCTGAGTGTAAAGAGTGTCTCCTGTTAGAGAAACACCCTGACTGTTGAACAGATAGTTCAGTATGTACATGTCTGTCTCTTTCACTCACAAACACGTTTTCACATTCATGGATTCAATCAGTTGATGTTTTAAAGTGTCCTTGTAAACTTCTTCCTCTTCAGTCCTGTAAAGATGGAAGTTCCCATTGTTCCAGGATCCACTTCTTGTTTTTCTGTTCTGTTCTGTTCTGTTCTGAAGAGCAGCAGTTTAGTGAGGGTGACCAGGTTTTGGCTTTGCTGCCGATTGCAGGGTCACCTTTCCAGGCACGGTTTGCTGGGCCTTACACCGTGGTACAGAAACTGTCTGAACTGAATTATCTGATTGCTACCCCGGATCGCTGGAAAAGAAATCAACTTTGCCATGTTAATTTGTTGAAACCGTATCATGTTCGTCCTTTGTCCGTCGGTCTGTCAGGCTCTCTCATTTCTCCTTCCACTTCGAGTCCAGCGTTGACTGCTTGTACAATGGCGCAGTCAGTTTGTGGGGGGGGGGGGGGGGGGATGTGGCAGCACCTGATGTTCCTTTATTGCTTGGTCGTCTGAAGAATTCAGAAACTCTTAAGAACTTGGATGTGCTGTTGGGCCATTTGCCTACTGACAAACGGAAAATAATTGAAAAGGAAACTTTGGCATTACTTTTGGCCTTGCAGCATTTCAGACTATATTTGGATTCTGCTCGGCCAATTGAGGTATTTTCTGACCATAACCCTCTCACTTTCTTGAACTCATGGCAGAACCCAAATCAGAGGCTCATGTGGTGGGCTCTCTTTTTGCAGCCTTGCAGTTTGGACATCCAGCACATTAAGGGCAAAGATAATGTCTTGGCAGATGCTTTGTCCCGTGCCCCTTTGTAACCAGCAGCTTCACTCCTCATATGCTTTGAAGTATGTCTCCTCCAGTGTCTTATTTCTTCCTCTTAACTTGCTCCTAGGTACCAAGGTTGCTGAGGTTGGAGATGTGCTGAAGATGAAAGGACTTTGAGCATGGGGAAAGGTGTTGCGTGGGTGTACATGTGTACATGTTCTTCTAGCTGCAAATTCATAATGTAAATGATTGTGTTTGTCAACTCAGGGTAAGACCCTGTTCTATGGGGGGGAGTGTGACGGCCAGTGGGCTGGCCTTGTGTTTTGCTTTTTCTTTTACCTGTTTCTTGCAGGTAGGTGGAGCTGACCCAATTACAGATGCAGCACACCTGAGGAGGCCAGTCCCAGTGCATATAAAGACACTTTGACTGAACCAGCTGACTCTCTCTCGCTCTGACTGGCTCTGTCTCTGGCTCCCGTCTTGTTCAGTTGGAGTTTCAGTTATGGCTGTTATGTCCTTTAAATTGTGTTCAAGTTACTTTACCTTATTTTCATTAAATATGTCTTACAGCCTTTAAAAGCCTGTGTGTGGTCTCCCATTTGTTTGTCACTTCCTATGAGCCGGGTTGTGACACCTTTTCCACTCAAAGCTTCACAGTGAATATCAGTATGTTGTGTTTGCATTTTCAACAAGTCTGAGCTCATTAAAATGAATCCAAATGTTTGATTTCTCTTTCCTAATGGGATGTTTCCAAACTCTCCACGTGCTCTTACTGTTTCACTCTTTGTTGGAAGCTCATCATTTGAAAATGTTTCAGCCATATAAGCTGAAAATATTTGCTCAACAGTTTTGAATGCAGTTCTAAGCAGAATCTGATTGTACCGAGGGATCATAATGCATGTGGCTTATCTAATAAACAGCAAAGGCTTCAGTCCTCATGTGAAAGTAGTCTTGTGTTTTTCCCATGTTGAACAAGAACATGGTGCAGGATGTTGGTAGTATCAGCTTGGTTATCAAACTCTTAGAAACATGTAAATCTGTGTATAAGATAAGATAAGACTTTATTGATCCCACGACGGGGAAATTTTTGCGTCACCTCAGCTCAGGTACAGATGTCGGAAAGAAATACAAAAATACAAATAAGTACAATCAATGAAAAAAGTAAGATAATACACTATATACAATGGTAGCATACACAGTATAATACACTATATACAATGGTAGCACACACAGTATAATACACTATATACAATGGTAGCACACACAGTATAATACACTATATACAATGGTAGCACACACAGTATAATACACTATATACAATGGTAGCATACACAGTATGTGATTCTGGATATGGTTGGAAATATGGAAGACATAAACTATATCGCTTGATATAGCTATTGTACCACTACTATTCCTATTTATAGACATGTACACACACACACACGTACACACTAAATATACATATGTATACATATACATACATATATACCTGCACATGTCCATACACGTGGAAGGTCCATTATGCATGAAGTGGTGACCATGGATGTTCACAGTGTCCAGAGACTTATGACATTGTGATTGAGGAGTTATGGAGTCTAACTGCTGTTGGGATGAATGATCTGCGAAAGCGCTCCTTCCTGCACCGAGGGTGTTTCAGTCTCTGACTAATGGAGCTGCTCAGCCCACTCACATACTCATGCAGTGGGTGATGTGGGTTGTTCATGATGGATGTCAGCTTTACTAACATCCTCCTCTCGCCAACCAGCCCCACAGACTCCAGGGGACATCCCAGCACAGAGCTAGACCTCCGCACCAGTTTGTCAATCCTGCTCCTGTATCTGTCCGTGCATCCACTCCCCCAGCAGGCCACTGCATAGAAAAGGGCAGATGCTACCACATTGTCATAGAATGTCCTTAACAGAGTCCTGCAGACTCCGAAGGACCTCAGTCTCCTCAGCAGGTGGAGTCGACTCTGGCCCTTCTTATACAGGATGTCTGTATTTGTAGTCCAGTCCAGTTTATTGTTGAGGTGAACACCCAGGTACTTATAAGAGTCCACTGTCTCAATGTCTTTCCCTTGGATGCTCACCAGTGTTGTAGGGGGTGACTTCCTCCTGAAGTCTATGATCATCTCCTTTGTCTTGCCGGCGTTGATTTGGAGTACGTTGGTCTCACACCAGCCAACAAAGTCACTGATGACCCCCCTGTACTCCTGATCATTCCCGTCTGATACGCATCCAATGATGGCTGTATCATCTGAGAACTTCTGTAGATGGCAATCGTCCGAATTATAACAGAAGTCTGAAGTGTAAAGGCTGAACAGGAAAGGTGAGAGAACCGTGCCCTGTAGCACTGCATATGTTGTGTATCACGTTAGTCTGTATGAAACATGAAAATTATCACAAAGGGTCCTGGTGAAGAATCTGCTGCAATTTGGTGACAGACATTAGATTTGCATTGATGTCAAACTTTTAGAAGCTGTTTCATTGTTTTTCATGCAGCTCTAATGTGATAAAATGCTGAATCTAAAACAAAGAGGAAGTGATGTAACACGTGTTCCTGTCCACACAGCAGAATGAGTCTATTGCTGACAGTGATGTACAAACAGAGTGAGCATTTCTGAGGCCCAAAATAAACTGAGTAGTTCACTGAATGAACAATGGACTGTGAGCTCTGTTCCTTCATCATTAGTGTTAGAGTGGATTGTTAAATGCTGTCATTTTTATGCTCACCATCTCTACATTGTTTTAACTCTGTGATGAAAGGAATTCTTCTGTCCTTCCACCCAGATTCTCGAGGTTCTGGGTGAGGGGCTGTAGTCTTTTATTACAGACACATCCTTGTGAAGGTCTTTTTGATGTAAGCTTCCTGCCCAGCAGGAGGTCTCACACACACACATTCTTACTTACATACAGAAGTTCACACATATACATACAATGCCTTGTCTTGGAACCATGTGGGCGTTGCTTTGCTGTGTTTTGTGTGAACTGTCTCTCAATAAAAGGCAGCGGGAGGAGGCCGGATTTGGGGTCCTTTTCTTGGTGGACACAGACGAGGCCTCCCTTGCAAGTAATTGATCGATCGCTGACTGTCTTGTTTTCTTTCATGATGAATAAGTCTCTAAAACCAGCGGGGCTTGTGGAAACAGATCCAACGTTTATTTGGTGCTTCAGTGCCGGAGCCTAACACATCGCATTCACCGAGGAGAGGGAGAGGATGCCACCGCAGTCTGCTAGCAGCAATCGTCTGGGACGATTGACGAAAGACGTGGTACTTTGCTTTGTCACCAGGCCGGACAATTGGGCCTGAACTCCCCTCGGGATGGATGGCGATTGACGGGATACAGAGATTCTTCCCATGAATGAAAACAACACGAACAGTGAGTAGAAAAGGCCTTATGCGTCACTGAGACTGTGCGGGCAGACGTATGTCCAGGGGAGCACTGGTTGCACATTTTCACGCGAACCTAAAACAATAGAGAGCGGCTACGTGACCGTGCGGTTTCTCGCAGGTACAGGAGTGCGCCAGCCGTGCGGAAGGTCGCAGGCTACTAAAGAAACGGCTCCGTAGCTGCGCGGTTTCACGTGAGCACGGGAGTGCGTTGGACTGTGCGTTTAGGACGCAGGTCCATGAGAGCTGTGCGTGCAGACACAAGTGATAGGCCTATTTTGTGTGTGTGCGGGCCCGACGTGGTCTGCGTGAGTGTGGCTGATTGTTGTCTTGTAATGGAAAATAAACTGAGTAAGTCTGCCTTGAAAAAGGTGAAATACCTCGGTCACTTTATTACTGAGCAAATGAATGATGATGATGATATATACAGACAACGATGTAAGCTCTATGTGCAGGCAAATACTATTGCTCGCAAATTCATCTTATGTTCACTTCCAGTTAAAGTGGCTTTGTTTAAAGCGTATTGCACACCGCTATATACTGCTCCTTTGTGGTCATCCTACAAACAAAGTAGCATGCAGAAGCTGTATGTTGCATATAATGATGCGATGAGAATCCTTTGCAGGATACCTAGAAGTGGTAGTGCCAACCAGATATTTGTAGCTGTGGGTGTTTGGACTTTTAAAGCACTTTTAAGAAAGTTAATGTACAATTTTAGAGGACAACTGGATGGTTCGAGTAACGGTATGATTTTAGCACTTACAGATCCGACAGTGAGTGGTTTCCGTTACTCATCCAGTCTGAGAAAGCACTGGTTAAAGTGTTTGTATATTTATTGATTTATTTTAAGTAATTGTGTTTTATGTATATTATGGTTATATATATATATATATATATATATATATATATACACATATATTTAATGGTTTATACCTTGTGTTGGGGGGTGTTTCTGTCTTGTTTTTATGGACATGAAGTCTGCCAATAAAGATTGAATTGAAATTGAATTGAGGTAACAATAGAGTCATAATTCATATGTGATTGTGCTGATAGTTAATCCTGCTTAACTGACTGAAACTGTCAGGATACAATCAGGTAGAAGTTTAACCAAAGCAACGAATAAGAAAATCTGATAATAACTCTGTAGGCCCCACACTGAGAGTCTGTGTGGAAAGGATGGAGGAGCCACTAATCTAACAGTAACATGGAAATCAAATCAATTATACTGAATATATTTGTTTCTGGGAAGAAAGTTTTCCTGTGTGTTTGAATCAAAAAGACATTATGTGGATGTTGATGTGAAAATGAGCTGATGGTGAATCTAACTGAAGATGAACTGCATGGGTTGATGCTTCATAAAGTGAAGTATATTCATATGCAGCCAAATGTTCATGATGGAATTTTCTATGTTAAGAAGAAAAGAAGAAAATGAAATGAAGCGATTTTGAAGCTAAAAGTCAGACACAGAGAGGATGAACGTTTATGGTTAGTTGCTCGAGTTCTTGCGATGAGCAGAGACGTCATCTGAAGACTCGTCCCGTGAGTCCACAGTTCGACAGAAATTCATAGAAATTCTATCAGGATAAGATAGAAGATCTTTATTGTCACTGTTACCAGAACAATGAGGAGTTTGGCATCTCTCCATTGGCAGCTTGTATCTGTTTACATTCAGATTCTCAGGATAATAGAAGAAGATAAATAAAGATAAAAACAAGTTTCAGAGGCACCTACACAGGGAATGTGTGTAATGCACAATAAATGAAGTAAACAAAAGGATCTGCACAAGTTCTATACAGAAACAAATCTATAGATATATCTGCAGGTACAGTGTAAAGAGGAGGATCAGGTCAGTATCAGGTGCTCTGTGATTGGTGGGATTGCACATTGAGTAAGTGGTAGGAATGCTGGTTGCTGCTGTAAAAGAATACAGTTCTATAAATAGAGGCAGGAATTCTACTGTAATGAATACTGGTTAGAAATAAATCTAGTGCAAGTGTCCATGAGTGTTAACAGCACAGTTAACCTTCAATCAGGGTGGAGGTAGAAACTTCTACTGAGTCTGTTTGTCTTTGTTGGACCTGTAGAGTTTACCAGAGGGAAGGTGAAAATACAGAAAATACAGAAACTCCAGGTGTGGACGAGGCTCGTTGCATCAAAAACAGCTGCTGCTGTGATTCCTGCTGAAGGGGCTTCAAATAAGTGTCTGAATACTTCAGGAAATATGATGTTAAAGAAACAATCGTAAAGTTGTGTTTCCAGTTTGTCATTATTAGAAACATTATCAGCCACAGGCTGAATGGATTCAATGGAGTAAACTGGTCCCACCATGACCTCTGACCTCTGACCTGCATCTACAGCACTGAGCCCTGACAGTGAGCAGCACTTGTTTCTTCAGCAGGATGTTTCCTCCCTGCTGCAGACGGTGCAGGTGGAGGTGTTTGTGTCTCCATCTGTGGGTATTTCAGGGTCAGACTGAGGTCTCCAGGTTACAGCAGCTTTCTCTTCATCTTCGTTGGGTCTCTGTAAAACTTGTGTGTCTCAGTTTGTTCCTGATGTGTTCCTGACTCGTTCTTTGGTAACTAGTCTGCAGCGTCCTGTAAAGTGCTGCAGACATGTTGGATGAAGAAGAACAGACAGACTGAGCCTCCACAGTCGGCCATGTCTCACACGCTTCCTTTCTTTGGGCCTCAGCATCAGCAACGTGTCTGTGGAGGATGTAGCTTTGAGTGACCACAACTGCGTCTTTGTTGACCTTCACTTGAGGACGTGCCGTTGGATAAATGAGTCTATTTGAAACTTCAGAAACAAAACTCAGATCAGAAAATGGGAGAAATTCAAAGTTTTGTTTGACACAATCAGCTGTTGCGTCTCGAGCTGCCTCACCTATAAATGTGGCTCTAAAGCAGACAGCAACAAAAGTCTGATTTTCTGTAGATCAAGAAATCAATGACAAACCCCCCCAGAGCGTTCTTGTTGTGGCAGCTCACTGCTGCTCTACTTTTACACCTGTGACATTTGATGAGAATCAGCCGTCTTCAGTATTACTTAGATGCTCTTTGCTTCCGCATATAGCTTCCAGCCTCTCTCTTCATGCTCTGGAAACATATTTGCCCCTCTATCCGGTGCTCCCTTGCCACCTTTCCAAATGCCTCCCATGCTATGGCTTTTTGACGCTGTTTTACTCATGGGAGATTACAGTTATGTGAAAGAGAAAATAGAAAGTGAGCCATTGGAGCCACTATCCATGGTGTAAGTACAAAGATCTATCTGTCATGGACCTGGGTCTTTTGACCTAATGTTTTGGGTTTTGTGCGTTTTTGGCATTCTGTATTATGTTACGTCCACCTGTTATTCCAAAGGTTTATTCTATGGTCCCTGGGTTATTCTGTTTAGTTTTGTTTATTGGATTCCCTCCTCGTGTCTTTGCCCTCTGTCTCCCTCTGTGTGTCTGTGTTTATATAGTTGTGTGAGTTCTTGTGACTTGTTTCCCCTAAGTGTGTTTTATTCCATTATGTTTATGCATATTTCCCCATGTCTGCTCTCTCCTTTGTGTTCCCTCACTCCCTCTCATCTGCCACTCCCTTATCATGTTTCCTGTTTTATTGTGAAGGTCCTGTGTTTCCATGTTCATTCTGTTCAGTTTTGCTCCCCCTGTCTCGTTATGGTTATTCGTGTCAACTGTGTTCCTTGTGTGTTCTCACTTCTTTCTTATCCTTCTGTGTATTTAGGTCAGTGTCTCCCTCAGTCCTGTGTTGCTTCCTCCCTCTTGGCTCTGTGCATGTCCCTGTGTCCTTCCTCATGTATTTAGGGCTCCCATTATAGTTCATGTTATTTTTCCCAGTTTCGGTTTTGTATGACTTTTTTCGTGCTCAGTAATAAAGCTGTATTTTAAGTTCACATTTCACCCTAGTGAGTTTGCGTTTGGGTCCTATCCTGCCTGAAATCAGCTGCTTTATGACACCATCAGTGCATCAGGAAGATAAACACAAGTGATTAGGTGCTTAGTAAATAGTTCAAGCAGCTGAAACCTCAGGAGGAGGAGGTGGAGCAGGAAGCATCATGGAAGGACAAACCCTTGTAGGATGAAGCACTAATCATGGCTCCAAGTGCAAGACCAGTAGAGGCTGGTGTTTACCACACCAGACAGGACCCTAGATGCAGTCTGTGCAAAGATGCCCGCCGTATATGACATCTCTCACCTTCTCAACAAAATACAAAGTGTTCTGAATGTGGTGTTTGGAGCTGCTTACAAATGGGTTGTGGACAGAAGACAGAAATGTCGAGATGTTATAGGTGACCAAATTGATCATCCACACAAATGTTCTTAAACGTACACGCTGTTTAAGTATTATCGGTAACTCATAACACACCTCTTTCACCATCTTATAATGCTGTTATTGCAGTCATTCCCCAACTCTCTGTGAATGGTTCTCATGGCCACTAATCAATGGTCATGACAAACTGGATACTAATGATCATGGAACTGACCTCACAGCCCATTGTTGATGCTAGTTTCTGTCATTATGCAAATTATGTCATTATGTTTATAAGGTTGGGGAAACCTGCAGTAGGCTGAGACTGAAGAACTCACCAGTTGGGGATGAAACATTTCTCGCACTAAAAACAGTATGTCCAGATGAACAGATTCAGCATTCTGGTACGCTTTAAAGAATGTAAAAGTAAGGTTGGAGATTAGCCTATAATTAGATAAGACAGCTGGGTAAAGTGATGATTTTTCTCTTGTTTATAGTCCCCTCATGCTTCAAGAGGACCACCGTCCTGAAGAAACCTAATGTGAGCAGTCTCAGTGACTGTCACCCAAGAGCACTTACGTCCATTGTTATGAAGTGCTTTGAGTATATAGTCAGAGTTCACATCACATCTTCAATGCCTGTTTGACCCGTTTCAGTTTACCTACAGGCCAGAAAGATCCACAGATGATGCAATAGCATTAGCTCGGCATATTGCCCTCTCCCACCTGGATCATAAAACACATGCAGTGGTGTGAAAAAGTATTTGCCCCCTTTCTTAGTTTTTTGTTTTGGGTTTTTTTGGTTTTTGTTTGTCACATTCACATGTTTGAGATCAAACACATTTTCGTATTACACAAAGATAATCTGAGTAAATACAAATTTTACTAAGGGATATAAGCTATCCATACCTACCCGGTCCTGTGTGAAATAGTAACTGCCCCCTCTTGTTAAATCATCAATTAACAGTTTTTGTAAAGCTGAGTTCAGTCTCACTAGCCACACCCAGACCTGAATATTACAGACCTACTGAATGAAGAAATCACTTAAACAAAACCTGTCTGACAAAGTGAAGTAGGCTAAAAGAATTCAAAAAGCCAACACATCACTTCAAAATCTAAATAAACAATATGAGAAACAAAGTCATTGACATCTATCCATCTGGGAAGGGTTACAAAGACATTTCCATCGCTTTGTGACTGCAGCGAGTCGTTATCCACAAATAGAGAATACTTAAAACAGTGCTGAACCTTCCCAGGAGCAGCCTGCCTACCAAAATTACTCTAAGAGCGCACTGCCAACTCATCCAGGAGGTCACAAGAGAACAGCCAGAACAGCATCTAAAGAACTGCAGGCCTCAGTTCTTTAGAACTGACCAAAGAGACCACAAAGGCTCGTCTCACATTTGCCAAAAAACATGTTAATGATCCCGAAGACTTTTGGGAAAATATTCTGTTGACTGACAAGACAAAAGATGAACATTTTGGAAGGTTTGAATCCCATTACATCTGGTATCAAACTAACACAACATTTCATAAAAAGAAGATTATAGCAACAGTCACACATGGTGGTGGTATGTGATGGTCTGGAACTGCTTTGCTTCACGACGCCTTACTGCAATTGATGGAACCATGACTTCTGCCCTCTACCAGAAAATCCTGAAGGAGAATAGCCGGCAATCAGTTCATGTCCTGAAGTGGACATGAACTAAACATGAACTCATGAAACTCAAGAGCACTTGGGTTATATAACAGGACAATGATCTGAAACACATCAGCAAGTCCACCTTTGACTGGTTAAAAACCCCCAAAATGAAACCAAAATAAAGATTTTGGATGGGCAGGTGACACCACCATCATTCGTTGCATTTCAGATGGAGACGAGTCTGCTTACAGAGCAGAGGTGAGAGCCCTGACATGGTGTCAGGAAAACAACCTACTGCTCAATATCTTCAAGACCAAGGAGCTCATCATGGACTACAGAAGACTGCAGGATGGAGGGCACACCCCTATTCACATTGAGGAGACAGAGGTGGAGAGAGTATGTTGCTTCAGGTCCCTCGGGATCAACATCAGTGATCTGAACTTGTCAATCACGTGCATGTGACATTAGCTCTTCATTTTTTAGTGGCTGAGGAAGTTCAGCATGGACTCTAGAATACTCACCAACTTCTACCGATGAATTATGAAGAGTATTCTATCTGGCTGTATCACAACCTGATATGGCAGTTGTAATGCTCATGACTGCAAAGCTCTACAGAGAGTGGTCAGATCAATCACAACATATTGCCATGTCTTAACTGCAAACCATCCAGGACCTCTACAGACAGCACTGTAGATCAACAGGTCCCCTCTGATCCCAGCTACACACTCTTCATTCTTCTGCCGTTGGATAGGCAGTACATGAGCATTCAGACTCACATGAGCAGATTCAGTGTCAGTTTCTACCCGCAAGCCATCAGGCTACTGGTAAGTGCAGTCTTCCTCAATGTCCTCTGCTTCAGATTCCTGCATGGCAGATGATGAAGATGCTGCAGATGCACCTACATGTTCTTGGTTGAGCCTCTGGTTAGTTGTCTCCAGCTACAGGTCAACAGCTGGCTTTGGGTCAAATGTCTCTGTGGTCTACCTTGACAGATGATTGTGCATCAGGGCTGAGAGATGAGCGTTTGTCAGACGAGATCTGTGTGCGAATGGGCACAAGGGAGTCTCTGACTGGAGCAAGTTGCTAGAGTTTTAGTACAACGCCATTGTACATAACCACGTTGACAGCAGCCCTGTCTGTGCACACAGCGACCAACTTTGTTGTCCAGTCATCCAGTCCTGTGTCCTCGAAAAGCCTCACAAGTCCGTCTGTTATGGCCTGCGTAGTTCGGTCAGCACCCAGTTCAAGCAGTCCAAGAAAGTCCAATGTAAACTCTCTGTTGCTGGACACAGACACAATGTAAACAATTTCCTGCTCAGTTTTTGTGATGTCCTCAGATCCATCAAAAAGCAGCTTCCAAAATTTGGCAGACTGCAATTTGGCTCGTAACTCCCCACTGGTGGTGTGAGCGATGCTCTGCACAATCCGTGTGCCCCCTTCACGTGAATTAGATGCACATCCGACATTTACTCCTAGCCGCTTCAAAAAAGGAATTTCCTCAGAATATGAAGACATGGGGTGTGCATGTTTAGCTTTATGGAAGACGAGGAGAAAAATATTAAACAAAGCTTGCCGCTGTTCTTCATTTTGCTTGTCTTGCCATCTGTTAAGTGGGCGACTGGCCATTTCTTCTCACCTAGCTTGTTTATTAACAATGACTTGTGCCACATTCATGTGCTCCTTATGTCACGGCAAATGAGATGAGCCGTGTGGAGGAATTAAATGAGGATCCAAGCGCAGGCACTCATAGATGCGAAGGAGGTGTATTGAAAAAAATAAAGCACAAGGTGGAAATGGCAAAATGGAACCAAAACTAA
This sequence comes from Oreochromis niloticus, assembly GCF_001858045.2. NCBI lineage: Eukaryota > Metazoa > Chordata > Actinopteri > Cichliformes > Cichlidae > Oreochromis > Oreochromis niloticus. Next base: position 85,109,454 of record NC_031967.2, on the reverse strand, counting down.
TCTATACTGGGACAAACTAAACTACTGAACAGCAAACAGAACAGAAACAAAACAAAAGACAAGGAGCATAAGCCCACAAACACATGAAAACAATTCAAAACAAAGCTAAACCAGATCAAACATGAGTCCACAAAAAAGTTCAGGCGGTCGACCTGGAGGTCGACAGCACATGAGCCAAATCCAGAACAGTACAGGGGGCCGGCTGTGCAGATGGCGGCGATGCAGGCAAAACAAGTCAGGAGGCCGGCCATGCGGAAGGCAGTGGCAGCAACAGGGCAGGTCTGGAGGCCGGCCGCGAAGCCAGCGGCGGCAACGAACTCGTTCCGGAGGCCGCCTTTGACGGCGATGGCGTCCAACTAGAGGCCTGGAAAGTGGTCTGCGAAGGTGAGGTGGGACAGGCCGAGCTGGGTCCGTCGGCAGTGTAGCAACCGCGGGACCAGACGAGGCGGGACCAGACGGCAGCTGCAGGTGGTGATGGCGGCGTGGCAGCTGCAGGTGGTGATGGCGGCGTGGCAGCTGCAGGTGGTGACGGCGGCGTGGCAGCTGCAGGTGGTGACGGCGGCGTGGCAGCTGCAGGTGGTGACGCTGCAGGCGACGGTGTGGAAGCTGTAGGTGGTGACTGAACGGACTCCCTAGAGCCATCAGCAGGCACGAGGATATGCTGGCTGGGTCCTCCAGGACCCCCAGCTGACGAGACGTGACGCCAGACGGGCTCCTTGGACCCCCCAGCTGACGAGACATGACACCGGACGGGCTCCTCGGACCCCCAGCTTTCGTGGCTTGATGCTGGCTGAACTGAGGGCAGCTGGGCGGCAGACTGAACTGAGGGCGACTGAAGTAATGGTTGAGATGATAATGGTGGTGGAGTTGGCGACTGAGCTACAGGTAGCGGGGAGGCTGGCGACTGAGCTACAGGTAGCGGGGAGGCTGGCGACTGAGCTACAGGTAGCGGGGAGGCTACAGACTGAGCTACAGGTAGCGGGGAGGCTACAGACTGAGCTACAGGTAGCGGGACTGAAGACTGAGCTACAGGTAGCGGGGAGGCTACAGACTGAGCTACAGGTAGCGGGGCTGAAGACTGAGCTACAGAGAGCAGAGCTAAGGGCTGACCTACGGGGAGCAGAGATGATTGTGGTGGAGGTGTAACAGGTGGTGGAGTGGCTGACTGAACTGAGGGTTGTGACGGAAAAATAAGTTCTGAAACAGCTGTTTCAGTGGGTTTTCCCTCTTTCCCTGAATGAACCAATGCAGGTGAAGAAATTTCCATAATATTTCCAGTCCCTAAATTCAGAGACCTTGTGTTAGTAATTCCAGGCTCGGAGGCAACAGAGTGAACTCAATTGTTAACACTTAGTGTGGGCTCAGAAGAGACAGTCTTTGAGGCAATGGTCATGGGTGAGGCAGAAAAACCATTATTCTTAGTGGAAACACAAAAAAATAGCCCCAGAATAAATAGTCACAGAGCCAGAAGAAACAGAAAAAGTGTCCTTTTCACTCACCACAGCCGGCTGCTTTAACATCCTGAAATCCGTCTGTGGGGTGCCGCGCCAGTGACGTGAACGTCACTTCCTCCTTGGAGACGGCTCCGACAGGCCGGGAAAATCCAAGTCCGGCGGTTCGGACCGCACATACTCCTTTGAGGCAAGCAGGCGAGCGGTAGCTTGAAGTTTGTGGAGAATGAAATCCTGAACGAGTGGGTGCAGTGAGTCCAATAGCCAGGGGTGACCGGAAATTACTTGCTGTAGCCTGGCTTCCACAGCACCGAGAAATCCCTCTCCCTCATGCTCCAGCCATAGGTTGACCAACCTGGAAGCAGAGTCGATTATGACCTGCTGAAGCACCTTGGGTGGGGCGAATGCCACTGGATCCATCATGTGGCTGGTCTGTACTATCACGGCGAATGGGATGAGCCGTGTGGAGGAATTAAATGAGGATCCAAGCGCTCAAAATTCTTTGAGCCTTTAAAAAACACTCCTGATTTGTCTGCTAGATGTGGATGTGAGTGGCAAATCTTGCACCACATTTCAGTGTGCTCATTGTTAGCTTCAAGCCACGGCACATCTTGGAGCCACTTTTCTGAAAAAAGTTTTTTCTCTGGCTCTGGTTGGTGTTTCTTAGCTAGTGGCGGCACACCAAAGAAGCTGCTTAATGTCTGTTGTTTTTTGGACATTTAGCTGGTGACAAGCAACACGTGTAAGGTTAAATGAGAGTACGTAAAGTGTCACTACGCATTCCTAATTTTTGTCACGCATGCGTACCTGTGTACCAGTTATGTGCACCCCTGTCTATAACACACAGCCAAACAACTACTCACTCAGTAACTACTGTCAAATTATCATATCTATGTTGTTGGTTGAATCTCAGATTTGTTTAACATATGCAGATGTAAGTGTGAAACCATTGCTTCAGTGGTGGCCCTTGGCTGGTGGTGTGTGAGGAAACATGTATTCCCTTGTAGTGTACCTTTGCTTCAAATAAATAATTAAATACTTTTTTAAAGAGGAATTTCCTATAAAACAAACAAACAAACAAACAAATGCAATAAAACTCAGTCCTTCTCACTGTAAATGTTTCACTGAAATTCCATCAAAAAAAAGTCAGAACTCTCATCACCTGACCACTTTTTAGCCAATGAGCTGTTTTTCACCCCTCCCCCCTCATTTCGTGACTTCGAGTTGAGGAGTAGCGACACTTTGCTGGTGTGGAGAAGCAAACAGGTAACTTTAAACTTTAAACTTTCGAATTTTGCCAGCTTTGTATCCCAGCAACCGGTCAGATGTAGTTTTGTTGAGGTTTTTCATTGGTGTATATTCCTTGATTGAGTTTTGTATTTCAATGTAATTCTCATGCTAAAGCTAGCTTTTTTTTGATGACACGTAGTGGTGTATTTAATTAGTCAAGGTCAAGGTTAAATACCTAGTCTAACACACATCTTTTTAGTTAAAACTGTAACATTTGAAATTACTGAGATGTTATTATTTATTCATCCCACTGTCTCCAGATTTTAAGCAACGCTGAAATATAGGTGACATGCTATTAATGAGACATTTAACCGAGGTAGCTGACATTTAACTCTCTGGAGTGCAGATTATATGGCCAATTTACGGTGTATCAGCAAAATGCGTATCTAACAGTTTTTTAAAATGTGTTGATAGGCTATCAAAACCAGAGTTATGATACATAATTCACGGTTTTTCCTGAAAACTGTCGTCACGTTTAGTGCAGGAAAATATAAAAACCGTATCTTCTTTCTTTCTTTCTTTCTTTAAAAAAAAAAGAGAGATACATTATTGCCTCTCCTTTCCTATTGTGGTGGATAAATGAACATTATCCGATCAAACAAATCAAAAGTAGTCAAAAACAGCCAATTATAACCTTGACTCCAGAGGGTTAAAAACACCTCCTGTAAAATATCAGTTTTCACTGTAAACTATTTTCCTGATATATTACATAAATTGTACTATTTTTTTTTCTTTTTTGAGACCGTGTATTGCAATGAGGCCCCCGAGAGCAAAAATTAAACCGAAAGATGAAGCTGTAAAATTTTCATCTTTGGGGCAGGACAAAGATGGATTTGAAGTGAAATTCATAAATTCAATAAAAGGTGAGGTACTAGGGTACTTGTTGAGGATTTTTGGCACAGTCATAAGTTTAACCATTGCAGTAGACCAATGTTGACATTTTCTATTTTCTGTGTAAGGTCGAGGAGTGTTTAGTAGGTGCAACTATAACAAAGGAGACTTTCTTCTGGAATATCGCGGAGACATTGTAACCAAGAAGGAATATGAAAACAGAACAAGATTGTACCATGATGCCTTAAAGGTTTTTCTTTTTGAATTCCGGTACAATGGAAAACAATTATGGTATGTAAATTAGAATAATTCATTTTTCAGCCTACTTTTTGCAAAAGTTATGACGACCACATTAAGACAAACTGCTAGTTTGTTACAAATCCATATAATTAAAAATGTAATCAAATTGTTCAGCGTTTTTATAAAGCTTGTGTAATTTTGTGTCTTACATTTTTTTGTTGTTTCAGCATTGATGCAGCCAGAGAGGATGGCTCCTTGGGCAGACTGGTGAATGACGATCACGTGAGCCCAAACAGCAAAATGAGGACAATCACAGTAAATGGACAGCCTCATCTCTGTTTATTTGCCATAAAGGACATAAAGCCGGGGGAAGAAATAACATACAACTACGGTGACTCTGACTGGCCATGGAGAGTAAAGGTACATATTTATATTTACATTTACCATACTGTAGCTACGTAACTGTATTGTATAGCCTCAACGTTTCTGTGTTAAATGGATGTTGATGTACTTTTGTGTTTGCTTGCACAAGGTTTCAGAGCACCCTGACGTTCCTCAAGCTGATGTGCCCATGGCATCTTCCTCCCTTAAGGATGATGAGCAGGTGACTAATTTTCTGCTGTTGTTATTATTGCAACAAGAACACAGCAGAGTTGTTTGGATGTTGATAGTGAGGGTGTTAGACACAAGTCCTATAGTGCTGGTTAATGTAAGATCCCTACATTTTGAGGACTGTGTGTGTTTTGAATGTGTAAGTCTACTGAAAGATCATCTCTTCCACAAAATTTTTTCCTGATGTTTGCCAATGTTTTAAATCAACAGCTAGGCCACTCAATTTGCATTTAGCTGAGACTTCAGTTAAATGCAAATCTATTCTTCAGTTAAATGCAAGTGTCAAGACACTTCACCTGTTGCCTACTGGTGGTGGTTAGAGGTTCCCGGTGGCGCCAGTGTCCGGCAGCCTCGCCTCTGTCAGTGCGCCCCAGGGTGGCTGTGGCTACAATGTAGCTTGCCATCACCAGTGTGTTAATGGGTGGATGACTGAATGTGTAAAGTGCTTTGGGGTCCTTAGGGACTAGTAAAGCGCTATACAAATACAGGCCATTTACTATTAACCACAAAAGAATTTAAAATGAATGGTATAAACTCAATGAACTTTGTTTTTCAACAGAACTGCAAACATGATGTGGTGTATTCGTCAGAGATGATGTTAAAAAAATGTGCCTTTTGTAATGCACATTTTCCTGCTTTCAAATTGATTTGCGTGAAATGTAAAGGTGAGTATTTTTGTCCTTTTATTTTAGATGATTGTCAAGATATTACTCTATTAACAAGAGGAAGTTATTACCTGTAATATTTAATTTATTGTTTCTGCTGGCACATTATTTATTCACTTATCTTATGTTTTTGAAGTTACTGGCTCTACACTACACACCAGCTTTCTGCCAGTGTTTAATGACTTGGGGTACGGTGTGTGAATTCTGCTTAACAGAATGTAAACACATTCATGAGCCAAACATTGTCACGCTGGCAGCTTTCTAATTCTTATGGAAATATTCAATTCATTTCAATTTTAATATTTGATTCTTGTGTCAAATATTAATGACACAAGTTGTTCAGTAACTCGTGGAAACATACAAACAGGTTTTAGAAGTAAACTTTTAAGTTCTGCTTTCCTGACTACATCAAGCAGCATTCTGCCTTTAGTATTACCAGCTGTTATAGGCCTTTTAAGGGAGTAATACCAGTTTGCCAAACTACGGCAAAATAGAACTCCATCTAACCTTCAGTCATTGACTAAAAAAATGCAACATGGTCATCATTAGTGGACCATTAAAATCAATTTATGTAAAATAAATATTGTGACACCATGTGTTCCACTACTTTGATACTGTAGTACCAACTCGTCCCGAACATGTACAAGTTAAGTACCAATTCTCAAAACCCTATCCCTAAAGAAATGTCTTTTGTATGATATGTAATTTTTGCTTTTGTTCTGGGAACCTAAAATCATTAAGCTGGATGGAAGTACTTGAATATCTTTTGTAATGTAAATGTATAAACATATTCTGTTTTTCATCTTTCTAGGGTGCTCTTGTATCTGGCACAAGTCCTGTTACATCAAAAGCACAAGGCTTGGACTTGAACTGGTAGGTTATTGTAAGAATTTATATTGTTATATTTTAGTACTTAAAATACATGATGTAGACTTATTTTTCATTCTTTTTTTTTTTTTCAAGGTTAGTGAAGAAACTAGTTCAAGTGAAGAGATGTCAGGGGAAGAATATATACCGGATTCTAGCAGTTACTCAGACAGTTCAGCTGAAATTACCCCCCTACGTTCAAAACCTTTAAATATGCTCATAGTGGAGGATTGCAGTGAACTTTCGCCAGAAATTCCAAAAATCAGAGACGGCACAGAAATTGTCTTGGTTGAAGGGCCAGTGTCTAAAGGTGCAGATACTACAGAGAAGCAAGTGAAAACTTGTGCGGAGAGTAAACAAGAAAAAGTATCAGAAGTTCAGAGTGAAGTTGCATCTGTGGAGACTGGCACAGGAACTCGGGAAATTGAGAGCACACAGTCTTCACACATATCCTCTTCAGCAAATCCCAAAAATTATTGCTTCATCTGTGACAAACCACAGTCAAAATTGGCCCGACACTTGAAGACCCATGAGAAGACAAATGCTGAAGTTGCTCAAATTTTAGCACTCCCAAAAAACTCAAAATATCGTAAAAAGATGCTTGAGAAAATGAGGAATAAAGGTAATTTTAAACACAACACAGATGTTTTAACAAGTGGTAGTGGACTGTTAAAACTAAAACGTAAATCCAAGAAAAACTATGATGTGAAACAGTATGTGCACTGCATGTATTGTCAAGGAATGTACCTTCGGAGAGACCTCTGGCGACATGCTCGTAAATGTCTCTCAAAACCGATGGAGGCTGATGAAAAGGCTGGAAGAAAAAGAGTCTTGTCCTTGTCCACGATGGTGGACTCAACACTGTGTCAACAAATATCCAGAGGTGTATGGAAGCTTTTAACTGTGATGAAAGATGATGAAGTTTCTGCTGCTGTGCAAAGTGACTTTTACATTCTTCAGCTTGCGCAGTCATTTTTCAACAAACATGGTCAAGATCCGACCAAACATGAATATATTCGGCAGAAGATCCGTGAAGTTGGAAGACTTCTACTGATCCTACGCAAGGAATATTCAATATACAACCTTGAGGATACGATCAGACCTGCAAATTTTCATAAACTTATCCAAGCTGTCAAGCAGGTGGCTGGGTTTGACGAAGACAGGCTCTCCTACAAAACTCCAAGTCTTGCTCTAAAGTTGGGTCACTCATTGCACAAGATATGCGACATCATACAGTGTAGGGCTCTGATAGCAGAAGACAATGAGCTGGAAAAGTCAACCCAGACTTTCAAAAAACTGTACGCATCAAAATGGTCTGAGCTCATCTCTCACAGAGCTTTAACAACACTGAGTGACAAGCACTTTAACAAGCCATCCACACTCCCTTTCACTGAGGATGTGCAGCGTCTTCACCAGTATCTTGAAAAGATGGCAAATTCAGCATCTGAGAAACTGAAAAATAATCCATCACCACAAGTCTATGGGGAACTTTGCAGAATAACTCTGTCAAAAATTATTTTGTTCAATAGAAGAAGAGGAGGAGAGGTTTCAAAGATGCAGTTGGAAGCCTTTCTTCAGAGGGACACAGCTGCTCTACATAAGGATGTTGCAGTTGGTCTCTCTAAGTTTGAGCAAAAACTGTGTGCACATTTCAGTCGTGTTGAAATTAGGGGTAAAAGAGGCCGAAAGGTTGCTGTACTGTTATCACCAGACATGGTTGAAGCCCTAACGCAGCTCATAAGCAGAAGACTAGAGTGTGGAGTCCTGGAAGAAAACCCCTTCCTCTTTGCAAGACCCAACTGTTTGACTCCTTACAGAGGACAGGACTGTCTCAGGATTTATGCAAACGACTGTGGTGCACAAAGTCCTGAACTCCTTAGGTCAACACAGCTACGCAAACATGTGGCAACTTTGTCACAGGTCTTGAACCTAAAAAATCACGAGCTTGACCAAGTTGCTGACTTTCTGGGCCATGATATCCGTGTCCACAGAGAATATTACAGACTTCCAGAGGCTACAACCCAGCTGGCAAAAATATCAAAACTACTACTTGCCATGGAGAAAGGGACCCTTGGAAATCTCCAAGGCAAAACATTGGAAGAGATTGAAATCGAAGGTATTTCTAATTAATAATAGTATTTTAAGTAGTCTAGTTTTTAAGCTTTTGAGTGTTCTTAACACATTATATTTAATATATAACCTAACTTTTACATTAAAGCTGTTAAGAGAAACAAGCAATGTTTGTACCTGCTGCCTAACATTTTTTTGTCAGATAAACTAGACTTGACAGACTCTGGTGAGAGTGAAGACGGCGAGGCGGATGAAGAATACCCACCAGCACAAACAACAATGGGTAAATGCACCAACAAACAACTCATATTTATGTAGTATTCAGTTGAATGCACTATTGTGAGATGTTTCAGGTATACTCAATTATTTAAAAGGTAGTAGTAGGGCTGGGCTATATCATACCGTTCACGGTAATACCGGTGTAATGTTGGCAACGATAGGAAAATGAAATATCGCGATGGACTATGTGTAAAACGCGCATTCGCAGTGCCTTTGTTTACATACGCACATGACGGCGATGCAGAATGAGAAGAGCGAAAGTGGATCGTTGAATGAAACGGATGAACCAGAATTGGCTTGTAAAAATGCTGCAACTACAGTGGTGTGGAACTGGTTTAGCTTTCGTCCATCAGACATACAACAAAGCACTATTTTTGGTAGCGCATGCTAGCGGGCCGTCGTTATTACAGTGTTGTTTGGAAAATACAGCACACTTAAAATCAATCCTTTGATTTTTTTCTGAAAATCAACAGTGCCCATTATAATCCCGTGTGCCTTATGTATGAATTCTGGTTGTGTTTACTGACCTGGAAACGATTTTATGTGGTACACGGTGCTCGAAATGTTTCAGTACGACTTTGCCAAGCTACAAAGCCGCACCGCTTGATGGATTGTCGGAGCATTACAGCAAACGTAGGCAGGCACCTCGTGGAGTGATAAGTACTGTGCTTCAGCATAATATTACCGTATTGTGTGTGTATAACCTTTTTAAGTTTTGTGGATATTATACATGGTTATGCTGAGGATATTTCAGCCAATTTCCACTGGAAATGCTTTTTGGTTAAACTGTCAGCAAGGATTTGCATTTGCACCGTTACATTTTTATATAACTTTAATGCACATAAAAAACAGCTGCTTGTTTAAGTGAAAATACATTGATGGGGTTTTTTGCACTGATAAAGTTGTGGCGTTGTAAAGTATTTTGTCTAGTGTCAATTATATCGTCAATTATATCGTTATCACAAATTTTCAAATGTATATCATGATAAATATTTTTGGTCATATTGCCCTGCTCTAGGTAGTAGTAAGGATTATATGTGCACTGTAAGTATTGAAAATGTCTTAATTTGTTTTGGGCTGAGGTTAATACACTGCTTAAGCTATTCTTGACATAGTCATAAAGATTGATGTCTGTCAAATAATGTCACTAAAGAAAGGTCTAACCAGATCGATACAAAAAATTTAATAGTACTTACAGTGATAGTTTTGTGTTGTGTTGTGATGCTACAGATATCTAGCCAGAGATGTGTGTAAATGAACTGACTTTACTGGACTTTGCTGCCCCGTCGACAAGGCAGGACGTTGGCATTGTGGTTAGCACTGTTGCCTCACAGCAAGACGGTCCTGAGTTCATCAGACTAGGGTCCAGGGTCCGCAAACATGGAGTTGTTTTCTCCATGTGTGTTTGGGTTCTCTCTGCGTACTTCAGCTTCCTCGCACAGTCCAAAGACATTGGGGTTAGGTTAATTGGTCACTCTAAATTGCCCATTGATGTGAATGTGATTGCGTATAGTTGTTTTTCTCTGTAATAGTCCTGTGGGAGACTGGCGACCTGCCCAGGGTGTACCCTGTCTCTCATGGACCTGAGGATTACTTGTATTTATGGGTGCCTCTCTCCTTCTTAGTGAAAATCATTTTCATGTTAAAGTCTGAACAGGAACAGAAAATGTGACTGCTATATTGAGCTAAAATACTCATTGTACTATAGGGAGGAGTACTATGCCACCTGTAGAGGAATCTCCAAACACCTCAAACGGTATAACTATCCATCACCCTGCAAATTGACGGCTCTTCCATGATTACCAAGCCACTCATATTGTTTGTGATATTTTTGTTTTACTTATCTATTTACAGATATGGACTCGGCTGGAGAAGGCACATCACAAGGTACCACAAGAATAAAACATTTTAAAATATCAAGACATCTTTGAACAGATTCTTTGAACAACAGACTAGCAAATGGTTATCTATGTAACAGTGTTTGACGAGATTTTTGATGTCTTTCATCTGTGTAGATGGCTTTTATATGTTTTATTTCTAGTAAAATGCTTTCTAGTTTTGGGAAATGCAGTTAAGATTACTTTGAAAAGACACAATGCTTATTCAAATTCAGAATGAATAAACAGGTGTGTCCAAAGTTTTAACTGGTACTGCAGATATATCATGACAATTCACTGATATGCCAGCTGAACAAATGGTCAATGTAACTTTAAACTTCCTCAGTCATTTTAGGACTGAGCTATGGACCTGAGGATTACTTGTATTTATGGGTGCCTCTCTCCTTGTTAGTGAAAATCATTTTCATGTTAAAGGAAAGTCTGAACAGGAACAGATAATGTGACTGCTATATTGAGCTAAAATACTCATTGTACTATAGGGAGGAGTACTATGCCACCTGTAGAGGAACCTCCAAACACCTCAAACGGTATAACTATCCATCACCCTGCAAATTGACGGCTCTTCCATGATTACCAAGCCACTCATATTGTTTGTGATATTTTTGTTTTACTTATCTATTTACAGATGTGGACTCGGCTGGAGAAGGCACATCACAAGGTACCACAAGAATAAAAATTTTAAAATATCAAGACATCTTTGAACAGATTCTTTGAACAACAGACTAGCAAATGGTTATCTATGTAACAGTGTTTGACGAGATTTTTGATGTCTTTCATCTGTGTAGATGGCTTTTATATGTTTTATTTCTAGTAAAATGCTTTCTAGTTTTGGGAAATGCAGTTAAGGTTACTTTTAAAAGACACAATGCTTATTCAAATTCTGGTATTGCAGATATATCATGATGCTGTTATTAATGTTTGGTCAATATGACATGCCAGAATTTTACAAACAAACGTTCATGACTAATATCCAGTATGACCTTAAAGTTGGCATGAGGAATTTTCTTCTCAGGTTCAGCGTTAGAATATTTTTCTTGTTTCAGTTCCTATTTCAGTTTTGGGATTTGAAAGCCACAGAGACGTTATGTTTTAAGAAAATCCATATCAGCTGTTTTTGTCCTTCTTCGCTCCTGGATTGGCTGGAGCGTTCTTTAGGCGCCTTCCCAGCTTTGACAAAAGTCCAGCTGGAATAACCACATTTACTCAGGGCCTTCTTGATGTCATGTTCTTGTGCTTCCCTGGCCGCTGTGTCTGTGGGGATGGTGTTTGCTCTATTTTGTAATATCTTGGTGACAACCAAGTTGTGCACCAGTGGATGGTGAGAGTAAAACCTTAAATACTGATCTGTCTGCGTAGGTCTACAGTACACATCGACTTGAAAGTTGGCTCACTTAAAGCTCTAGTACACTCAGCTTAAATACTAATATTGCATATTAATACAATCATCTTCAAAAGCCTGAATAACAGTTCAAATGTTCATAATTATTAGAAAACAAAGATATTTTTAAAACATATCTGAAAACTACATAGGCATGTTAGATCACCTTTTGATTGAAAGCTTTTTTTTTTATTTGACAGTGACAATATGAGAGTTTATTCTCAGTGTTGGTTAATTTGTAAATCTGTACATCTTTTAAACAAATATTTTTTTTGCTCAAGTTATTTCTGACTCAAATGTTTTTTAATCTTCCATATTTCACAGTTTTTATCTAATGAGAAAGAGGTTTAATGTGAGTTTTGCTGAGTATGACATCAGAGTAGACTATCCTACATTGTCTTCGGAACAGATTGTTTTGACTTTCAGAGGAATGGAAACAAATGTGTGCCTTACATCACTGGATCTTGAATGTGTCCTCAAAGTATCCTGGATATCTTTAAAGTTTTCATTAATGCTGGTTGTATCTGATCACCCAGAACTTTTCATAATGCCAGATCTGAACTGGGCTACTGTTACAGTACAAAATCATGTGAGAATAAAAGTGGTGGAAATGAGTAATAATTTGCTTGACAAGCTAAGTGAAAAGATCAGAGGACAAAGCTGAAGTAATGGGTTGAACCTGGATTCTGCATGATTGGAAGTGGAAAAAATAAGAAATAAAGGAGGATATGTGGAAACTGGATGGAAACTAATGTAACTTTGTAATTGGGTGTCCTGTGGCTTTCACATAGTTAGAAGTTTTATCTTTAATAGTTTTCTTTGCGTTAATTTTTTTGCGGGAAAGAACGAGCTAGATCTGCTAATCAGAATATAGCTTTTAATGTATTTATCTAACATGGCAAAAAGCCAAAACCCAGCGTAAATCTAAAGCCCCACAGCTATTTAAACCAAGTTAAAAAAATGTTGTGGTTAATACCTGGATTTCTTTTTGATATGTGTACCATGAAAGGGATTTGATGTTTACATCCCTATTGTTCTTGAAGAGTAACTTTATAATAACTTAATAATTAACAAATCAAAAGTAAGCTGATCTTATTTTCTCTCCTCCTTGTAGCATTCCCTGGAAATGGTGCAGAAGGGGAGAATCCTCGAAGGAGACAAAAATGTCCATGGTCTCCCAAAGAGATTGCAGCAGTCATGAGACATTTCCGTGGGCACATTGCAAATGGGAAACTAGCCACTGTGACAGAAATCAAACAGTGTAAAAATGCTGAACGTCCTGTATTAGACAGTCGCTCTGTTCAAAATGTGAGAGACTTCGTCAGGAACCGTGGCATAACACTAAAAAAGAGGAACAGCCGCTAAACGATTAATCAGGTTACAAAAATATATACACAGATGTTTAATGTGTATGTCATGTTTGCAAAAAGCACTTGTTCTTGTTTGAAATAAACTTGAGCATTCACCAGCAGATTGGCTGTTATATTTTTTTTTAATTTGGTCTCTAAAGACCGTACGTGATATGTGAAAAGCACCTTTTCTGTGCTTGAGAGCATGTATCTAATTACCAATTCAAAAACTTTGAAGATGCACAACCCTGGCAGTTTCTTTTTGGAACTGAATATTTGTCTTTCAGTGAGGCTTTCTGATACTGAGGGAAAAAGTTCCTAAAAGCAAATTCTTATCAGCAGTTGTATAACTTAAATATAAATTAAGAAAGATATGAGCTTAATGTAAATGCATAATATACCAACTAGGAAATCTAACCTCTAATTGCTAGCCTTTAAAAGAAAAGACCTGTAAATTCATGTTTGAAAAGTTACCTTTGGAACTCTTATCCCTGTATTGCTTTGACTTAAGCATTGGACATTTCATAAAGACTATAGGGAATTGTGTCAACTTGTGAAGAAAGAAGAGTATATGTCTCCTTTTAATGTGGATCCTTGAATTCACATTATAAATATGTGATGGCCCCAATACAAATCTAAGAATAAGGTTTGTCTTTGCAAATTGCATTGAGCTGGTTCTCAAATTCAAGTCTTTGTGTTTTGTGATGTTCAATTTTTGTCATAAAACCACATGTATTGTTAACTATTAATTTTAATACGTAGTAGTGTGTGAGTTTAGCCATGTCCCACTTATTCATTTTTGGCCCTATAATATACTTTGGTGACAGGTATGTGTGTTGTATAGCCAGTGTCCTCACAAAGCCTTTTGGGTGTTAAAATGTCTAATATTTTCATAGGCGGGGCTTCTCACCTAATTATCTATGTCCTAATAAGGTTGCAATAAAACAGGTTCTTATATCTCTAGTTGTGTTGCGTGTATAGGAACTTTGAAGTGAGATCTGTGCTCTGTGGCTCAAACCAGATTTTTTGACGTATTCAGCATCTCTCAGGGGCAAGCGGAAAGTGGAAAAAGTGTCCTTACAATGTATAGAAACCCGTATAGGTGTGTGTGTGTGTGTGTGTGTGTGTGTGTGTGTGTGTGTGTGATTATATCGTATGATATCTGTTACAATGTTACTGTTTTGGTTGTGCTGCATGAAAGACGTTGGGTGTGTATTGGAGGAGGTTAGTTACCAGAGCTGGAGAGTGAGTTATTCAGGCGAACTCTCAACAGCATTAACGGCCCTGTTACTGTACCAACTTAATAACCCTCGGTGAAGCAAAAATGTCTTGTGCTCAAGACTCTACATGAAAGTTAAAATATATATGTTCAGTGCAGATAGATATATAGAGTATATAGTTACATAGTTATACATATCACACAAAAATCCACTACAAGAGGCTCTAAAATCCACAAAAAGGGCGCTTGTTAGATCAGGATATTGGATGTGAGCCATAGAAAACATGGATAATACACCACTTTATTTGAAGACATCTGTAGCACTGCCTCAGTTCTGGATGTTTCCACAGACTCCTCTGTGCACCTAAAGCAGGGGTCGGCAACCTTTCTGATGGCGAGTGCCATTTAAAATTTCCTCAGAAGTCAGTGTGCCATATGATTGCATTAGCAATAAATTTAATAACGCTCTATATTAACAGTTACACATTATATAGAACCACTTTATAGAATTATATTTGTTCGTAGGTGTTGGCAGCTATCAGCGAATAGTTATCAGCTATTTTGAAACAAAAAAAGACACTTTTTATCAATAACAAGAACAGCAAATGAACTGTACAACAGAAAATACAAATGCTATTTATGGTCTCCTCACAACAATGATAAGAAAAATAAACTGCGCCAATATGGTATGTTTGTTAATACAGAGACACACATGTTAATGTGATCTCTGGTCTCCCACTCAGAGACACAGGTCTCCGAGTGTCCAGCATTCAGACAGCTACCTGAGGACACTCATGTGAGGGAAAATCTGCTCACACAGATATGTAGAGCCAAATACTGTCAATAAGGCCTCTGCAATGTTCTGAAGACAGTTAAACTTGTCAGGTAGTGATGTCCAGCAGGTGAACATGCAGCTCCATGAACACACACAGCTGTGGATACCAGCTGCTTCGATGTCGCATTAACTGGCATTAACTCAGCCAGTTAATGCGAGACAAATCCAGCTGCTCATTAAAGATTTCTGGTTTGATCAGAAAATAAAACATTGGTCCATACACCTGAAAGTCCCAAAAATGCATTGTGTCTCGAGTCTCTGGATGCATGTTGACTACAGACCGGCCCCCCAGATATTAAAGCCATAAAGCCTTTGAATGAAAACAAACGCTGTTGTGACAGTGATGTACTCTGTCTTGTTGGTAAATGTATGATTTCTATTCATTTTACGTCAGATAAAAACTTTGGTTGTAAGCTTCAGATAATTATTTAATAACAGCCAGACATTTTAAATGAGAATAAGAAAGTATTTCTTTGTGCCCCCCTTTCCCTGTTAATGCCCTACCTGGCCCCCTGGCAAAACTTTCCTAGACCCGCCCCTGCACAGTTACCAGCTGTCAGCTACGTAGAAAAGGATCCTGGTGTTATTGGTCTCTCAGAAACAGTTCATAACTTCCCTTCAACTCATCTATGTCACCTAAAAGGTAAACCTGTTTCTCCATCACCTGTTCAGCTCTGATGATTCAGTAAGGATATCTCCTGGTTTCATCTTCATGTTTCCCTCTCACCAGATATACAAACCGACATCATGACCAGCAGTTTTTACAGCTGTGGCTCCAGCAAACATCAGCTGATACTAGAAATTAATATTACATAAATTCTAACAGCAGCTGACCAAGCTTAAACGTGCTGCTGTTGTTTAGTGCGACATCCGGCAGTTTCCTCTTTCTGGCGCAAAGTGAGCGATAAACAAACAAGAGAGATCAGCTGATCATTGATCAGTTTCATGATTGAGGTAGCAACAGGAGAGAGAGGGGAGAGAATGAGAGGAGAAGAGGCAGCTGTGCAGCAAAGACACAGAATAACTCCAGCTTTGTGTCTTTTTCCATCCTGGCTGAAGTCCGGGACAAACTGTGTTCCTTCTCAGCTCAACACGAAACGCGTAATATTTTCTCTGAATGCGGGACGATTCCGTTTGTACGGGACGGTTGGAAACTACTAACTAACCTTATGAATAAAATAAAGTTCACTATCAATAAAATCATAGCACCCGCCCAGCAGTATAGAAACTCCGTCATGCTAGCTAGCACGCAGTACGAGTTATTGTAACTGACTGTAAAAAGTCAGCACAACGAAAATAAACTCCACCTAAACTTGGTTTATATCTGACCCAGATAGACTGCAGGTCATAACTTCTTACCTGAAGTTCAGTTCACCTGACGCTCGGACTGGCGGCTGCCTCGGGTCTCTCCTCCTCCTGCCTACCCTTCCCTCATCCACCTGCTGGCCTCCACCACTTGTTAATTTTACTGAATCTGTGGAAGCTCCGCCATGGCCAACACCAAACAACTGAGTTATTTTTACACACCGACCAACGTCTGGCCAAACCACCACCAAAAAAAAAAAAAAAAAATCATCGGGCCACCGAGCAAATGCCCGATGGCCAGTCCAGCTATGGTCGTGCGTGCCATCAGTTAACCCTTCGCGTGCCAACGGTGGCACGCGTGCCTAGGGTTGCCGACCCCTGACCTAAAGGAAAGGTCAAAGGTCAGCAGCACATGTAGTTGGGACAATTCTTCAGTCGCACAAACTACACAATTATTTTCCTCCAATCAGGACTTTTCACTTGCAGAAATGGTCCTGTGTGATTTCTAGGCTGTGATATAAAAACTAGTTCCTAATGGCAGCGATTCACTCAGTAAACATGTGTTTCCTTCACCAACCTCACACACAGATCCAATAAGATCAGGAAGTGGGCAGTATAGTACAATATGTGTTATTTTGTACTGTGCTGCCCAAACTAAAGATCTGCTGAAGTGTTGAAATGATTCACATGTTTATTTTGGACGATACAGCAGAAGATCAGACATGAAAGTGGAGATAACACAGAAGACCTGCAGCAAAGGGTCAGAGGTCAGACTGGGCCACTGGATTCAACAATGAGCCAATGATCATCAAGTAGTGACTAAAGCAGAGCCCTGACGTTCTGACATTTATCACACAGTTAGAACAAATGTCTGCTGATGACTTCATCTCATGAAATGACTGATAGATGTCAATTCATTGATCAGCTGAGCTGCTGATCTTCATCGTGCACAGAAACATTCAGCTTGTTTCAATCAGTAAATAACTCCCACTACTCTCAGTTTGAACTGTTCCCACTCAAAATGCTGTCAGAACAATGATCATTGTAGAACTTCACAAACATCACGTGTTGTTTTCCACATGTAAGATCAGCAAACATACAGAAACTTCCTGTTGCCACACACGGCCTCTAAAATCTCTTCCACGCTTTCTGTCTGAAGTCCACTCTCTGTGTCGGATCCACAGGAAACAACAAGATCTTATTAACATGGTTTTCAATGTGTCTCCTTCCAAAAAGTCCAACCAATGAACAAATGTGTATATTTGTGGAGGCCGAACAAAAGCATGACACATTTGTCTGTTTCTATAAACTGGTGTCAAACACAAATATGAAGAGTTTCATTGACAGACTCCAAAATGCCCCCGCAGTGAATCACAGGGAAATCCTACAGTGTGCAGAGAATCTTAATGGCTCCAACATCAACACATCCACAATGTTGGATCCAGTTCTACCTCACAGAGTTACTAAGACACACCCTCTGCCAGCATTACAACAGCTCCACCTGCTTCACCTGCCTCCTCAGCCTCTGTACACCTGAAGAGAAAAGAAAGGCTCCAAAAGCTCAAATCTACAAAGGATTCATGAAGTGTCATCCAACAATAACATGTTTGCCTTCCACAGTGTGCTGTTAGACACCACTGTACCTCTGCCATTTCAAAAAGAGCAGCTTGGTAACATTTTGGCTCCAAACACTTTGTGTTTAAGTTCCTAATCTTTGTTTTCTTTGTGAACAACATCTGGAGCTTTTTGACTCATAGAAACATCATTTTGTTCTTTAGATGACAGCAGATTGGGACTGAATAATCAATCACTATCAAACCAATAAAGATGCTGATTTTACAGGAACTTTGTTGGAGAAGCTGTAAAGACATGAAACTGGTGGAGATCCCAAACCAGTTGATAGTGCTGATTATTCCAAATAAAGCTGTTTTCCATTTGAGATGACTTTCTGTCCTGATATATAATAAAGATGTGAGTTGTTTTTGAGCCCCTGTATTGAAAGTAGATCCAGTTTAAAGTCAGCTTGAGTTTGATGTCTTTATGTCAAAGCTGCTCATGATGTTGAGCTGCTGATGGAATAAAAACAGGTAAAAATCTGCCTCAATATAAAAGCATGTAGTCCAGACTTAAATGTAGCCTATTGTTAGCTGAGGTCCACACACAGTGTTTGACAGTGTAAACTGTGTGAAAGGGCTGCTGGTGGAGCTCACTAGGATGAGCAGGTGACCATGTGCCACGAGGTGGAGAGCAGCTGGCCTGGCTTTGATTCTGACCACGCCCCCTTTCTCTCTCCCTCTGCTTTGCTGTCACTTATCTTCACTGCTCTGTCCAATAAAGCTGAAAAAGGCCCCAAATCAAAGAAATCTGCCTGCAGCCTCTGAAATGTCTTCTGTTTCCTTCCCGACGGCTTTTTCACCGTCAGCCCATCAGACAGTCCAGCAGCATTTATGATGATGTCATGATGTTGAAGAGACTGCTATGGTGGCCTCCCATGACCCCCAGCCTCATCTACACTGAGATGCAGACATTTGAAAAGCAGACAACTGAATAATAGTCCAACACAACAGTCTGTGTACAGACACACACTGAGCTTTCATAGAGTCAAAGGAGTCAATCAAACACAGCTAGTTGAGTCATTTCTTGTGTGAGTCTAAAGTGAATCTAGTATTTGAAAGTCCACTTCCTGTATTTGTTGTTGAAGACTTCTTCAGCTTCTTCTCAAGGACATCAGCTGCTTGTTTGGCAGCAGAGGCAGTTAAGAAGCTTCCTGAAAAACACTGAACAGTGAGTTCACTGTGGCATATGACAAATTCAGCTTTCTATGTGCAAATGTGTCTGTGTCAACCTTTCAAATGCTGTTGAATCCAAAACATCAGCGGCTCCTTGGCTGCTCACTTCATGCACTTCTGTCTTTGTGACAGTCCAATGACATCACAGCTGTTTCCACCCCCAGTGTCTCAGGACTGGACACCTTTAAACATGTGGAGGATCAAACAGCCGTCCAGCTAAACATACATGAAACTATCAAAGCTGACAATCATTCCAATAACATCTAATGGTACATATATATAGACACAGGACTACAAGGAAATGGCTCTCAGCATCTGGCTGTGGGAACAAATGAGTCCCTGTTTGTCTTCAAATTGTGTGCATGTTTTAGACGTGTGTCACATGTAGAAACACAAAAATCCCACAATGACACAAAGATGTGTTTGACACAACTGTGCAGCTGTAAGTTGTTTCTAATGATTCATTGAAGCTCTTCTAACATTCTGGAGACAATCAGTCCATGAATCTGTTCAACACCACAACAATTTGACTTCAATGTGAACGTTTGCCATTAAATAACCTTCTTCATCCAGCTGACAAGCATCCTTCATTCTATGATATGAACAGTTCCTCCTGTTGATGACAAACCTCTGACATGATCTGCTTGAGGAGCTTTTTCATGTGAAGCTCTCTGAGCTCAGGGCTAAGTTGCTGTGTTTCATCTTTAAGAGCTGCTGCCTCCTCGCCGGACTTGTTCTTCTCTTCTTCTCCTAATGACACCATTTCTGCTTCATATCTTTCACTGGGCCTAAAACAGATGAAGAGTAGATCTACTGCTGTTCACTGTTTGTGTCAATATGGAGAAATCTGAAAGACAAACACAGCACATACAGAGAAATGTAGACAGAATGTGCAGCCAGTGCAGTAAATGGTCTAAATATCAGCTCTTTAGAAAATGATCCTGATGAACATGAAACTAACATCCAATGAGAAACACAGCTTCCTTGTTTCATGTCCAATAACAATAAATGAAGAGCTAATAAAGAGCTATTCTATTGTAAAATGCTGAGATGATTATTAGACACAACCCAGTGGCTCACCAAAAGCCTGCATTGAAAATCTATATGAAAGTAATCTGTGCTCATATATGGCAAAATCCTTTAAGTGTCACTGTGTTTTTCATCTGTGCTCTTGTTGGTTGGACAAGTTTGTAAATGACAAAGAGCTCAGTGGACTTTGCATCCATCAAATCCTGTTAGATGTTTGTTTTTCCTTCACAGCTTTGTGATGAAGGCTAAAGAACAGAGATATGAACTATTGCCAATATGAATCCTGATGCATGACGTGGGCACAGACCCACCAAAGCAACACTCAGCTCACCTCATTCCAGGCGCTTGTCTGCTGGAGACCATGAGCCTTGTTAGTCACACATTAGCACCGTGGTAGGAAACAGCCTCCATCATTTCATTAGATCTGAATTTGGACTGTTTCCCTCTGGATGAGAACCAAGTCTGTCAAATCTATTGATCCAACACAAACTATCAAACACATTGACTCACAGTCAGATTGGCTTTGTATGGATGGTGTAACAGGGGCTGGGAAAGGATGCTGAAAGCTGAATATAATACAGAACAATAACAGGACATATAATCATGTAGCAAACATGATCTTCAACAGGCACACTTCTATTATTCATGATCACAAAGAACTTGTGCAGCCCTGATATCAGCCCTAATATATGAGTGTGTTTGCCCAAAGATTGAAACAGCATCAACATGACAGCTGTAAGAAATCTTCTCTCAGCCTTGTTTGGCAGAAGATCCCTGCAACAAAGATTGTAGCTGAAAGATGACGTGTGTAAAGTTTGTCTTTGGGAGGGTTGAGGCTGTTTTTAGACCTTTGATAGTTTCAATCCAGTTCTGAAAGACAGAAATAAAAACAACATCATTAAGATCAGATCATGGAGCTGTTTCCTGCCTTGTTTCTAGCTTCACATTACAAGACTTTACTACAATAAAGATGCTAACATGTATCTGTAGCAACAACATCATTGAATCTAGAACAACTGGAGCCAAACCAGTGGCTCTGCTGGGATCACTGGTGAGCCAACACTTCCTTGTTGCAACAAACTGATTCCAGCTTCTACCTCATGATAGGAATGTTTTTGTGGCTCAAGATGACCTGATATCTTTCATTATGGAGACATTTGACACATGTTTCACATATTATAGACCAACAAGTTATTCATAGCAGTTTAAATACGGGGAGTCACTTTTGGGCCCAGCAGATAAAACAGAGCCAATATTTCCTTCTTTATTTAAGTGACGTGTGTCACAGATGTGACCTAGTAAAGTGTAACTGAACATTAGTAACGTTATTAACACTCTCAGCTGGTCCTTGTTCCAGACCTGAAGATCCTCTTCTTTCATTCAGCAGCAGCTTCAGGTCTCTGATGGTCCAGGGCTTGTTGCTGGGAAACAGCCCTGCTGGGATGATGGTGTCCTCACAGAAACAGTCAGTGATGCTGTTGATCTCCATCACAGAGCACGTCCCAGTCTGCAGTCTCAGTCCTGCAGGGCCTCGCTGGCTTCCTGACTCCACCCAGTCAACAACAGGAAGTGTTTGCAGGAACAAACTGAGGCTGTGGTCAAACAGGAGTTTTTATCTCCTGGCTCTGACTCTCACTGCGGCCCCGCTGCTGTGTCAACATGTGTTTGTGCTAAACAATGATGGAAAGTGTTATAAATGACTTGTTGGCCTCTGATCTGTCACAAACAGCTGAAACGTGTCTCTCATGAGTCACATGAAGGTTTCTGACAGAGAGGACAAAAAGTAGCTGCAGTCAGTTTGTGTCATTTTTATATTTATTCATCTGGGAGAAAAATCTGAGGGACATTAAAATGTGTTTTTCAACAGAGACAAGAACATAAATATAACGTCACAGGTAAATGAACATATTTCAAGTAAACAGCTGGACTGATCAGGTCCAAACACAGAGTGATCAACAAACAGCTGTCATATCTTTATATATAAGCTCTTTATAAATCCTGTTCACTGCAGTCTGTTTACTAATAATGTCAAACTGTTAGAAACACAGAAACATCAGAATCGTCTTTGTTGACATAAACCTGTCTGGGATCCTTTGTTGTTCTTTTGATGCAGAGTTACATTATAAATATAAAGAGTTATTTCAGAGTCTCATCAGTTTTCCTGCATGTCTTTATTGAACACATCAGCAGGGCTGAAGCTCTCATGTTAAACACACACTGGTCTATGGACACGTTCATGTGTTTCTAACAGCATCATAACCAGGCTGTTATCAGCTGCACTAACATGATGTCACACACACTGAATGTAACAGTGACAGTTTACATCATCACACAATCAGCTGTGATTGTTTCACTGTCATCAAACTAGTCAACAGGAAGTAGAATCAATAGAAACCAATCATTTACTGACAGCATGTCTGATTGAAATAAGTGCAGATTATGTATGAAGTATAACTGCACACAGTAACTGTGTTACAATAAGGACTTAACAGCGCCCTCTGCTGGAGTGTTTCAGTACTGCGTTAACTAGAATACACCACCTCCTCCTCCTCCTCACACCACCTGCTACAGCTCTACTCTTCTATGACTACAGTCATCCACAGCACTGATGTGAGGTCACATGGTTCATATGTAAGGAGCACAGAGACGTCCTAGCAGCTGACCTCAGGTCAGTTTAATGACTGTGAGCAGCAGCTGTGTTCTTGTCACTGTGACAGGGAGACACTCTCAGACACAGCGCTCATGTCAGCTTGTTCTCATGCAGGAGGATCAGGAGCTCCATGTTTGTCTTTCTGTTTGAATCATGATGTGTTTGTGCCATCAGAGTCTGTCATGAGTACTCAGGGTTTCACAGCAGCTCTTCTGAATGCTGACGAGGACTCCAACCTCATGTTTCACCTCTCTGAGCTTCTGATGTCTGTGAACACTCGTGTTTCTTCTCTGGGCTCATCTGGACAAAAACACCTTTCTGTGTTTGGCTCCAGCCTCATTGTGACTGACAGGAAGTGTGTTATCCATGAGCTTCTTTGTTTCCTGCTGTGTTTCCTGTCTGTGGACAAACACGAGTGTTTCAGCTGAGGACTTGGTTCCTTCCACCTGTCCATACAGGACATCACGCTGTCTTTTCTCTTTAAATGCAGCTCCAGGTCCTTCCACGTGCTGCTCTGTATTTGTGCAGTTTGTAGTGTGTCCTGGGAAACGTAGCACACATGGTGTTCTTCTGGTGTTTCCTCCTTTCACTGAGTGTGAAACACTGACGCTGTGCTGTTGTTGACAGAGGGGAGCTGATTCTAGCTGCAGCTGGACTCTGTCATCTAACTGAATGTGTTGGTGCTGATCACGGGGCTCTGAGGGGGGAGCAGCAGGAGGACTCTGGATACTGACGTCAGTGTATCTGTGGAAGCTCACACAGCGTCTCTGTCATTCAATATTGTGCTATATATTGTATCTATGCAAAGATGAACAGACTGTGTGTTCACTGGTCTCTGTGCTGCTGACTGCTTTGCTGCAGCTCTGATGTCATCATCACTCCCTCCTCCACCCTCAGCAGTCCCAGCATGCTGCTGTGGTGCACCCCACCCTCACTCTACACCTGAGCCATAGACCACACCCTCCACCTCAATATACACCACAGTTTTCTCTGCTATGGAAATGAGATCAGGAGGAAATCATCATTATTATTATTTAATAAATGCTCACATTAATGTGGGCTTATTTGTTTCATATTAGAAACATTAGTTGAGTGTTTTTAGTATAAAATGGTGAAAGTCCCTCTTTTTGCTCCTCCCCTCACCTGTGGATGGACGGTGCTGTTACCACGGTAACAGCGCCTCCTGTGGTGAGAGGATGCAATAATGCAATGTAACATTTTTACACTGAACACTTCCAGTCATGGAAACTGTCTGTTGGATCTGTGTGACGTTGCTTTCTTGTGTTGCTTTCTTGGTTAGAGTTCCTCACAAATAGGGCTGGGCCATATCATACCGTCCACGGTAATACCGGTGTAATTTTGGGCAACGATAGGAAAATGAAATATCGCGATAGAATATGGGTAAAACGCGCATGCGCAGTGCCTGTGTTTACATTTGCACATGGCGGCGACGGAGAATGAGAAGAGCGAAAGCGTATCGTTAAATGAAACGGATGAACCAGAACTGGTTTGTAAAAATGCTGCAACTTCAGTGGTGTGGAACTGGTTTAGCTTTCGTCCGTCAGATACACAACAAAGCACTATTTTTGGTAGAGCATGCTAGCCGGCCGCCGTTATTACCGTGTTGTTTGGAAAATACGGCACACTTAAAATCAATCCTTTGATTTTTCTGAAAATCGACAGTGCCCCTTATAATCCCGTGTGCCTTCTGTATGAATTCTGGTTGTGTTTACTGACCTCGAAACGATTTTATGTGGTACACGGCGCTCGAAAATCTGTCAAATGTTTTAGTACGACTTTGCCAAGCTACGAACCCGCACCGCTTGATGGACTGTCGGAGCATTACGGCTATCGTGGGCAGGAGCCTCACGGAGTGATACGTACTGTGCTTCAACATAATATTACCGTATTGTGTGTGTGTAACCTCTTTTCAAGTTTTGTGGATATTATACATGGTTATGCTGAGGATATGTCGGCCAATTTCCACTGGAAATGCCTTTTGGTTAAACTGTCAGCGAGGAATTTGCATTTGCACTGTTAAATTTTTATATAACTTTAATGCACATAAAAAAAAACAGCTGCTTGTATAAGTGAAAATACATTGATGGGTTTTTTGTACAAATAAAGTTGTGGAGTTGTAAAGTATTTTGTCTAGTGTCAATTATATCGTCAGTTATATCGTTATCGCAAATTTTCAAATGTATATCGTGATAAATATTTTTGGTCATATCGCCCTGCTCTACTCACAAATGTCCAGATTATTCTTCTAATGAGGCGTCGACCATATTTTCAGTTCTTTGGAAGAAAACATCGCCCTTTGCCATCCTTACTTTTCTTTGACTTCTTCAGATGCAGCTGAACTCCAGCTGGTATTTTATTGGACTTTGCAGCTGTTTCTGGTCATCAGTTCATTCCTGCAAACCTCTGAACCTGAACAACAATGATGCTGCATTGCTGGCTGATCCCAAAAGGTTGATTCTGTTCATCTGGACGTTTTCACGTTTGCTCACTGATCAGGTGACTTCTTCAGTCTCAGCTGACTGCAGCTTTACAACCTTACAAACAGCACATTTGCACAATGACTGAAACCAGCAGCACCTGATATATATGATACTAATATAATACATATACATATATAATCCATACTAATGATTAGGGATGGGTACCGGCACCGGTTCTGACATAAACGGTAGTAACCAGACCGAAAAGCAGCGCACGTTTCGGTGCTTTATTTCGGTGCTTTTTTTTTTTCTTGAGATGTCATACACTTTGGATTCTAGCCAATCATTTTACCTTTCCGAGGATAAACCATTTCTACAACCACCAAACTCAACGAAAACAAGCCATGATTAAACGAGCAGCTGTGTAAATGCGCACAAGTCCGCTAAACAAACAAGGCGAACCAGAAATTCTCCAGACTTCATATAACCCCTAAAGAAAAGCTGGTTATCTTCCAGAGCTATCACCAATTCCAAACACCAAGTTTCACCACACTCTGACCAGAATTCACTGCATGAGCCGCAAAAGAAGACCACAAAAACACACAGCGGCGCAAATGCGCTAAGACAGAAATTGACTTACCGTCCAGATTTCCCCCGTTATTTTCGCCAGTAGCTGGTAGCCATGTGACTATCAGCAGTTGCCACACCTACCTAGCCGCACCAGAGCCGTTTTCCGTCAACAACCTCCATTTTAGACCCACCTATAGACACGTGACTGGACAGACGTCACATGCAGTAAATTTGGGCCCACGTGGGTTTTGGCATTACAACGTCTGATTGGTTGACGTAACGTGAACGTGGCATTGTTACTGTGACTCTATTGGCTCAAACAATTAAAAAGAGGTGTCAATCATGCAAATTGACCAAAAGAAACCAAAGTTACAGCCCCTCAGAGTTTAAAGGGCCAGAGGCCAATTAAGTGCTCCATGGCAGAAAAGGCCCATTACCACGTAAATGTATGGCTAATTCTTCAAAAACGCATTTTAAAAAAAAAACCATTTTAGGCATGTTATTAAAATTAATTAATGACTGCTCTTAAATACCTTAAAAAAAATCAACTGGCGTGTTGTCCAATTGTGTGCAAGGATTGGACATTTTTGTACAACATCTGGATATTCATGTATTGACAGCGCTGTAAATTTTCACTGTTTCACTTTTAAAACATAAATCTTTGCACAGATGATGTTTATATGTTGCTACAGTTCTTATCATTTTGCAGAAAAAAAGAGACTGCTAAAAATAAAAACATGAGAGTTTTTTGGACGAAGTTTGTGTTCTCCATTCTTTAAGCACCGGTTCGAGCACCGTTTAAGCACCGGCACCGTTTCAAAAGTACCGATTTGGCACCGGTATCGGATAAAACCTAAACGATACCCATCCCTACTAATGATGAAGGAACTGAGCTCACAGTGTTCATTCAGTGAACTACTCAGTTTATTTTGGGCCTCAGAAATGCTCACTCTGTTTGTACATCACTGTCAGCAATAGACTCATTCTGCTGTGTGGACAGGAATCATTTAGAAGAGTTTCAAACATCAACTGACTGAATCCATGAATGTGAAAACGTGTTTGTGAGTGAAAGAGACAGACATGTACAGACTGAACTATCTGTTCAACAGTCAGAGTGTTTCTCTAACAGGAGACACTCTTTACACTCAGCACAGGGACACTGAGGAACCAGGAGGAAAAGAATAGACTGTAAACCCAGGATAAAGAGTTTCAGTGAATGTGGTGTTGAAGGTGTGGAGGTGGATCAGAGTGTCAGAGGAGACTCTGTAGAAGGACAGAGTGCCAGCAGGACAGTCCACATACACTGCTACTCTGTTAGAGACAGCGGAGGAGGAGGAGGAGATGGATGTTGATCTGTTATTGTGCCAGACAGACTGAGGACCATCATCAGAGCAGATCAGACTCCAGGACTGATCATTGTATCCAAACACACAGTGATAAGTGCCTCCTTTCCTTCTGATGCTTCTGTAACTCACTGATATATAAACGTCTCCTCTCCACTCGACCTCCCAGTAACAGCGACCAGTCAGACCATCTCTACACAGCAGCTGTTTACAACCATCAAATCTGTCTGGATGATCAGGATATGACTGAACCTCCTCCAGACGTGTCACCTTCCTGTTGTTGTCAGACAGTTGGAGCTTTGTGTTCACTGTGTTTGTGTCGATTGTGAGTTGACAGGAATCTGATGGAGAGAACAAACACAATCCAGCTGCAGTTATTGATCCATCATCTGTTCATTGATTGACACTTTGATGATGACTCCTGACATGATGAAGATGGTTGAATGTGTGCTGCTTTGTTTTCTTGAATCCCATTAAAAACACACTTACACTTCCTCAGACCTGGTCTCAACCATCGGACTCCAGCAGGCTCCACCCTGAAAGGAGGAGGGGTCAGAGCAGCACAGTCAGCATGCACACATGGACATTACATGGCTCTCACACACACACTGTTACACACTGAGCTCAAAGCTCAGCTCCACTGTTTTATTCAAAGAAATCTACATTTTTTTATCAGCACATTTAAAAACAGGTTGAGCCAAAGTGCTGCACAGAGTAGAGATAAAATAGGAAACATACACAGTAATTACTATAAAGACTCGTCAGAATTGAAAGCTACAGAGTACAAATGTGTTTCCAACCGGGTTTTAAAAATGTCGAGTGTTGGTGACGACCTGATGTGAAGGGCGACTGTTCCAGAGTTTGGCTGCAGCCATCGATAAAGCTCACCTCTGTTTTTACGTCTAGTTCTGGTCAGAAGCTACTTATCTGCAGACCTGAGGGCTCGACTTGGATTATTTTTGTTAAAGAGAGATAAGATGGAGCCAATCCATTCAGAGATTTAAAGACAAACAACAAAATCTGTAAGCGGATTCTACGACGTACTGGTAACCAGTGGAAAAAGCTGGTGATGGGTCGTCTGTCACAGAGCCACCGCTGGAACCAGACAATTCTACTACAACTGCAAAAAGCACCAAGCAGAGCTCTTTGAGCTCATGCACAAGATCAAACTATGATCTCAAGATCATAGTTTGATCTCGAGACCATAGTTTGAGAGAGATCTGTGACAGCGCCGTTCCTTCGCTTGACCTCAGTCGCTCTCGTCTGCTCCCTGGTAACACTGCTCTTTATTGAGGTTACATGAATATGCATAAGTTCATTAACATATGACGTCTTACACAGGTATGAACAAAGAGTACCAGTCTGTGCATAGTGTAGGTGTGTGTGTGTTCCAGATATGACCCTGTGAAGACTCCCCAAAGCTGGTGCTAAGAGTCCAGAGGTCCCCCTAACAAAGGGCTCTTATACTTAACCAGACACAGAGTAGGTGTCCTCCTATACCATAAATGAGTAAGAGAAGGTACGACCTCTCTCATGACCCCAAGCAGTGTTTGTGCATGCCAGAGCACTCTGGAAGGCACACAGAGTCTTTACAGACTACTAAGGATCAGACCTCTATCATTATGCAATCGATTATAAAACTCTAAGCATATATGAGTAAATACTTCTAAGCATAAATGATAATCAACAATATAAACCTTACAGTTGGTTTTAATAACAGAATTTATTTGTTTCTCAAATGAGAAAGAGCTATCGAGAAACACTCCTAAATCTTTAGTTCTGAACTTTTCCAGTGGGCCAAGGTCAACATTATCTGCCAATGCTAAATAGGCTGCCGTTATTAACTAATGCTAATTTGACGTGAATTAGCATTATGCACTAATGCTAACACTTACTTTTTAACAATGTGAGTAGCTAATGCTAACACTATTTCCCTTAACTTTATAACAATGTGAACGGCTAATGCTAACACTCTTTTCCCTAGCATTACAACAATCTGAGCTGCTAATGCTATTTAGGCCACCATTAGCACCTACGTCTAATTTAAGGCAAATACGCATTAGATTCTAATGCTCATATCGTTTTCCTTTGCTTTATAGCAATAAGAGCAGCTACTGCTAAAGTTAGCACCATTTGCATTATAACGATGTGAGAAGTTAATGCTAAGTGTGCTACCATTAGTGGCTAATTCTAATTAGGGGTGAATAATTATTACCAGCTAATGCTAATATCGTTTTCCCTTCCCTTTTAAGAATGTGAGCAGTTAGTGCTAGGTAGGTTGATGCTAGCAGCTAATGCTAATTTGATGTGAATTAGCATTATATTAGTGAGGAGTTAATGCTAAATAGGACGCCATTAGTGGCTAATTCTAATTTTAGGTGAATAACCATTAGCAGCTAATGCTAATACCATTTTTTCTAATTTGACGTGAATTAGCATCATCCATTAACACTAACTCTTTTTCCTTGCATTATAACAATATGAGCAGCTAATGCTAAGAAGGCTGCCATTATTAGGTAATGCTAATTTGATGTGTGTTAGCACTATCTGCTACTACTAGCAATGTTTTATCTTACTTTTTATTACTTTTTAACAATATCAGCAGCTAATGCTAACACTACTTTCATTTCAGTTAAGCCTATTTAGCATAAATTAACTTGAATTAGCATTAAGAAATTTATGCTAAATAGGCTACCATTAGTGGCTAATGTTAATTTTAGGTGAATAAGCATTGGCAACTAATGCCAATACCATATGCTCTTGATTTCTAACAATGTGAGCAGCTAATGCTAAGTAGGTTGCCGTTATTAGCTAATACTAATTTATCCGCTAATGCTAACAATATTTTTTTTTATATATTTTAACAATATGAGTAGCTAATGCTTATACTATTTTTCCTTCCATTTTAACAATGTGATGTGTGTTACCGTTAATAACTTTTGCTAATTTGATGTGAATTAGCATTATCAAATAATGCTAACTATTTTCCTTTGCATTATAACGATGTGAGGAGTTATGCCAAGTAGACTGCCATTAGTGGCTAATGCTAATTTTAGGTGAATAGGAATTGGCATCTAATGCTAATACCATATTTCGTTTCCTTATAACAATGTGACCAGCTAATGCTAAGCAGGTTACCGTTATTAGCTAATACTAATTTGAGGTGAATTAGCATTATGCGCTTATGCTAACAATGTTTTTTCTTACTTTTTAACAATACGCCATTATTGGCTAGTGGTAAATTAGCATTATATTAGTTAATACTAAATAGGCTGCCATGAGTGACTGTTTTCCCTTGTTTATAACGATGTGAAGAGTTTATGCTAAGTAGGCTGCCATTAGCAGCTAATGCTAATGTTTTCCCCTGGTTTCCCTTGCTGAATATAACTTGAGCAGCTTTTGCTAAGTAGGCCACTTTGCTCTGCTAAGGATTTGTGTGACCATGACGGAAACTCTGATAAGCTAATGCTGCTAAGCTAATGCTGTTTATGGGCCCTGTTAGAATCAATATTTCATTCTCATTCTGTTGTTTGAGAACAATAACAGAAAAATGTGTACTTGAGATCAAATTTATTGTAAATTCAGCTGTGAATGTAGAGTTTGTCATTATTTAAGCTTCCATTTCCAAATGTTAGCTGCTCCTGTCTGCCTCTTTGTCACACACACAGACTGAAATGATTCACAGCCTTGTTTCATCCTTCTGTCACTGTCACTGTGGACATACAACATGGGAAACATACAGATGGCTGACACTTTATTAGGCACACAGTGGCATCTATCTCAGGTATACCTGTGACCTAAATGTTCCTGCAAACAGACTCCTTGGAGACCCCCTACATAAATATCCATGTACTATCCAGCTAGACTAGTGTGTCTGTCCCTGAAAATATTCCTGCATGTGTGATTGTTCATGTCTCATCGGCAGGAAACACACAGGAAGTGAGTGAAGGATACAGGAACTGTTTCCAGCTCTTCCTCCTCTATCAGACTTTCTCTCCATACCTGAGAGTGTCCAGTCTCCAGCCTGGATCCTTCAGTCCAGCCGAGAGCAGCTTCATTCCTGAGTCCCCTGGATGATTGTAGCTCAGGTCCAGCTCTCTCAGATGGGAGGGGTTGGAGCTCAGAGCTGAGGCCAGAGAAGTACAGCCTTCCTCTGTGATCAGACAGCCTGACAGACTGCACACACACAAAACAACAAACCATCTGTCAACAATTAGTTTCTCTATGTCAAAATAACATCTATCCATTTACATTCATTCAGTGTAACTTTATTTATAAGTGACAATTCCCAACAGACACAAACAGTCATCTCAAGCTGTTTAACAGTGTAAGGTAACAGCCTCTAATATTAGAGAGAAAGCCCCAAACATCAGTCAATCCACTGTGAGCAGCACTTGGTGATGGTGGGAAGGAAGAACTCCCTTTGACACAAAGATCCTCCCAGTGAAAACAGGCTCCAGGAGGAGCATCTACCATGACTGGTTGCAGGGTGAGGGGAAAGAGAAGAGATGAGCTCAGAGAGACAAGAACAAAACACAAACTAAGGAGAGAGAAGCCAAAAGTTGACATGCAGTAGTGACATATAAAAGCATCAGGAGTGAAAAGAGAGGAGTGGAGAAGAAAGCAGAGCATCATGGGAAGTCCACCAACAGCCCGAGCCTATAGCAGCATAACTAAGGGATGGTTCAGGGTCACCTGATCCAGCTCTAACTATAAGCTTTATCAAAAAAGAAAGTTTGAAGCTGATCTTCAAAGTAGAGAGGGTGTCTGTCTCCTGAACTCAAACTGGGAGCTGCTTCCACACCAAGTCCAGGGCTCGCAAAATCGCTAGCCCGACGTCCCGGGGGGTAGCGATTTTTCCAGTCGGGCTACCAAAATCCATCTCAGTCCTGCCCGTCGGGCTATCATGGGAAGGAAGGATATTTCAATGCTTTTGCATTCTTTCGCAAATGTAGCTGAGTAATTATGTCATCGGCATCGATAAGCCACTGTCAATATGTGACACATTAAAATCGCGTTTGAATTTGCGCTTGTTTTTTGCTTTCACTTTCACTTTGCGATCGCGTGGCAGTGGCAGCACTGATTGGTAAGTCACAGATTGCACACCAATTCCTATGGCATCGTCTTATCAATTGTTAGCTTACTATCAAACATGACAAGTGAAATCTCCCGCAGCAAGCTTAAACATGTGATAGAGGTTGATTGCGCAGAGAATTGCTGATCGTTATGTAAGTATGTGTGTAAGAGCAGATGGATTTACGCAGGTATTTTAGTTCTGCAGAGCCAAACAAGACAGGTCAGGGTGAACAAGAGGCAGCCAAAGAAAAGCTGACCACAAAACGGAAAAGTTATGACAAATCGGACTATGAGGCAAAAGGAAAGCGCAGCTATTTTGGTTTCATGGACAAAAGAATTTCTGTGGTTGGAATATGGTAAGCTAAATAACATCATGTTCTGCTGGGTGTGTTGTGAGTGTCCCTCGATTTCTGAGTCGACAAGCGCCTTTGTTACTGGGACCAGTCATTTTAAGAAAGACCCCATCAGAATCCATTAGAAATGCAATAAATGCATTATTGCCCTGAAAAAGCTGTTTAGAACAGCGTACTATGTTGCAAAGAGTGAACTACCATTGGCAAAATTTAGCAGTCTTTGCAAACTTCAAAAAGCAAATGGCCTAGATCTTGGTTCCACTTGCCTCTTACCTGTGATTTCAGTGGAAATTTCAAATTCAGGATCTGACACAGACTGATTCATGTTCTACACAGTTCTTGCAAGTTCATAGAAATTTCTGTTCAATTAGAACCAAGTATTTGAGTTGATGATTGTAATTTGTTGTTGTAATTTGTGTTTTAAATATTTTAGATTGATGTTTTGTTTCCTTTACAATATTATACCTTAAAGTATAATATTGTAAAGGAAACAAAACATCAATCAAAAAATAGTCCTCTTTTTTTTTTTTTTTTTTTTTTTTTTTTTTATACGGGCTTCTTACATTTATTTTGGGCTACCAAAAACTGAAGAGTGCCTGCCCGAAGGGCTACCAGGGATTTTGAAATTTTCCGAGCCCTGAAGTCCAACATAGCCAGGCTGAGTCATTAGTTCAGTCCAAAGTCAAGTCAGAAAGTCATTATTCGTGTCACATTCTAGTGGAAATGTAGAAAAACTATCCAAAAGTTATTTCTAAATCTGATATTAAACAGTTGAAATGGTGAAAAAAGCTTTAAAGAAAACAGATTCAATAAAAGCCTCTTTAGAGGGTCACCAGTTTAAAACTCAGACATTTAAACCGGTGATTCTCCTTCTCTGCTCCATTTCCTCTCTAGAGTTTCTGTTCCTAGGAGGGATTTGATTGGCTAAACGTCCTTTTAGCCTTTCTTTAGTTCTTTGGTGGCAATCAAATGAGTCATGTGACGTGACATAAAGAGCGCTCTGATTGGTTGGGATTCACAAACTATGGTGCTGTTTGCAAGCTTAGCTTTACAGTGCCAAGAAGATCTCTTAATAGGGATGAGACATTCCACAGTGACGTTTCCACACTTTGGAGCTTCTGAAGTGCAGATGTTTGGAAACACTGCTCCAACACGTGGTTCAAACACTCAGATCACGTGACCTTAGATGCCACAGGTGGCATACCTGCTGCTTCCAGGCATTGCCAGGCTCGGGAATTCCCATTTTTGATTGGCTGGTCTTTTGGACTGGGACTTGTAATGACTGAATGATGCTTTTATAGCACCGCTTCAGTTTATTCCACACACATTCAGTCCTATCAGCAGAGAGAGAGACACACACTGTCTGTAACATCATTAGAAGATCTTAGTAAAACACCACCTCTGCTTCAAAGACTAAATCAAACAGGCTCCAGTTTTCAGCTCTGTCTGCGCTCTACTTTTTTCTACTTTCAACAGGAAATAGGATTTACTGCATTCAGGGATATCATCCTCACTGTCAGCCGTTACTCACACACTGTGTGTAGAAATACAGAAAATACTGATCCTATAAAAAGGAAAGCTAGAAAAACACATTGATTGATTCTAGGCTCTATTTCCCTTTTTGATTTCCACTGACGCTTCTATCATGTGTCTGTAAAATCCAACAGAACTTGTGCAGGTTCACTATGAGCCAAACTCCAGACTGACAGTGAAACATCAGGCCAGTGTTAGAAGATAAAGTTCAGGAAAGTTTCTTCATGGTTCAGAAGATCTTCAGCAGAGGACGACTTAAAGATGTGCGTGAAATGGAGGCTTCTGTACGGTGGCCCCTAGAGACAAAGCACGTACAAACTCCAAAGCACATGCAAACTCCAAAACACTTGCAAACTCCAAAACACTTGCAAACTCCAAAACACATGCAAATTCCAAAACACAACGGAAGTGCTCCAGGACGCTAGTGTAGTGTTGAGCTTTTGTTACCTAGTAACTACACAAGCTAGGAAGTACCAATGACCGGATTTGGGCTGTATCCCAATTCAGGGTCTGCAGCCTTAAAGGCCGCATTTTAAGGCCAAAGGCTGTCCCAATTTAAAGGCTGCTCGAAATGCGGCCCTCAAATGCGTCCTTAATTTCCCTGAATTTTAAGGATGGGTCAGTGTAGCCTTCATGGCCCAACATATCCCAGATTTCATAGCGCGGCGGTGGTGTGGATAATTTTGCCGAAAAAAAACGGCGGAAGCGGAGCCGCCAAAGAGTAAACTTTCAGAAGTAAGTACTGAATATTATGTCACTTATTTATGCGCAAATGTTTTTATAATGAAGAACATTAAAACATTACTGTTGGCCACATGTCAGCAAAGTTAAGTGACATTAGCGATGTTTGTACTAACTTGGGTTTAAAGCCTTTACTTTAAAATATACGCCGTTCAATAGCTGACCTTAATCTTACAGAGAATGTGATGATTTTATGGATAATTAAAGTCAGTCATATATCCACAAACACAACAAGCTGAAAGTCAGTGATGCTGCTCGGTTTGCAGTCCTGAATATGACGGCACAAGCAGGATTCACTGCACTGTTAATGTTAGCTATGTTATATTGCTGCCTCTGTTCGGTGGTGTCGAGCCAAACGGACTTTAACGTGTGTTTGAACGAGCTGACGGTTCACTCGTTAAGCTGAAAGAAAGATGCTTTAATCACAGGAGTCACACATGTGTCCACTGTACCATCTGGGAACTCTTCTTGTTTAGCACCTGTAATAACACAAACACTAAATCCTCCTTCTCTTGTGCTGTTTTGTAGCAGTGTGTACACCTGAGACTGTCACCTGTCTGTCTGTCCTGCACTCTCTCTCTGTTTCTTTCTCTCTGATTGTGGAATAAAAGTATGAACATGTATTTATAAGTTACACTTGTGTTTGAATCCTGCAGCTTATCACACATTTGATTTCCATGTGTGACGACTGCAAGTGTCCAGAGTGAGGACAGACTGAGGGACCCACTGCTGCACATCATCTGTGAGGCTTTGCACCCCTGATGATCCACCAGGACAAACTCAGCAGTGTGTGAGGAAGAGGAGGAGGAAGAGCCAGCAGCAGCTGACAGATGGAGAGAATAGACAGACTGTTCCCTGTTTGTGAAGGACTGCTAGAAAAGTTTAACATCACTAATTGTCTGTCCTGAATCAGTCTCATTAGGTAATGTTCAAATAATGTTATCATCCCAGTGTTTTCAGTGTGGGAGAAAGTACTCAGGGCCTTCAAGTTACACACTGTGAAAGGCAGCAACAAGTTTAATGTCCAGAAACCTAAAGTATGTATCAGCAGCAGAATGGAGCTAAAAATAAATGTTTGTCTCAGTTCTATGAAGCTTTGAGTATTTTGGATTAGTAGCACTGCTGTGTTTGTTGCATCATATTGCTGTAATTGTTTATATGCTTTATATATTCTGAGGTAAGTTGATCTATAGTGTTACATCATATTCTATAAGGATGTTATGTGTTTGTAGACTTTCTGCCCAGTTTGACCCA
This sequence comes from Oreochromis niloticus, assembly GCF_001858045.2. Lineage (NCBI taxonomy): Eukaryota > Metazoa > Chordata > Actinopteri > Cichliformes > Cichlidae > Oreochromis > Oreochromis niloticus. The sequence goes on along the minus strand of NC_031967.2, from coordinate 85,073,386 downwards.
TTTAGCAGAAGTCAGCCTGTTTAAGGCTCTGATATCTATTCTGTATGACTTAAAGCAGTTATGACATGGTCTGATTTTCTCACCCAATAAAGGAATATTTAATATTTCAGTCTGATCTTCATTCTATCAGAAACAGTTATCACAGTTTGTACATTTTCTTTTTATAAATATATGTAAGCAATGAGCTAAATTTAGCAATGCCAACATACTGAAGGAACAACATTTGTCTCTTATATATGATACACCTATATATGCACTGTCAAAGATACTTCTCTTTGAGTGAAGATTTAAGGTGATAAGACATATAGATAACTGCAACTAGAATGTGTACTGAAGCTCAGTATTTGACACAGAGTTCATGTTCACTGCTGTAATAGCTAATAATGATTAATGTAATAACTATAATATTGGCCATATTATATTTACATTACCAAAGTGATATGACTTTAGTCTCATGAACAACATTAGCTAATTGTTATTTACTAACTAATCTTAAATGACTGTTCAGTGCAGAAATGAAGCCCAAAAATCATGTTTTACTGTCCTGTGGTCTCAGCCTCAGATACTTATCAAATCACACAAAACTCTTGTAGAAACAAACAAACAAATAAACAAAATATGTTCTCCTTCATTTCTGTCAAACAAAGTTGTATGACACGTTTCCAGCGGTTAGTATCATGGTTGCTAGGCAACCTGGGAAGCGCGACGGAGACTAGACCGTCCCATACAGACAAACTTGCCGTTTATTTTGCAAATCGAGCTCAACACTGCCCCTAGCGTCCTGGAGCACTTCCGTTGTGATTTGGAGTTTGCATGTGTTTTGGAGTTTGCAAGTGTTTTGGATTTTGCAAGTGTTTTGGATTTTGCAAGTGTTTTGGATTTTGCAAGTGTTTTGGAGTTTGCAAGTGTTTTGGATTTTGCAAGTGTTTTGGAGTTTGCAAGTGTTTTGGAGTTTGCAAGTGTTTTGGATTTTGCAAGTGTTTTGGAGTTTGCAAGTGTTTTGGAGTTTGCAAGTGTTTTGGAGTTTGCAAGTGTTTTGGAGTTTGCATGTGTTTTGGAGTTTGCATGTGTTTTGGAGTTTGTACGTGCTTTGTCTCTAGGGGCCACCGTACTTCTGATTGGTCAGAATGAGCCTGTGAAAATGGGACAAACTTTGTATAAAGAAAGAAACACATTTAGTCTTTTCATGGAAATCTATCTTTTTAAAAGTGATTCCAAATCAAAGCTAACACCATGCCAGCTTGTAGCTTTGATTGACAGTGTGTAGAACAAGCCTGATGACACAAACTCCCAGAAAACCTCAAAATCAACATAAAGCATCCAAAGTTTCACGGCTGGGAGCAAAACATGAAGCCAACAAACAGCTGTAAACCTGTGTGCTTATTACAGTAAACACAGCAGTCTGTTCTGTTTGACTAAACTGATTTATTGTGTCTGTAGTTGTGTTGTGAACTGTGCTGGGCTCGTCTGTGTCCCCGTTTCACAGAACAGCATCTTCAAGACGGCACAAATGCTTCCAATGTTTCAGTTTGATGAAGCCTCACTTTGCCCATCGCTGCCTTTAAAACAATGTTTGTGCTGCCAAGGACATCTTGTATTGGTCTCATGTCATGAATGGGTGTGTTTCAGGAGGCAGACTGATCCTTTGATGAGTTTGGTGTCTTAAACTGAGGAATGAAAGGACACGAGGAACAAACTAAAGAGAATCTAAAAGAGGCTGGCAGCACATGATGAGGATAAACTGACACTGACAAAGACTGAGGGAAGGACAGAGCCATTTATACACCTGAGGTCATCACAGGAGGGTCATGTGACACAGATGAAACTCATCCAGACAACGTCTGACACCAGAGACCATACTTACCAAAATAAAACAGGCTATAATAAACAACCATGAGTGGAACAGCGGAGTGAACTGAGCAGCAGGAGGGAGGGCGTTTCTCCATCACAATTATGAACAGTTGTGTATAATAAGTAGACTTGTTCAGATTTGTCCAACACTTTTCTCTGTCAGTGTTTCACAGAATATCATCAAAGAGTCATGATAGTGACCATTAGTGTCACTGTGGAGATGCTTATTCCAGCATCACTGACTTCATGCTTCCAGTTTCCATCACTAAGGACTACATGTAGTGATGCTGCTGTGTTGTTAGCATGTTAGCTCCAACAGGTGGTCAGTGTGAGAGCAGAAGATGATATCAGTGACATCTAAACAAGGAAGGAAGAGACTGTTGAAGGCAGCGAGCTGTGACTGCTGTGAACAGTGTTCTCACACTATTTTCTCCCTGTGTCAACATACATGAGGCTGTTTCAGCTGCAACACATGACAAACACCTTTATACAACTAAATATAATGAGAGCACACTGCTGTGGTTGCTGTGGTAACCATCCATATATACAGCTGTTTGGGGCCGAGTCTGCTTCCTCATCCTTGGGAAAAACCTCAAAGTTTGATGTGTTTTTGACTTGAAGCTTTTTGGGATTTGGTTTTATTTGTTGTGGTCATAAATATTTTGTACTTGTAAATCAGGATTTGTATGTGTAAAAAGAATGTGTGTGTGTGAAAAAGATTTGTATGTGTAAAAAGAATGTGTGTGTTTAAAAAAGATTTGTATGTGTACACAAGATTTGTGTGTGGACTTAGCCAAAAAAAAAAAAAAAGCTTGCAAGTTACAAGTACGAATTTTGAGCCTATTCTTCTTCCTTTCATCTGATTGGTCCATGTCATGTCAATCACAAATTTAAAAATACAATCAGAGAACAGATGGGTTTGGCTGTCGGAGGGGCGCTTGCTGATATTCCAAGGCAGCAGGGCTGGGACTTTATTCTGATGGACACATCATGTGGCCAATTACATTAAGAGACAGCCTGGGATCATGCCACTATTTAAAGAAAGGGATGGGGGCAAACGTTCAGAAGAAAGCAAATTTAGTGGTACAGGCCTGGTACACACAGACACAGGTTTAAATTCAAGCGTGTCAGGAAAAAGTGAAAGCATAAAATGAGCAGCATCTGGCTGAATTTCAGTGACATTGGAGATGGCAAAGCAGAGTGCAGAATGTATAAATTAGAAGCTGGATAAAGTGATACCCATTTTTCATTGTGAAGGACAAAAGATTTCAAACTTGTCCAGGCCTTAAGGTCATGTCCGTTCTCTTCTTAGTGGTAGTAAATGGATAAAATTAAGACTAATGAAAACACTGAATTAACATTACTTCCTTTAAAAACACCAAGCTTACGGGTCAGTTTTGAATACTACATATATAAACTATATATAACAAAGTGCCTTTGAATGGCAGGGATGCAGAAATGTCTGTATGTAGCGCAGAGCCATGGCTCACGGTCTGAATGAGTGTCACAGACCTGAATGTGCATTTGAAGAAATTTATAATTAAATTTCTAATTATGATCTTCAGCACCCAACACCGTGAGTATATACATATTGTCGGGTGTGAGAATATTTGTGTTGTGTGCTGTGGATTCAACTCTGCAAACTCATCAAGTTTCTACTTAGACAGCAACAAAACAGAAAGCAGTCCCAGAGACTACTTCTTGTTTTAGAATCTTTCAACATAAGAGTATGTTGCACATCAGAACACCTCCACATCTCCTCTTATTAAAGGATTACCTTATTATTACTTTGCCAATTCTGCCAGTTGATTACAAAATGCTTGATCTCACCTGAGAGTTTCCAGTTTCCAGTGTGGATTCTTCAGTCCTTCAGACAGAAACGTCACGCCTGAATCCTGCAGGTTATTGTTACTCAGGTCCAACGCTCTCAGATTAGAGGACTGAGAGCTGAGACCTGAGGACAGAGCTTCACAACTTCTCTCTGACAGGTTACAGAGACTCAGTCTGAAAAATAACAGAAAAACAATTTAAAAAATTACTTTTGATCAAGTGTAATGAGATTACATAACATTTATTTATATTCCATTCTCTTTTGTCAAGACAGTAAGGAGCAACATGTGGAAACAATCAGAGAGAGAAGAGAGAACAGAGCAGTAAAAGAACAGTGGATAGTTCAATAGGCTTTTGGTATCAACAAAATGTGTCAAATTTCTTTATTTTGTAATCGTTTCAGAAGAGTTCATGATTAAAACTTAGATAACAACTGAAGGCCAGGTCTGGATGGAACTTTGATGACAGTTACACCCAAAAAAATTTCAGAAATGCTGACAGGTAATCAGTATTGAACAAAGTGAGTACTGATTATCACTTAAAAGTGGTATACACTTTTCAGACACCAGCACTCATAACTGTGGTTTTGGGGGTTATTTTATTAGTTGTTTTAGTTGATCACACCTGCTTTTTGTCAACGAGCATATAAATACAAATGTACTCACAGAGCTTTGTTGGAGGCTTTGACCACTGGCAGCAGCCTCAGAAGAGCCTCCTCTGAAGCAGAGTATTTCTGCAGGTCAAACACATCCAGATCTTTTTCTGATGACAATAAGATGAAGACCAGAGCTGACCACTGAGCAGGAGACAGTTCATCTGTGGAGAGACGTCCTGATCTTAGGGACTGTTGGATCTCCTCCACTAGAGAACGATCATTCAGTTCATTCAGACAGTGGAACAGATTGATGCTTTTCTCTGCAGACAGATTCTCACTTAGCATCTCCTTGATGTACTGGACTGTTTCCTGATTGGTCTGTGAGCTAGTTCCTGTCTGTGTCAGCAGACCTCGTAGGAGACTCTGATTGGTCTGCAGTAAAAGACCCAGGAGGAAGCGGAGGAACAAGTCCAGGTGTCCATTTGGACTCTGTAAGGCCTTGTTCACAGCACTCAGGTAAAGGTTTATTTTCTCTGGAAGTGGTTTAAACCACAGCATAAAATGGAAAGGCCACCAAAAGCCTGTTGTTTGTTGTGGTTCCAGCAGATTGAGTCCAGAGTTGATGAAGTTCAGATGGACATGAAGAGCAGCCAGAAACTCCTGAACACTCAGATGGATGAAGCAGAACACCTTGTCCTGGTACAGTCCTCTCTCCTCTTTAAAGATCTGTGTGAACACTCCTGAGTACACTGAGGCTGCTCTGATATCGATGCCACACTTTCTCAGGTCTGATTCATAGAAGATCAGGTTTCCTTTTTGCAGCTGATCAAAAGCCAGTTTTCCCAGAGACTCAATCATCTTCCTGCTCTCTGGACTCCAGTGTGGATCTGTCTCAGCTCCTCCATCATACTTGACCTTCTTCACTTTGGCCTGAACCACCAGGAAGTGGATGTACATCTCAGTCAGGGTCTTGGGCAGCTGTCCTCCCTCTCTGGTTTTCAGCACATCCTCCAGAACTGTAGCAGTGATCCAGCAGAAGACTGGGATCTGACACATGATGTGGAGGCTTCGTGATGTCTTGATGTGGGAGATGATCCTGCTGGCCTGCTCCTCATCTCTGAATCTCTTCCTGAAGTACTCCTCCTTCTGTCGGTCAGTGAACCCTCTGACCTCTGTAACCATGCCAACACAGTCAGGAGGTATCTGATTGGCTGCTGCAGGTCGTGTGGTTATCCAGAGGCGAGCAGAGGGAAGCAGTTTCCCCCTGATGAGGTTTATCAGCAGCACATCCACTGAGGTGGACTTTCTAGGGTCAGTTAGGATTGCAGTTTTGTGGAAGTCCAGAGGAAGTCGACACTCATCCAGACCATCAAAGATGAACACAACCTGGAAGTCTTCAAAGCTGCAGATTCCTGCTTCTTTGGTTTCAGTAAAGAAGTGATGAACAAGTCCCACCAAGCTGAACTTTTCCTCTTTCAGCACATTCAGCTCTCTGAAAGTGAATGGAAATATGAACTGGATGTCCTGGTTGGCTTTGTCTTCAGCCCAGTCCAGGCTGTATTTCTGTGTTAACACTGTTTTCCCAATGCCAGCCACTCCCTTTGTCAGCACTGTTCTGATTGGTTCATCTCTTCCAGGTGAGGCTTTAAAGATGTCTTCTTGTCTGATTGTTGTTTCTGGTCTGTCTGGTTTCCTGGATGCTGTTTCAATCTGTCTGACCTCATGTTCATCATTGACCTCTGCAGTCCCTCCCTCTGTGATGTAGAGCTCTGTGTAGATCTGATTCAGAAGGGTTGGGTTTCCTGCTTTAGTGATGCCCTCAAACACACACTCGAACTTCTTCTTCAGTGCAGACTTAAGGTTACTAAGACAAACTGCTGCTGGAAGTTCTGAATAATAATAACAATAAAAATACAACTTCAACAATCATATTTTACAAAATGCTGATAACAATTTCTGACCCACTGAGAAATGACTGAACACACTGGTGTCACAAGTGTCTCCTTTATCTAACAGCTTAAAACCTTAAGTAAGAAATCCTCTTACTGCTCTGCAGACGATCAGCCAGCTCCTCCTGCTTCATTCTCCTCAGGAAGTTCACTGTGATCTTCACAAATGCCTCTCTGCTGCTCCTCTGCTCATCATCCTCCCTCTGAAACTCCAAGCACTGGGGCTTATTTGGATTCAGAGCCTTCTGGATCTTCTTCAGCTCGTTCTTCACAAAAGTGATGATGTTGTCCTCCAGCAGCTGGAAGAGAATACTTTATGAATGACCCACCACTCTGAACTTTAGTCTACACAACATCCACTTCTTTATGATCAAGGAACATATCATCCACGATCTCTTCATCAATTATAAGTTTGACTTTATCTGATTAACTGAGACATTCTCCACAACTCCACAATCCCAAAATGTTGATTCTGTTGATATGAATGCAGCGATTTCAGTGGGAGAAACATTTCACTGGTGTTCAGAGCTGAACTACCAACGGTTTGATAATCGAAGCCTGGAGATGTTTCAGGTGACTGAGTTGATTGTACAGCCAACTGTCTTAAAGGTTCACTCTGTTTACACATACAGATCAGTATTTAAGGTTTGACTCTCATCGTCCACTGGAGCACAAACTGGGCGTCATCAGGACGCTACAACACAGAGCAAACACCATCCCCACAGACACAGCAGCCAGGGAAGCAGAAGAGCATCACATCAAGAAGGTCCTGAGTAAATGTGAACACTGGTTTGAGGGCGGAGTCAAGGAGGCCATTTACATGAAAAGGGAAAGACCATCTGTGAATGGAGGAGGTGGCCTAAGGGTACATTTGTCACCATCTTACAATGCTGTGATTGCAGCCATTCCCCAACTCTCTGTGAATGGGACTCATGGACATTGATCAGTGGTTGCTGATCAATAGTCCTGACAATATGCGTACCAATGATCAATAAACTGACCTCCCAGCCCATTGTTCCTTCAGTGGGCTGGTTTCAGTCATACAAATGTCCTGTTTATAAGGCTGGAAACTTGCATTCAGCTGAGACTGAAGAAGTCACCTAATGATGATGAAACGTTTCTCCCACTGAAAACGTCCAGATGAACAGAATCAACCTTTGACCAAACACAATTCTTTGACCAAACACATCCTGCTGCAGGATGTTAACATAGCAGCACACTGATGATCCCACTGTCAGTTCAGGAAAGATGCCCTGGTCAGGATATAATTTGCAACTTCCAAAAGAGCATGCCGACCATTGTGATTTCCAACAGTTTGACTGTAAGTGACAGGAGCAAACATATTGGCAGTTTGGGGAGTACCCCTCCATAAGGAAAATGATTTTAATCTTTTATACATGATTGCATTTGTGCTTATTAAAAGAGCTGTGGCTCCTGGTCAAGTGAAGGTCAGAAACGCTTGGCGGACGCTATGATCTGCCAATACATGGTGAGGACGACGGAGCTCTGAAAGGAATTGCAACACACCTGCTTACATGTCATATTTTCCAGTTATCATCCTTTATTAATTATATTCTTTTAGAGTTAAGTTTAAGCTTTAAGTTTTATCATCCTTTATTAATTATATTCTTTTAGAGTTAAGTTTAAGTTTTAAGTTTTATCATCCTTTAGTACTTATATTCTTTTAGAGTTAAGTTTTAAGTTCTAAGAGTTAAGCAGTCTCATTTATACTCTCAGTAGCCTCATTTGAGTGTGACATTTAGTTTAGAAAACCACACATACAGTTTCCCTGTGTACGTGCGGGCCTCATGTCTCAAGATGACTGAGAGGTGTGAGGTGAGCTGGGGTGCAGACGAGGTCATGAGATGTGCACAGAGCACGCACACATCCATACACCAAACACTGAGCACACGAACACACACCCATACACGAACACTTTAGAATCATTTTAGTAGGTTAGAAGTGAGATGTGTTTTGCTGTAATTGCAAAGTGTGCCTAGGCTGTCAGTTGAAACAGGAAGACACTAGATATGTCATCGAGATAAGAATCGTTTGTGGGACGACACCTGGGTTCGAGCCAAAGATGCTATGTTCTTTTAAACTGGGTCAAAAGTTAACTGAACAGTTGTGGTTTTGAGTTGACTTATGCTGTATTAAGTCTGCCTGACAACAGGGAGGGGCTGTACTGTTTCACCCCTATAAAAACCTTTGTTCTGATGTTTGTAAGTCAGTCCAACACTGAATCTGCTCTGTGTTGGGGCTCCACATGTGTATCCATTAAAATGTCGTCTAATTGCACACGGCCGGATCAGTGGTGGTTATTTTGGATTCCTCCTCAATATCTGAACCTTAACACCACTCACTATCTTCTATTGTATATAGTATTTTATTTTATTTTATTGCATTCCAGTTTTTTCTAATTTCTGCTACATAACTTGCACTTTTGCTGTAACAAAACAAATTTCCCACCTGTGGGACTAATAAAGGTCATCTTATCTTATCACTGTGAACAACACATTTGGACCTGATTTGCTGCCTCAACCCCGCGAAAACTGTCCATCGCTCGGGAAGAGTTTGAAGCCATGGAGCGCCTTGGCATTGTACAGCGTTCGAACAGTGCATGGGCCTCTCCGCTTCACATGGTGCCCAAATTGGACGGTCGGTGGCGGCCATGCGGAGATTTCCGCCGTTTAAATAATGCCACGGAGAATGACCGTTACCCCATCCCCCACATTCAGAATTTTTCTGCCAATCTCGCCGGAACGTCGATTTTTTCTAAAATTGACTTGGTGCGGGGTGATCACCAAGTTCCCGTGCGTGCCGAAGACGTTCCTAAGACCGCTGTCATTACCCCCTTCGGCTTGTTCGAGTTTTTGCGCATGCTGTTTGGCCTGAAAGGTGCCGCCCAGACCTTTCAGCTGCTGATGGACTCAGTTTTGCGTGGGCTGCCGTTCGTTTTTGTTTATCTGGACGATATATTGGTGGCCAGCTGCTCAGCGAGCCAGCACGAGTCCCATCTGCGCCAGGTTTTCCAGCGCTTGGCAGCGCACGGCCTGATCATCAACCCTTCCAAGTGCCAGTTTGGGTTGCCTGTTCTGGATTTCCTCAGGCACCGCATTTCCGCTGAAGGTGTGGTTCCGTTGCCCGACAGAGTCCAGGCCGTTTCAGCTTTTCCACGCCCCACATCGGTTAAAGCGTTGCAGGAGTTCTTGGGGATGATAAATTTTTACAACTGCTTTCTCCCCAGAGCTGCCCACCTGTTACAGCCACTCTATGCTGCCTTAAAAGGTAAAACAGCCAAAGATCCGGTTGACTGGCTGCAGGAACGCGTCCATGCGTTTTCCGCAGCCAAGTCTGCGCTGGCTGATGCCGCCCTGCTGGCACACCCGCTTCCGTCAGCGGAGATCGCGTTGACCACCGACGCGTCCGACGTGGCAGTGGGTGGGATGTTGGAACAGCGCGTTTCAGGTCTCTGGCAACCGCTCGCCTTTTTCAGTCGTACGCTCCGGGATGCCGAACGCAAGTACAGTGTTTTTGACAGGGAGTTGCTGGCTCTGCACCTGGCGACACGACATTTTCGTTTTTTCCTCGAGGGTCGCAACTGTACTGCGTACATTTGCAATGTCCAAGGTCTCTGACCCATGGAGCGCATGCCAGCAGTGCCAGTTGGCGGCCATTTCAGAGTTTACCACAGACATTCAGCACGTGGCTGGTAAGTCCAATCACGTCGCTGACTGTCTGTCACGTGTGTTGGTTTCTCTGGTGTATGTCGGCGTCGACTACGCTGCCATGGCCGCCGAGCAACGTGCTGACCCGGACATCCTTGCCCTTCAGTCAACGAAAACGGCCCTGGTGCTGGAGGACACCCCGGTGTGGGACGGCGGTCCGCACCTTCTTTGCGACATTTCCACCGGCCGCCCCCGCCCGGTGGTTTCCCTTTCGTGGCGTCGTCGTGTTTTTGACTCGGTGCATGCCCTCTCTCATCCCGGCGTCTGGGCCTCGGTCAAGCTGGTCAGCGCCAGGTTCATTTGGCCAGGCCTTCGCAAGACGGTGAAAGAATGGGCGGCGGTTTGTATCCCATGCCAACACTCGAAAATCCATCGGCACACGCAGGCACCCCTCAAACCTTTCCGTATCCCCGGTAGGTGTTTCGATCACGTTCATGTGGACCTGGTTGGTCCCTTGCCGCAGTCACAGGGTTTCACGCACCTTTTGACTGTGGTGGACCACACGACCAGGTGGCCGGAGGCGGTACCCCTGGCGTCCACGACAGCGGTGACGGTGGCCAGAGCATTTTTGTCGACGTGGGTTTCACATTTCGGTCCCCCCGCTGACTTTACCTCGGACAGGGGCCCCCAGTTTGTTTCTGAGCTTTGGTCTGCTATGGCTGACAGCCTGGGGGTCAAGGTCCACCACACCACAGCATACCACCCGCAAGCTAACGGGATGTGCGAACGGTTTCACCGGTCTCTTAAGGCCACGCTCCGGGCTTCCTTAACGGGTAGCGACTGGGTCGACCGTCTTCCGTGGGTTTTGCTGGGATTGCGTAGCGCGGTTAAAGAAGACCTCGGGGTTTCCCCGGCTGAACTGGTCCTTGGCCAGCCCCTCCGGGTCCCCGGGGAATTCTTACCTGAGAGCCCTCCCCCATGTTTTGATACCTCTTTGTTGCCTTTTCGCCCCCCAAGAGACTCATTTCCTGTTCCTAGTACTGTGCACCACTGCCTGCCTGACACTTTTGTTCTGAGTTCGTTGGACTCTACTCGTTTTGTTTTCGTCAGGCACGATGCCCATAGAACTCCGCTGCGTCCACCATATGACGGGCCATACAGGGTTCTTAAACCAGGCAACAAACATTTCATTTTGGACTTTGGCGGTCGGCAGGAGGTTGTCTCTGTTGACAGACTTAAGCCTGCACATGTTATGCAAGAGGATCAGGTGGTCCCGGCCCAGTTCCCTCGCCGCGGCCGCCCACCTGCCACCGGGCTGATGGATTCTGTTTTTTCCCCCAGGAGCGACCCACAGTCAACGGAGTCCGAGTCGTCTGCAGCTTTTTCTGACCGCCAGTGCCAGCCTCGCTTCCGGGCTGGGTTGCCCTCTGTCAGTTCCCCACCCCCCCGGTTCAGCTGTTCTGGCCGTTTGCTTAAGCCCCGGGTCCTGGACTAGTTCTGCTGGGTGTTCGTGGGCATGTGTGGTGGACCACTAGAGGGCTCCACTCACACCCAGTGTTGAGGAAGTGTGTTCTTCTGTTTTGTGGCGCGATATGTGCAGTTGATGTTGGAGACGAATAAAGAAGGAGTGAGAACTGAGAGCTCTGTTTCGTTGATGCTTACCTCCACAGCCTCATTGTTCTGACACACACAACAAAACTATTGACTACACTACACACTAACTACACAAGATTTGCCAGCTCAAACACCGGTGTCAGCACAAAAGGACGCTGCGCAGCTTAGATCAAACATTGCTGCTGTCACCAAGGAGTTTGCCCCCTCACATATACTAATGTGCCACAAACAGGACTTTGATATCACCAACCATTCCCATGTTATTATGGTGTATCCATATAAAAGGCCCACCCTGTACTTTTTGAATACTACTTTAAATACTCAGACTTAAAATTTTGCTAACAGTTTATATAAAAAGATCAGTTTTGCGAACTGTGAGATATTTTGAGTGCAGTGTAGTTTTTGCATACAGGTATAACAGAACAGCTTTAGTGTTTGTTTTTAAATTTGAGTAAAAAATGCAGCAAGATAGATTTAAAAAAGCAGTTTTAGTGATTATAAAATAGACCATATCAGATTCATATCCAAATTTATGATATCAGTACATAAAACAGTGGTATGATGCCATCTCTGCCAAGAATGTGAGTAGTTAAGTGTTGAGAAACAGCCAGAGGCCTTTTTAATCTAATCTCTCCTCCTTGAACAACTAATAACTGAGTGAAAACACTCTGATAGAAATCTTAGCTCATCTTTGATCAGCATGTGAATAGTTCAGTCTCATTTGTACAGGTCACAAAGGTTTCTAGAGTGCGATCAATGCTCCTGATCAGCTGATCCACACCCTCATTTCCTCCTGATCACATGATTGCAGCTCAGTGTGCTCAGGCCTAAATGGTGCAGCAGTGTCTCGTCTACAGTCAGTACAACACACAGCAGCAAAACTCCTACACACACTGAGGACAGTGAACACATCACTGCAGCAGCTTCTCGTTCACAGCAGAATCCAGTTGAATCAAATCTCTACATGTTACAGCTGCACTTTTTATCTCAGAGCAGCTTCTAGATGAGACCCTCAGACCAGAGAATAAATGACTGTTACAGGGTCAAAGGTCAGGGTTCAAACACAGGACTGTGTTTCACTGTTTCAGCATCAACACTGTGGAACAAACTTGCTGTGAGATCAGCACAGTCAGTAAGGTGTAGTAAAGTCCTCTGGATGTCTGTGAAGGTTCTCAGTCATCCAGGTCATCGTAGACTAAGGAGCTTGCAAAGAAAAGCGTCTGGACTTCTTTAAGTTGCTTGAAGATGTCTCACCTCTCATCCGAGAAGCTTCTTCAGTTCTAAGGTCAAATGGTGGAGAGTCCCAGATTTAAACCTAGTGGGTGGGATGTTGGAACAGCGCGTTTCAGGTCTCTGGCAACCGCTCGCCTTTTTCAGTCGTACGCTCCGGGATGCCGAACGCAAGTACAGTGTTTTTGACAGGGAGTTGCTGGCTCTGCACCTGGCGACACGACATTTTCGTTTTTTCCTCGAGGGTCGCAACTGTACTGCGTACATTTGCAATGTCCAAGGTCTCTGACCCATGGAGCGCATGCCAGCAGTGCCAGTTGGCGGCCATTTCAGAGTTTACCACAGACATTCAGCACGTGGCTGGTAAGTCCAATCACGTCGCTGACTGTCTGTCACGTGTGTTGGTTTCTCTGGTGTATGTCGGCGTCGACTACGCTGCCATGGCCGCCGAGCAACGTGCTGACCCGGACATCCTTGCCCTTCAGTCAACGAAAACGGCCCTGGTGCTGGAGGACACCCCGGTGTGGGACGGCGGTCCGCACCTTCTTTGCGACATTTCCACCGGCCGCCCCCGCCCGGTGGTTTCCCTTTCGTGGCGTCGTCGTGTTTTTGACTCGGTGCATGCCCTCTCTCATCCCGGCGTCTGGGCCTCGGTCAAGCTGGTCAGCGCCAGGTTCATTTGGCCAGGCCTTCGCAAGACGGTGAAAGAATGGGCGGCGGTTTGTATCCCATGCCAACACTCGAAAATCCATCGGCACACGCAGGCACCCCTCAAACCTTTCCGTATCCCCGGTAGGTGTTTCGATCACGTTCATGTGGACCTGGTTGGTCCCTTGCCGCAGTCACAGGGTTTCACGCACCTTTTGACTGTGGTGGACCACACGACCAGGTGGCCGGAGGCGGTACCCCTGGCGTCCACGACAGCGGTGACGGTGGCCAGAGCATTTTTGTCGACGTGGGTTTCACATTTCGGTCCCCCCGCTGACTTTACCTCGGACAGGGGCCCCCAGTTTGTTTCTGAGCTTTGGTCTGCTATGGCTGACAGCCTGGGGGTCAAGGTCCACCACACCACAGCATACCACCCGCAAGCTAACGGGATGTGCGAACGGTTTCACCGGTCTCTTAAGGCCACGCTCCGGGCTTCCTTAACGGGTAGCGACTGGGTCGACCGTCTTCCGTGGGTTTTGCTGGGATTGCGTAGCGCGGTTAAAGAAGACCTCGGGGTTTCCCCGGCTGAACTGGTCCTTGGCCAGCCCCTCCGGGTCCCCGGGGAATTCTTACCTGAGAGCCCTCCCCCATGTTTTGATACCTCTTTGTTGCCTTTTCGCCCCCCAAGAGACTCATTTCCTGTTCCTAGTACTGTGCACCACTGCCTGCCTGACACTTTTGTTCTGAGTTCGTTGGACTCTACTCGTTTTGTTTTCGTCAGGCACGATGCCCATAGAACTCCGCTGCGTCCACCATATGACGGGCCATACAGGGTTCTTAAACCAGGCAACAAACATTTCATTTTGGACTTTGGCGGTCGGCAGGAGGTTGTCTCTGTTGACAGACTTAAGCCTGCACATGTTATGCAAGAGGATCAGGTGGTCCCGGCCCAGTTCCCTCGCCGCAGCCGCCCACCTGCCACCGGGCTGATGGATTCTGTTTTTTCCCCCAGGAGCGACCCACAGTCAACGGAGTCCGAGTCGTCTGCAGCTTTTTCTGACCGCCAGTGCCAGCCTCGCTTCCGGGCTGGGTTGCCCTCTGTCAGTTCCCCACCCCCCCGGTTCAGCTGTTCTGGCCGTTTGCTTAAGCCCCGGGTCCTGGACTAGTTCTGCTGGGTGTTCGTGGGCATGTGTGGTGGACCACTAGAGGGCTCCACTCACACCCAGTGTTGAGGAAGTGTGTTCCTCTGTTTTGTGGCGCGATATGTGCAGTTGATGTTGGAGACGAATAAAGAAGGAGTGAGAACTGAGAGCTCTGTTTCGTTGATGCTTACCTCCACAGCCTCATTGTTCTGACACACACAACAAAACTATTGACTACACTACACACTAACTACACAAGATTTGCCAGCTCAAACACCGGTGTCAGCACAAAAGGACGCTGCGCAGCTTAGATCAAACATTGCTGCTGTCACCAACTTGAGAGGCTCTACAGAAAAACTGGACTTGTCCACAAAAAGATGTATAAAAATCATAAACTACATTACAAGGACAGCATTGCTCAATCAACTCTAATTACTATGGCCACGTTATCTCTTCTAATTAAGGTACAGACACTCAAACTTGCTGCTTTCAGTGAGAAGTCAAATGTCTGAATATGAGCTGGAAGCTGCTGAGAGTCCTCCTCCTTCCCATGGGCTTTACTTTCTCTACTACTTTCACTATGAACACGCCCCTTTCATGCACCTGCAGAGGGCCACCAGCAGATGGAGCTGTCTTAAACAAATCCACTTGGATAGTTAGCTGTTGATGATTTTCTCAGTATGACTGTAGGAATTTGAGTTATGCTTAGATTTATTTAAACTCTTATATTGTGCACAAGTGTTGAGCTACCCATAATTCCTCTGTACTTTTCATAAGAGCAGCCAGACTTTCAGCTAGTTTTTCTTTTTTAAGTGATCTGCAGGCTTTATGAAGGTGTGTCAAAGTTGTTCTTTGGACATTGGCTGCTTTTAAAATCATTTTCAGTGCTCGTACAGGAACATTCTTCAAGCTAAATCCAAGTGTGTTAGACCAGAGTTAACTTGATAGATATGCGTGGATGTGTAACTCTTAGAAGCTGATTGGCTGCTTTTTATGGGGGCTGGGTCTTTGGAAAGTGAACAAACCACAGTTTTAGTAACACACCCTGAACTGCACACTTTAACAAACAATATGAGATTTTCACAGTGATGTAAAAATCCTGTGATTCATTGTTATTAAGCACAAACACATCTACGGTCCCGTTTCCATTAGTAGCTGCTCAGATCGACTCACCACAGGTCGCCACGACTGGACAGGATCCACTGGTTTCCATTACAGTTGAGTTTCACCTAATGTGGTCGTCTCAGTACAGCCGAGTGTCGACTCACATCATTAGTAAGTGCTAATGCTGCTAATTTCCATCATATCTGTCATTTATTTCTCAAAGTTATTGCAGAAACAGTTATTCAGCTTCATTCCCACTGATCTCAAACTGTTTCACTTTGGTTTCTGTTTAAAGCCTCGATGTTTAAAACGTTTCCCTGTCATCACATTTGCTCCGTCTGATTTCAAAGTTTGTTTCTTTTGGTCATTTAGTCCACAGAGTCCTTGGTGTTCTGAAAGGGACCTATAAATAAATGTATTATTATTAATATTAATAATAAAAGTTGTTGTACATGTACAGACCATAAATATGGAGTCCATGTGTGTTTGATGCTGCTGGGCAGACTGACCACTGGGAACCTCTGAGCTCTGCTGGTCCACTCTGTAGAGGAACCATGGACACACACATGAAGCCACTTTCATTACTAAAATATAGATTTAGCCTTTTTAATTTTAAACCTGTGAAAAAACCTGTTGAGAACAGTTTAAGCTGTTATATGTTGAACTCTTGGCTGACATCATATTAAATGCTGTGGATTCAGAATATGATGTCACTCAAGTTTACATGTGTGTGAAGGCAGACGAGTCAGTACTTTTGGTAATACAGTGTAAAGTTGCTCTGAATTTATTGATTGATTTCCATGAACAGCACTGTGGTTCAGTGTTGTCCTGATGGAGTAACAGCAGCCAGTATGATCCAGGCTTTAGCTGCTGGGTCTCTGTGTGACCTCTCAGACTGTTTAACAGATCAGACACAAAGAGAATCAGAGCAGCTCTTTAAAGACAAACATGAACCCACTCAGGTCACACTTTCCCCACAGATATGAGCATCACTGTCCTCAAACAGCAAATGACCAAGTCTAACATTTGGATCTTTTCTCTTTCATTGTTTTCTTTTTAATGAATCTTTGTAACAATCTGAGGATGTTTCAGGTCAGATTTATCCAGGAAACACAAACATGTAAAGGAGTCATCACAGCTCTCTGACCTCGTTGGTCCAGGTTCAGCACTGAAGAGAGGAGGTTCAGGTTTGGACCGGTCACTCCTCACAGACGGACAGCTGGACCCTGCAGACTGTGACCTCTGACCTCTGCAGACACAAACATGATAAAGTTGCTGGTCGTGTCCAAATTCATGGGCTGCATCCTCCTGAGGCCGAGTTTATTAAACTCCACCGAGACAGCGGTGACGTTAATCAGAAGGCTAGACCGTCCAATTTCACTGCCGTTTACTTCCGGCCTACCCGACCGTCTGAGGACCTGGCCCACGTAGACCGCGAAGGCCGGGTCCTCAGGAGGATGCAGCCCATGAATTTGGACACGACCATTGAAGCAGCTGTGACCACACAGACTGCAGGGTGGGCCATTTATATGGATACACCATTGTTTTTCTTGTGACATTACCAATAAGTTTGATGTGTCACATGGTCCTCTTCCTATTGAAAAAAACAAAAGTTGTATCCAAGATGGCCGACTTCTAAATGGCCACCATGGTCACTACCCATCTTGAGGAGTTTGCCCCCTCACATATACTAATGTGCCACAAACAGGACTTTGATATCACCAACCATTCCCATGTTATTATGGTGTATCCATATAAAAGGCCCACCCTGTACTTTTTGAATACTACTTTAAATACTCAGACTTAAAATTTTGCTAACAGTTTATATAAAAAGATCAGTTTTGCGAACTGTGAGATATTTTGAGTGCAGTGTAGTTTTTGCATACAGGTATAACAGAACAGCTTTAGTGTTTGTTTTTAAATTTGAGTAAAAAATGCAGCAAGATAGATTTAAAAAAGCAGTTTTAGTGATTATAAAATAGACCATATCAGATTCATATCCAAATTTATGATATCAGTACATAAAACAGTGGTATGATGCCATCTCTGCCAAGAATGTGAGTAGTTAAGTGTTGAGAAACAGCCAGAGGCCTTTTTAATCTAATCTCTCCTCCTTGAACAACTAATAACTGAGTGAAAACACTCTGATAGAAATCTTAGCTCATCTTTGATCAGCATGTGAATAGTTCAGTCTCATTTGTACAGGTCACAAAGGTTTCTAGAGTGCGATCAATGCTCCTGATCAGCTGATCCACACCCTCATTTCCTCCTGATCACATGATTGCAGCTCAGTGTGCTCAGGCCTAAATGATGCAGCAGTGTCTCGTCTACAGTCAGTACAACACACAGCAGCAAAACTCCTACACACACTGAGGACAGTGAACACATCACTGCAGCAGCTTCTCGTTCACAGCAGAATCCAGTTGAATCAAATCTCTACATGTTACAGCTGCACTTTTTATCTCAGAGCAGCTTCTAGATGAGACCCTCAGACCAGAGAATAAATGACTGTTACAGGGTCAAAGGTCAGGGTTCAAACACAGGACTGTGTTTCACTGTTTCAGCATCAACACTGTGGAACAAACTTGCTGTGAGATCAGCACAGTCAGTAAGGTGTAGTAAAGTCCTCTGGATGTCTGTGAAGGTTCTCAGTCATCCAGGTCATCGTAGACTAAGGAGCTTGCAAAGAAAAGCGTCTGGACTTCTTTAAGTTGCTTGAAGATGTCTCACCTCTCATCCGAGAAGCTTCTTCAGTTCTAAGGTCAAATGGTGGAGAGTCCCAGATTTAAACCTAGTGGGAGTATCCCCCCAAAGAGGGACAAAGGACCCCCTGATGATCCTCTAATCACATGAGCCAAGGTGTGAAAGCGGGTGTGGGACCTAATCAGCCAGAGTTTCGGGTGAGCTCATTGTGAAACCTGTAGCAATGGGAATTGCATTTACCCGTGTGTTCCGCCCGGAGTTTAGAGAGTGTAACACCGGAAGGTGAGAAGTAGTGACTCCTGACTGTTTATTAAGAGTTTAATAAAAGTCTACCTCGGAGGAGGGAAAGTTCAACCGAGCATCTTGTGGAGTTTATGGAGAGCACAAGATGAAACATGGTGGCAGCGGGGTCTAGAGTGATCCACACCGCGCTTTGATTGAGATTGAGCGGACGGTATCGACACGTCCAGCTAGGCTAGTTAGCCTCGGAGGTGCTAACTCGCAGCGGCCGCTACGATGGATGGATTGAAGCCACCCGCAACGTGGAGTATGGATTCAGTGAACCTGTCTAAGGTGTGGAAAACATGGAAAGAAGAGTTTACACTCTACACAGAACTAGCTCTGCCGGATGCTGAGGAAAAGGCGAGAGTCAAGCTGTTTTACTATCTCATCTAGGAACGGGGCAGGGAGCTCTGTGGGACGCTGATCGGAGCTGAGTCACGAGTAACAGTAAGTGAGCTGATGAAAAAAAATAGATGAACACTGTATTCCCAAAGTAAATGAGACTGTCGAGAGATACAGATTTTTTGCACGCAATCAGGCTCCTGGAGAGAATATTGATAAATATGTTACAGACCTGAGAATGCTGGCGAGCATCTGCAACTTTGGACGATTAAAAGACTCACTGATTAGAGACCGGATCGTCTGTGGCACGAACAGCTCCAGTTGGAGGGAAAGGTTGCTCAGAGAAGAGAACCTCACATTAGACAGATGTCTGGATATTTGTAGAGCAATGGAGATTTCAAGAGAATACAACAAAACAATAGCGGGACAGGCTGTAGAAGAACTGCATGCAGTAAAACAAAAAGAGAGAAAAAGACTGGATAAAGAGATATCATGCAGATTTTGTGGAAGAGCACACGAAAGATTCAAATCAAAATGCCCAGCATATGGAAAAAAATGCAAAAAATGTGGCAAAGAAAATCATTTTGCTATAGCATGTAGGAGTAAAAGCAGACAGGGTGAAAATGGAAAAAAGGTTCACACAGTGATGGAGCAGGACTCGGATTCCTGTGAGGACATAATGACTGTCACAGCTTTGACACAGACTGCAGTAGAAGTGAACCAGATCAAAGAATCAGACATGAAAAAACGAGAGCAGCTGTTTGCAGGCATGATGATTGGCAACAGCCTGGTCATGTTTCAAGTTGACTGTGGAGCAACATGCAACGTTATTCCCATCAACCTGTTGAACCCGAACATCATAATGGAGCACACAGACAAGGTTCTTGTGATGTACAATAAGTCAAGGCTGTGTCCATTAGGAAAGTGTAAGGTCAAGCTGACAAACCCAAGAAACAACAAAAAGTACAGAGTCGAGTTCCAAGTGGTAGAGGAGGATTGTAAAACGCCTCTACTTGGGAGAACAGCTAGTGAAGCGATGAAGCTAATACAAGTTAAATATGATAACATCTGTGCTTTGGACAGCTCAGTGACAACAGGTCCATCAGAGAAAAACACATGGTTGTTGGAAGATATAAAGACTGAGTTTCAGGATGTGTTTTGTTGGGAAGGAAGTATTATTTTTTGTCATTTTTATTATTTCCATTTATTATTTTATTTTTATTAATTCTATTTTTATTATTTTGTTATTACTGTTATTACTGTCATTACTGTTGCATCATAATCATATAGCAAGCATATGTATACAAGAGGTATTGATATTGCATTCAAATGTTCAAATATATTGGTATCATATTAGTCTTTATTACAGGTCCAGTAAGAACCACTTTAAACTGTTGAGTTGAATCTATAACCCGAAATGAGACAGGAAGTTATAGGCTTTTGAAGTTGCAGGCTTTGCAAAAGTGAAACCAAAACCAGAGTGAGTGCAAGTTAAGAGCAGGGTGTTTTTATGCATTTATGGCGGATTAAGCTTTGAGTAGTTGTGTTAGATTGAAACAGTTGTTTTATACATTTTACATGTAAATCAAGATCATCACAACACAGGATGGCCTTAGCCTGGTTGAGGTCAACTAAGGTGCAGAGAGCAGATGCACACTCGGTGCACGCACAGACAGACATACATACACACACACGCTGTTAGGGTGTAGGTGAAAGTTGACTGATGAAGCAGTAGATGCACGATGCGAGAGCTGAGCTGGCTTACGGGAAACCACCGGGGAGAAGATGGAAGCCAGTGTACTTTTAATTGTGCCTTAAGTTGTCAAATAGAACATTTGTGGTTTTGAAGCTGATGTATGTGATGACGCAATGAGGGGGCGTCACTAAATATACTCTGATGCATATAAAACTGTATTTTGATGTTTGGAGGATGAGATTGTGGGGCTGTCTGCTTACAGAGTCCGCTCATTCTCCCACGCGTGTCATTTCATTAAAATCATCATCTTTACCCTTTGGACCAGTGTGGTTACTTGCATTCCTCCTGTGTTTCCTTCCCTATATTTTTGAACCTTAACAGTTTACAGGAGACGGATGTTTGCAAGGTGAATATGAGCTGGAAATCGACACAACGGTGCAGCCCGTCAAACTGCCAAAACGCAGAGTCCCAGTGTCGATGATGAAACCACTGAAAGAGGAACTGATGAGTCTTGCAGACAGACAAATAATAGCACCAGTCGAATGTAGTACTGATTGGATCAGTGGGATGGTGACAGTGCAGAAGGCAAATGGCAAACCCAGGATATGTATTGACCCGAGACCGCTCAACAAAGCTTTGAAGCGTAGTCATTTCCCGTTACCAACAATAGATGACATCCTGCCAGATGTGTCAAAAGCGAAAGTTTTCACAGTTTGTGACGTGAAACATGGCTTTTGGCATGTGAAGCTTACAGAAGAGTCAAGCCATCTCACGACATTCGCAACACCATTTGGTCGCTTTCGTTGGGTGAGAATGCTGATGGGGATTCTCTCTGCAGAGAGAGGAACATCAAATTGAATGTGGGAAAACTCAAGCTTAGAAGACAGGAAGTACCATACATCAGACATCTACTCACGGCAGAGGGGCTGAGAGCTGACCCAGAGAAGGTACGGGCCATCACAGAGATGCCAGCACCAACTGACATAAAAGGGGTGCAGAGACTAGTTGGAATGGTCAACTATTTATCAAAGTTCTACAAGCATCTGTCAGATGACTGTGAGCCTCTCAGACAACTGACGCAAAAAGACAGCCTATGGGAGTGGACAGACGTGCAGGAAGATGCATTTAAAAGACTGAAAGAAAAACGAATACAAGTCCCAGTTTTGAAATATTACAGCCCTGAAGAAGAGCTGACACTGTGAGAGTGCAATCAGATCACAAGCCACTCGAGAACATTATTAAAAAGCCCCTGTTACATGCACCTAAGAGACTGCAAAGGATGTTATTAAGGCTGCAAAAATATGATATAACCATAACATATGTTCCAGGCCGCGACATGCTACTCGCTGATACGCTGAGTAGGGCCTACCTGCAGGACAGCATCAAAAGCCAGACAGAGTTGGAGACAGAATGTGTCAACATGGTGGATTATGTGCCTGTTTCAACGGAAAGCATGGACAGCATACGAGCAGGGACAAGAACCGACCACACACTACAAACGCTGATAAAAACAATACAAAAGGGGTGGTCGGCCTGTAAAAAAGATGTACCTGTTGAAATAACCCAGTTCCAATCTTTGCAGGATGAACTGAGCACACAGGATGGATTGGTCTTCAAGGGAGAGAGAGTGGTGATTCCAGAAGCACTCCAGGCAGATATAACACAGCGAATTCACTCAACACACATCTGAACAGAAGGGTGCCTCAGGAGAGCTAGAGACTGCGTCTACTGGCACGGGATGAATGACCACATCAAAAAGTACATCGCAACATGTGACATATGTCGGTCTGTGGATGCGAAACAACAGAAAGAGACACTAAAACCACACGAGCCGACCACTAGACCATGGACCAAAGTTGGGACAGATTTATTCAACTTTGAGGGTAGGGACTACCTAATAACTGTTGATTATTACTCCAACTTTTGGGAGATAGATTATCTACCAGATACCAAGTCGAGTACTGTGATTAGGAAACTAAAGACTCATTTCTCACGTCAGGGAATCCCAAATATTGTTTTTTCTGACAACGGGCCCCAGTACAGCTCGACAGAGTTTGCCAACTTCAGCCGGAAATGGGAATTTCGACAGGACGACGAGGACACTCCTCCCAATAGGAGACAGATTGTTGCAACCCAAAGTGACTGACAACAAATTAGCACTGATGAAAAACAGAGAGAGACAATCAAAGTACTACAACAGGACGGCGAATGACATGGACACATTAAACCCAGGGGACTTGGTGCGGGTCTAACCTTTTGAACCACACATCTTATGGACCAAGGCTAGAGTGTGTAACACTCTGGGAAACAGATCCTATGATGTGGAGTTGGACAACGGCAGAGTCCTCAGAAGGAATCGTCGCCATCTGAGGTGAGCTGGGGAGGTCAAAAAAGACATGTCGGTACATCTCCAGCCTGAGGGACAGAACATTACTGTGCCGACACAGAACAAAGAGAACACAGAAAACAGTACTACAAGGTCAGGACGGGTAGTACAACAACCTGGATATCTGAAGGACTATGTATGCAATTAAGGGGTAATCTGTGAGTTATATGTTGTGATTTGGTTACTGGTATGAGGAAAGACAAAAGGAAAAAAAAAGAAAAAGACAAAAACATCTGTGATAATATTTGGAGTTATGGCTTTGTGATCTGTTTACTTGTTTGGAAGAAAAAAAATGAATAAAAGTGATAATAAAGGAAAATGGAAAAAAAAAAGCTAAAAACGTAAGTGGAAGGAAATTTTTTTTATTTTTGAAGAAAATTGTGTCCAACAAAGAAATGTCATGTCTAAGTTTTGTTCCAGTTGCAAACTGAGTTCTCAACTTATGAATAGTTCATTGTCTTTGTAAAAGAAAAGGGATGTAGCAATGGGAATTGCATTTACCTGTGTGTTCTGCCCGGAGTTTAGAGAGTGTAACACCGAAGGTGAGAAGTAGTGACTCCTGACTGTTTATTAAGAGTTTAATAAAAGTTTACCTCGGAGGAGGGAAAGTTCAACCGAGCATCTTGTGGAGTTTATGGAGAGCACAAGATGAAACAAAACCTGGCCCCACCTTCTCATGTGAATTCCTGAGGTCAGATGGCCCAGGATGTGAGTGGGCGTTAAGGCGTCTGGGGAGGGAACTCAAAACTGGATTATAGATGGCAGACAGTTGGTGTCGTAAACCACCGCCTCTGTTCAAAGATGGTCGCTCACAGTGGACGTAAATGGCTTCTTTCACTCCTCTTTCAATCCAACAAGAAGCTCATCAGATCCTGTCTGTGTGACACTGAAGGTGAGATTAACAATGAAAGATGCAGCCCCAGTGTGATCCACTAACAGTGTGTTATCATTTATATCTAAACTCACAGGAAAACAGGAAACACACTCGTATAAATGTGTGAATGAGGCGAGTATCAAAGTGCTCAGAGGAGAAAAGCTCCATATAAGAACCATTGTTCCCAGTATTATTCCAAACTGTTCCAGCCTATAAAGATGAACTCTGTGTGAACAGCTGACCTGTGTCATGTGACCAAGAACAGAAACATGATCTACTGTCAGATGAGGACACGTCACAGTTACTGTTTAACAGCACACTGCAACATTCACACGTTCATCCAACAAATTGGATCATTAACATTTTGACACGTTTCACTTTGATTCACTACAGATTCAGCAGACAGAAAGAAGTTGATGAGGAAACAACAGTTCAGTTCATTTCTGTCCTGGTTCATGAAAACAGCAGCACTGCTGAGGAGCAGGAAGTGGGGATCAGACTGAGGGAAGAGTTTTAGGACAGAGTTTGAGAACATCTCCCCTTCCTAAAAATAATCTCTGAGTATCTGCTGTGTGTGTGGAAACACTCCAACACACACCGCTGCACATATGAACATAGAAATGTGTGTGAAACAGAGCTGACCGGACCTCTACATTGGAGAGACCAAACAGCCACTTCACAAGCGCATGGCACAACATAGAAGAGCCACCTCCACAGGACAAGACTCAGCAGTCCACCTGCATCTTAAGGATAAAGGTCACTCTTTCGAGGATGCCAATGCTCACATATTGGACAGAGAGGACAGATGGTTTGAAAGAGGAGTGAAAGAGGCCATCTATGTCCACTGTGAGCGACCATCTTTGAACAGAGGCGGTGGTTTACGACACCAACTGTCTGCCATCTATAATCCAGTTTTGAGTTCCCTCCCCAGACGCCTTAACGCCCACTCACATCCTGGGCCATCTGACCTCAGGATATCACATGATAGGGTGGGGCCAGGTTTCACAATGAGCTCACCCGAAACCCTGGCTGATTAGGTACCACACCCGCTTTCACACCTTGTCGCATGTGATTAGAGGATCACCAGGGGGTCCTTTGTCCCTCTTTGGGGGGAAACTCCCACTGGGTTTAAATCTGGGACTCTCGGCCATTTGACCTTAGAACTGAAGAAGCTTCTCAGATGAGAGGTGAAACGTCTTCAAGCAACTCAAAGAAGTCCAGACGCTTTTCTTTGCAAACTCCTTTGACTACGATGACCTGGATGACTGAGAACCTTCACAGACAAACAGAGCTGACATTAAACACGATGGAGGATTTATTCACAAACACACAACAACATTTACACACACATTACCTCTCTGCAGGACGACACACGCCTGATTTAAAGTAAAGACCAGCATCTTTAGACCAGTCACTCTGTAAGGACACAGAGCTGGGTGGAGGTCCAGGTGGGTTCCTGTGAATAATGATGGAGCAGTGATGTGAGTGCTGAGCTGTGACATGGAGAAGAGTCATGGACAGTCAGAGATGGTCATCTCACCTCTGAGCTTTGGTCTGGCTCTCATGTTCCCCACACAGAGTGCTTTTAGAGGGAGGGACTCCCTCCTCTCTGTCCTCACACTGATCCATGCTGCTCAATCCACATCAGCTCACACACACTTTCTACCTTCACCTGCAGAGGAAACACAAATCATTCATGTGCACATCAGCTGAAATCCTCCTTTCCATCATGTGTGCTGTCCAAATATCAGCTGCTTCTTTCCTGCTTCATCTCAGTGTCAGCTGAATGCAGTCAGACAGCAGTGTGAGGCAGAGGAAGCTGCCATCAGCTGCTCTACTATCAGTCCACTAGATGGAGCCTGAAGCTCACACGATGCATTCACTGACACACACTGATTCACTGTGACTGGAAGCTTCAGTCAGTCCAACACGTGTGAACAACATTTAAACATTTCAGCTGATCCATGATTCAAAGAGGATCAGCAGAGTTAAAGCTTCACACTAATTCTTCCTGCTGAGTTTGCAGAGAACTGCACACACACTGATTCACTGCTAATGAGAAGCTTCTTCCATCCAGTAATTCATCATCCATCAGCTCTGCTGCTGTTCTCAGTCCTGGACTCTGATTAAACACTAAAAGCAGCTTTTTAACTCGTGTTTTTACGAGCTCTTAGCGTTAGCATGCTGTATCACTAGCTTAGCGTCAGAGCTCTGTGTCTCTTGTGTAAATATTCATAAAGGAGGTAAAGGGTTGTGACGTCATCACGTACGCTGCGTCCTCTGTGGACTCTGAGTGAACTCACAAAATACAAACTACAAGTACACAAACACGAACGTAGCTCAGAGTGAGGACACACTCGGCCTCGTTGGTCCAGCTGTGAGTCCGTTATCGTGAACTATGGAACAGCAGATTTGTGCTGAACTAAGCTGCACACAGCTGATGTTAGCCAGGAAACATTACACACTAACTTTAATACAAACACACACAGTTTGTTGTGTGAAGAAATCAAACATGAACAAACAGTAAAGTTCATAAAGACAAACTGTTAAAGGAGGAAACAAAGCAAACTTACAGTTTCTTCACCAACAACAAGCTCCACTCCACACCTGGACACTAAACACGGACACACAGGTGAGCTGCTTCCTGGAAGGAGGCGGGGCTCCACCTGAAGCTCAGCACAGGTGGGAGGGGCTCAGCTCTGTGTGTGTTGATGTGTTAACGTTAAAAATATGCCGTCTGCCTGCTCAGACTGAGTCAGAGTAAAGTTCACATGCTGACGTGTGGAGACATGAAACCTTGTTGTAGCTGCAGCCGTGAACACACTGATCCCAGATCAGCTGTATTTGTAACATGAACATTTCTGCTGCAAAGCTTCAAATGTTCAGCATGTTTCTCTGGCTGTGTCCCTATAGGGCAGGGGTCCCCAATCCCAGTCCACGAGGGCCGGTGTCCCTGCAGGTTTTAGCCGTGTCCTTGATCCATCACAGCTGATTTAAATGGATAAATTACCTCCTCAACATGTCTTGAAGTTCTCCAGAGGCCTGGAAATGAACTAATCATGTGATTCAGGTGTGTGGACCCAGGGTGAGATCTAAAACCTGTAGGGACACCGGCCCTCGTGGACTGGGATTGGGGACCCCTGCTATAGGGCTTTGGAGCGTGATGTCACGGGATGTGGGCCACGCCCCCTTTCGCCATGACAGTAGGCCAGACAGGTTACAGCTTCATCTATGGTTCGTACGTGATGTGTTGGCAGTTGCAACGTTAGATTACACGATCGTAAAAGCAAGAAGCTGGATAATGGGCTCTCTTTTCATCATTTTCCATCCTGGAGGCAACGTGAGGGATGCCATGTATCCAAATTTATTAAACAAAGACGTCAGGCTTGCATTGCAGCGGTGAGACGAGCGGATCGAGTTCTGTGCAATCCCAGCTTTTTGTTGGTTTGCTCTCCACATTTTCTTTCCGGTGAGTTGTAAATTAATTCATATCACTCTTAAAAGGCTTTTAGTGTTATTTTCAATGTGCTGAGGTCATAGATAATGAGATAAAACATGCTAATGTGTGATGCTGCAGAACCATGTCATGTCATCATGTCGACTGAGTAGCTTATGATTTAGCATTATTGGAGGCAAACCAGCATATGAAATGGATGTAACAAATCCAGACTGGGCACCAACACTGCTCATGGGCCTCTAAAAACATACTAAATTGCTCTCATTGTACACTAATCCGCACATAACTTCCAGATGAATCACACACCTGTCATGTGCACTAATTTTATCTTACAGGCTTTTATGCAGCTGCAGAGTCTGAAGGTGTGCCACGTGCAGAAGTGATCGCTGAAGATCTGACAGAAGACCAACAACAAAATCACAATGTCATAGAGGTTGTGGACAGCAGTTGTGTTGGACAAGTGGAGGTTGAGGTACCAGCTGCAAATGTGGACAGTGGCGATCGGACAGCATCACGGAAGCTAAAGGGCAGACGAAGCATTGTGTGTGCAATGAACAGGGCAGAGCAGAAATAAACACAACACTGCTTGATAAGATTGTTAAGGTTTGCTGTGTTTTGGTGAATATGTGCCCCAGTGTGGTTTTTAAACCAGCGCCAAATGAAACTTGCTCTTGTTGAGTATTCATAAAGCTGTTGTGTTGCATGTGTGGTTCATTGTAAATAATTGTACTTTGTGTGAAGTAGTTTTAATAAAACAGAAAAGAATAGTGTATTTGTTTTTTTTTATTCTTGATCTTATCACATGTACTTAGCAAGTACATAAAAATGAAATGCAAACTATTTACATGGCAACACACAGCTGGCATCGATCTTGAACCACAGAATGAAACATTACAGGTTATTTAGAGCAGCATGGTGTTTGGAGAAGTATTTCCCAACAAGTTCAGGAAGACACACTTTAAGAAAGAAGTCTTGTGCTTGCTTTAAACGTGGTTCCCAGAAATCCACATCAGGCAAGATACGTATCACAGCAAGGTCTCTCTGTGTCCACACAACGAGGTCACAGTGGTTGGAGTGCAGTTTCATTCAATCGTTGTGAGTGCAGTACCTGAAACACACAAAAAACACTTTTAATAAAAGGTCTGTTATGAACCAAGGCTAATATAGATGGGTTGGCTGTACGTGCAAATCAAAAACTGTAACAAGGAAGTTGTTTAGAAAGTTATCATGTTCAAACCGACTTACCTTTGTCTTAACGACAACGTACTCGCAGCGTGGAGGCATAAAGACGGACAAATCTTGCACCCAGACGTTCATGAATTGGATGTCGGCCTTCAGGGATTTATAATTCTAAAACTGGTTTGTTGTGTATGCGCTGACTCCACAGACAAGGTATGCGAAGATATCGGGATAGGACAAAGGCGGTAGGTCGTCTGGGTTTCAACTCCACTTCCTTATTTCATACGGGTCCACATTACCGATGCACACAATTTTTTCAAAGTACCGTCTCTTGGCGTCTGGGCGCAATCGGTCGCGATACGGCCCTTTGTCTTTCGCGCTGATTTTGAGCATGTTTCTGGCAGTCCCGATTCCAACACTGTACGCTTGTTTTGCCTTCTAGCCTACTGACATGGCGCCGCGATCCCACAATGCACTGCGGCGTGACGTCAACTCCAAAGCCCTGTAGTATTCAATAGGAGGACCCTTCACGTCAATTCTCGACGCGAGGGGGGTGAAGCAGAGGGACCCTGACCATGTGTTACACATTTGACGAGTTGGGAGTGAGAACGTGTTGGATGCAACGCTGCTGTAAGTTTATACAGCTACACATCACTAACAACAACAGATGCTCAGGCAAGAAGTTTATTTGTTGATCTGACTTTAAAACAACGAGGACACACATTTTATTGCACCGATTCATTATTCACTGGATCAGAGACTTTCTTACTGATCGTCCACAGAAAGTTTGTATGCAAAAACACCTCTGTGTGTTGGAACACCTGAGTGAAGTTGGCCCCCCCACCTTCTTCAAATCCAACAAAAGTGGTATCAAACGTTTGTGCTACGTTTGTGCTGCAAAAATTTTCGTTTGTGCCGCTGTCATTTTAAAGATATTAATAAAAATTTCTAGAGGTCATCAGAGGTCAACCAGCCCCCCTACATTAATGGAATCAAACAAATTTGATGTCAAACGTTTGTGCTACGTTTGTGCTGGTTTGTGCTGGAAAAATTTTTGTTTGTGCTGCTATCGTTTCAAAAATATTAATAAAATAATGTCCTGATGCAGGCTCAATCATCTAAGAAAGTAAATTCCAAAAGGTTGATTCTGTTCATCCGGACATTTTCAGTGGAAGAAACGTTTTGTCACTCATCCAGGTGACTTCTTCAGTCTCAGCTGACTGCAGGTTTCCCCAACCTCATAAACAGTACATTTGCACAGTGAAGGAAACTAGCACCACTGAATGAACAATGGGCTGGGGGGTTAATTCCATGATTGTTCGTATGCAAATTCTTATGACCATTGATCAACGACTACTAATCAAAGACACAGATTCTGAGTTGGGGAATGGCTGCAATCACAGCATTGTAAGATGGCGAAAGATGTACCCTTGGGCCCCTCTTTTCGATTCAGAGATGGTCAGCCTCCTGACAGCCTGATGGACGAAGCTGTTTCTCAGTCTGCGGGTTCTGGCCCGGAGGCTCTTCAGTATCCTTCCTGATGGCAGCAAACTGAAGAAGCTGTTGAAGGGATGATTGGAGTCACCTGTAATGGAGAGGACTTTCCAGATGAGGCAGGTGCAGTAGATCTCCTGGGGAGGGAGGCAAGAGAGGTCCCCACAATCCTCTCTGCTGCTCTCACTACCCGTTGTCATTTTTTTCCTGCAGGACCCAGTGCAGGAGTCATACCACACAGTGATGCAGTTGGTGAGGATACTCTCAATGGTGCCTCTGTAGAAGGTGCTCATAATTGAACACATCAGCAGGGCTGAAGCTCTCATGTTAAACACACACTGATCTATGGACACGTTCATGTGTTTCTAACAGCATCATAACCAGGCTGTTATCAGCTGCACTAACATGATGTCACACACACTGAATGTAACAGTGACAGTTTACATCATCACACAATCAGCTGTGATTGTTTCACTGTCATCAAACTAGTCAACAGGAAGTAGAATCAATAGAAACCAATCATTTACTGACAGCATGTCTGATGGAAATAAGTGCAGATTATGTATGAAGTATAACTGCACACAGTAACTGTGTTACAATAAGGACTTGACAGCGCCCTCTGCTGGAGTGTTTCAGTACTGCGTTAGCTAGAATACACCACCTCCTCCTCCTCCTCACACCACCTGCTACAGCTCTACTCTTCTATGACTACAGTCATCCACAGCACTGATGTGAGGTCACATGGTTCATATGTAAGGAGCACAGAGACGTGCTAGCAGCTGACCTCAGGTCAGTTTAATGACTGTGAGCAGCAGCTGTGTTCTTGTCACTGTGACAGGGAGACACTCTCAGACACAGCGCTCATGTCAGCTTGTTCTCATGCAGGAGGATCAGGAGCTCCATGTTTGTCTTTCTGTTTGAATCATGATGTGTTTGTGCCATCAGAGTCTGTCATGAGTACTCAGGGTTTCACAGCAGCTCTTCTGAATGCTGACGAGGACTCCAACCTCATGTTTCACCTCTCTGAGCTTCTGATGTCTGTGAACACTCGTGTTTCTTCTCTGGGCTCATCTGGACAAAAACACCTTTCTGTGTTTGGCTCCAGCCTCATTCTGACTGACAGGAAGTGTGTTATCCATGAGCTGCACTTCTTTGTTTCCTGCTGTGTTTCCTGTCTGTGGACAAACACGAGTGTTTCAGCTGAGGACTTGGTTCCTTCCACCTGTCCATACAGGACATCACGCTGTCTTTTCTCTTTAAATGCAGCTCCAGGTCCTTCCACATGCTGCTCTGTATTTGTGCAGTTTGTAGTCTGTCCTGGGAAACGTAGCACACATGGTGTTCTTCTGGTGTTTCCTCCTTTCACTGAGTGTGAAACACTGACGCTGTGCTGTTGTTGACAGAGGGGAGCTGATTCTAGCTGCAGCTGGACTCTGTCATCTAACTGAATGTGTTGGTGCTGATCACGGGGCTCTGAGGGGGGAGCAGCAGGAGGACTCTGGATACTGACGTCAGTGTATCTGTGGAAGCTCACACAGCGTCTCGGTCATTCAATATTGTGCTATATATTGTATCTATGCAAAGATGAACAGACTGTGTGTTCACTGGTCTCTGTGCTGCTGACTGCTTTGCTGCAGCTCTGATGTCATCATCACTCCCTCCTCCACCCTCAGCAGTCCCAGCATGCTGCTGTGGTGCACCCCACCCTCACTCTACACCTGAGCCATAGACCACACCCTCCACCTCAATATACACCACAGTTTTCTCTGCTATGGAAATGAGATCAGGAGGAAATCATTATTATTATTATTTAATAAATGCTCACATTAATGTGGGCTTATTTGTTTCATATTAGAAACATTAGTCGAGTGTTTTTAGTATAAAATGGTGAAAGTCCCTCTTTTTGCTCCTCCCCCACCTGTGGATGGACGGTGCTGTTACCGTGGTGACAGCTGTGATGTCTTTCAGTCCTGCCTGGTTATCACTGCAGGAATCTTTCACATTTATTACAGGTAATAACTCTGATTTTTCTGTGTATTATGAACTAAATGTATCCTGATACACACAGAGATGGATGAGCAGAGGTCACATGATGAAAGAACAAACATGGAGTCTTTGATTTATTTAGATATTTATTGATGAATGCAAACAAACCAAGACACTGAACCATCGTCCAGCAGAACAAACCTGATCACATGACCTGCTGACCCAAGCAGTGAAAAGCTCCACGGCAACAACAACAAACAACCTCACATATGTTAACAGAGGCTGTTAGAAGCACAGAGTCTTTACAGTCTTTCTCCTGTTTGTACACAGATCTCTGCACATCTTCATCACAGTTACTCACAAACGTGCAGAGTGTGTGGATATCAAAGCTAACAAACAATGGTTGTACACGTTGCCATTAACGTGGCTTCACTCCACATCAGCTACGCAGCTGTGCCAGCTAAAACACCGGTGACGGCACAAGGACGCTGTCGTAGCCTGTCAACGACGTTGATTGGCTGCGTATATACGAATGTGAATGGCATCATTGGCTGGGACTATGGGATAAGGTGGCATCGTTCTAATCCCATACAGGAGCAGCCGGTCACTTACTGACTAACACTGCAAAACAGAATTGTTTAATTTTAATTTCAATTCAGGTTAGATTTTTTTTTGTACGCAACACAGATTTTCTGTGTGCAGAGACCGTGCCAGCAGTGCGCAATTGCGCACGTGTGCAGCTTAGAGGGAACATTGCTCAGACCTGATCCACACCTCAGTGATATTCTCTGACTTCCTCAGTAGAGACAGAAACCATTCAGATCTGGGACGATCAGCTGCCTGATGATGTCACACAGACTGTTTTTTTCAGGAACAGTGATTCTGATGTGAGCCTGCTAGCTGACAGCAGACCTGATGAAACCACATGTTCACATCTGTGAGGACAGACTGGACTCTTTGACTGCACCTTGGTTCTCCTCAGAGGTCTGTACAGAAGCATGTCCACCCCCACTGAAGATCTCAGTCACTGTGAAACATAGAAACCTGCTTTGTGTGGCCTCTGCCTCACATGTAGATGCAGCTACAGGTTTCTCTGTCAGTCAGACTGAAACAGTGTCCTGATGCTGCATCATTCAGCTCTGTGTCCCAGTCAGCATCACTGTGTCTACCTGTTACGGGTGTTTCGTGATGTATGTATGTAAATTCACCTGTGCAGGGACTCGGCTGTGATCGGTGGACCTAATGACCGGCCTGATGTGACTGGTTCCTGCGGTGGCCGTGAGCTACAAAAGGGTGACTGAAGAACTGTGGCAGACGTGTGGCAGACTTCCCATGCACCTGCCCCTGGTCCAGACGGCGCGGCTGCAGCCATAGTCCTTTAGTACAAAGTCGGGCATGTGTGTGAGGTGCGGAGTAAGTAGGGGTGAGGTGCCAATTATTTTGGGAGGCCTTCTTTTCTCCTGTGTTTTTAGGCCAGGGAGGTCAGTCTGTGTTATTTCTTTGTTTTCTTCTCCATGAACAGGTTAGAGGGGAACCGAAGCATAGGTTGAGTTTTGTTTATTGTGTTGGCCTTGGCTCACCCCGAAGTATATACTCCCCCATTGTGCCGTTAGTGTAAATAAATTATTGTTAAAAGTCCAACGCTGTGGCTGTGTCTGTTTGGGGTGGGGGAAGTCGCATGACATCCCGCGCTGGTTACGGTCATTACGAGCCGGGTCGTAACAATTTTGGGGGCTCATCCGTTTTGTCCCGTTTTTTGGTCTGTGGTTTGTTCGGCCGGCTTTTCTTTTGTGTGTGGTGCCGTGTGTCTCTGTGTGTGTGTATGGGGGGATAAGATAGAGTTGTGTCGAAAGGCGGATTTGCTTATTGTGGCGAGTTTTTTTGATATTAAAGTGTCCTACAATGCCCGTAAAGCGGAGGTGAAGGCTGCCTTGTGTGCAGGTTTGGTGGAGCGGGGCATTCTCCCTCCCCTGAAGGCGGGGGAGGCGTGGAGGTGGCTCCGGCGACTGGACCGGAGCCGGATGCCAAATGGCATGCTAATGTGCCCCCGGCTGGGGTGAAGCCAGAAGCGGCTGAGGTGGAGTCGGACGCGGCTGAAATGGAGTCGGATGCGGCTGAGGTGGAGCCTCAGGCAGTAGGGTCTGCTGCGGCGGACCTCCTTTTGACCCTCTGTATTAGGGAGGTGGAGGTGCGCGCTAAGGAGCTGGAAGTGCAGGCTATGCACCTCCGTGTTAGAGCTTTGGAGCTGGAGCGCAAGCCCGCCGCTGTCTCAATACCTGTGGCCACTGCCTCCACGCCCGTCTCAAATCACCCTGATACATCCACAATTTCTTCACCAAGTTTTGACATCACCAAACACGTTAGACTAGTGCTTCCGTTTCGGGAGGCTGAGGTTGATTCCTATTTTAGCGCTTTTGAGCGTATAGCAGCTGCATTGAGTTGGCCTAACGAGTTTTGGGCGATGCTACTTCAGTGTAAGTTAATCGGCAAGGCTCAGGAAGTGTACTAGCCTTTGCGTTAATGACAGCCTCCAATATGATATTATGAAGAAATCAATTTTGCACGCGTATGAATTAGTTCCTGAAGCTTATCGACAGAAATTTCGTGAGAGTGAAAAGACCGCTGAACAAACCTTTGTGGAGTTTGCCCGTGAGAAACTTCGCTTGTTTGAACGCTGGATGCAAGCCAGCAACGTGAAGGATATTGAGGGATTGAAGGAGTTGGTTCTTTTAGAAGAATTTAAAAAGTGTCTCCCGGATCAGTTGGTAGTGTATTTAAATGAGCAGAAGGTGACGTCCCTAGCAAAAGCAGCGGTTTTAGCGGATGAGTTCATCCTCACTCATAAAGTCATTTTTTTCAACTGAGGCGGCACGAGAAGTGAGGGGAGTGCAGGAAAAGAGACAAAAATACCTTAGACAGACCCAAAGGGTGAGGCAGGAGGAAACTGACAGGTGGGAATGGTTTTATTGCCGTGATTCTGGTCACCTGATCGCCGGTTGTCCTGCGCTGTGGAAGAAAGAGCAGCGCAGAGGGTCTAAGGGACCCATGGGGCTCATTAAAGTAGTCTCCCCACCTATCTGTCCTGATCAGATGCAGGGGTGTGACGCAGAAATCGAGGTAGAGTCACGTTTTAAACCATTCCTTTCCCAAGGCTTCGTTTCGGTGGCAGGAAAAGACGACAGGGTTCCCATCACTATTCTCCGAGACACCGGGCCGCATCGATCTATTTTGTTAGATGATGTGTTGCCACTGTTGGATAAAACTGCCTGCCACACGGATGTGTTAGTGTGGGGAATTGCAATGAGTGTTCTTCGGGCACCCCTCCACCGAGTATATTTACACTCACCCATCACAACTGGACCTGTGTAGGTTGCCATAAGATGACAGTTGCCGTTTAAAGGTGTGTCGTTTATTTTGGGCAACAATCTACTCGGGGGGGAAAGTGTTTCCACCGCCTGAGGTGATGGATACCCCTGTGGTTGCCTCAGATGTTACTGATCCAAAGCGACAGTTTATCCCGTTTGCGCTGTTACTCGGGCGCAAACGCGTAAATTTGGGGATATCATTAGTATCGCAGATACGTTTGTGGCTGGGGAGCAAAAACCTTGTGTTGGGGAGATAGACAGTGTGGGGGATAAATGCAGTGTGCTAAATTTAACACCGGCATTAAGTGGGGATATCAATAAAGAAGCTTTGATAAGCGCTCAGGAAAATGACAGGTCTTTGAGTCCCTGTTTTGCAGCCGCTGCCACGGCTGGGGAAAGCGTTCTTCCCCTTTTTCTGCTGCAGGATGGCGTGTTAATGCGGCGGTGGTCCTCTGATCAGAGTGGCACATCAAGTGTTACACAGGTGGTGGTACCATCTCAACATCGTGATCAGGTGCTAAGCCTAGCACATGATGCCGGCATGGCTGGGCATCTCGGAGTAAATAAAACTTATTACCGAGTGCTGCGTAATTTCTTTTGGCCTGGCTTAAAGAAACATGTGGCTGCTTACTGTCGGTCTTGTGCCACCAGCCAGTTGGCGGGCAAACCTAACAAACCCATTCCACCTGCACTGTTATCGCCTATCCCAGTGATGAGTGAACGTTTTGAAAAGGTAATACTGGATTGTGTGGGACCGTTGCCAAGAACAAAGGCCGGTAATCAGTACATTCTTACTATAATGTGCTCAGCAACGAGATTTCCGGAAGCTATTCTGCTGCGTACTGTGAAAGCCAAAGCGGTTATTAAAGCTTTGATCAGATTCTTTTCTGTGTTTGGGTTGCCAAAAATCATTCAAACGGACCAAGGCACCAACTTCATGTCCAGAGTCTTTGCGCAGGTTGTTGATGAACTACATGCCGAGCATCTTACATCCAGTCCATATCACCCCAAAAGTCAAGGTGCTTTGGAAAGGTTCCACCACACCCTCAAAGTTATGTTACATAAGTTTTGTTTGGAGTCTGGTAAAGAATGGGATGAGGGGTTGCCCCTACTGTTGTTTGCCATTAGAGAGGCTAGACCGGAGTCGCTTGGTTTTAGCCCCGCGGAGTTAGTTTTCGGACATGTGGTCCGAGGCCCTCTCCGACTTTTGAGGGAAAAATGGTTGTCGGCTCAGGGGGTTGGGAAGGGCCCCTGTAACCGGAAGGTCGCCGGTTCGATTCCCAGCCTCTCTGTCCGTTGTGTCCTTGGGCAAGACACTTCACCCTACCGCCTACTGGTGTTGGCCAGAGGGGCCGATGGCGCGATATGGCAGCCTCGCTTCTGTCAGTCTGCCCCAGGGCAGCTGTGGCTACAACTGTAGCTTGCCTCCACCAGTGTGTGAATGAATAGTGGAATTGTAAAGCGTTTTGGGTGCCTTGAAAAGCGCTATATAAATGCAATGCATTATTATTAAGTTAGTGTTTTGTGTCTTTGTTTGAGGCCTAAGGTCAATCAGAGGTGTGTGTAACTGGACTGCTCTGTTATATGTGTGAAATGTGTGCTTCTCTTCAGCATCATCTTCATCACTGCTGATTCCTTTGTGTCATCATGTGTTGAGAAGAGAGAACAGTTATAACGGAGGAGCAAAAGGAAACCCTGAAATCTGCATCCAACAAGGAAGTGTTGGCTCACCAGTGATCCCAGCAGAGCCACTGGTTTGGCTCCAGTTGTTATAGATTCAATGATGTTGTTCCTACAGATACATGTTAGCATCTTTATTGTAGTAAAGTCTTGTAATGTGAAGCTAGAAACAAGGCAGAAAACAGCTCCATGATCTGATCTTAATGATGTTGTTTTTATTTCTGTCTTTCAGAACTGGATTGGAAACTATCAAAGGTCTAAAAACAGCCTCAACCCTCCCAAAGACAAACTTTACACACGTCATCTTTCAGCTACAATCTTTGTTGCAGGGATCTTCTGCCAAACAAGACTGAGAGAAGATTTCTTACAGCTGTCATGTTGATGCTGTTTCAATCTTTGGGCAAACACACTCATATATTAGGGCTGATATCAGGGCTGCACAAGTTCTTTGTGTTTGTGATCATGAATAATAGAAGTGTGCCTGTTGAAGATCATGTTTGCTACATGATTATATGTCCTGTTATTGTTCTGTATTATATTCAGCTTTCAGCATCCTTTCCCAGCCCCTGTTACACCATCCATACAAAGCCAATCTGACTGTGAGCCAATGTGTTTGATAGTTTGTGTTGGATCAATAGATTTGACAGACTTGGTTCTCATCCAGAGGGAAACAGTCCAAATTCAGATCTAATGAAATGATGGAGGCTGTTTCCTACCACGGTGCTAATGTGTGACTAACAAGGCTCATGGTCTCCAGCAGACAAGCGCCTGGAATGAGGTGAGCTGAGTGTTGCTTTGGTGGGTCTGTGCCCACGTCATGCATCAGGATTCATATTGGCAATAGTTCATATCTCTGTTCTTTAGCCTTCATCACAAAGCTGTGAAGGAAAAACAAACATCTAACAGGATTTGATGGATGCAAAGTCCACTGAGCTCTTTGTCATTTACAAACTTGTCCAACCAACAAGAGCACAGATGAAAAACACAGTGACAGTTAAAGGATTTTGCCATATATGAGCATAGATTACTTTCATATAGATTTTCAATGCAGGCTTTTGGTGAGCCGCTGGGTTCTGTCTAATAATCATCTCAGCATTTTACAATAGAATAGCTCTTTATTAGCTCTTCATTTATTGTTATTGGACATGAAACAAGGAAGCTGTGTTTCTCATTGGATGTTAGTTTCATGTTCATCAGGATCATTTTCTAAAGAGCTGATATTTAGACCATTTACTGCACTGGCTGCACATTCTGTCTACATTTCTCTGTATGTGCTGTGTTTGTCTTTCATATTTCTCCATATTGACACAAACAGTGAACAGCAGTAGATCTACTCTTCATCTGTTTTAGGCCCAGTGAAAGATCTGAAGCA
Source organism: Oreochromis niloticus (assembly GCF_001858045.2). Lineage (NCBI taxonomy): Eukaryota > Metazoa > Chordata > Actinopteri > Cichliformes > Cichlidae > Oreochromis > Oreochromis niloticus. Next base: position 85,034,939 of record NC_031967.2, on the reverse strand, counting down.
GAAATGGTGTCATTAGGAGAAGAAGAGAAGAACAAGTCCGGCGAGGAGGCAGCAGCTCTTAAAGATGAAACACAGCAACTTAGCCCTGAGCTCAGAGAGCTTCACATGAAAAAGCTCCTCAAGCAGATCATGTCAGAGGTTTGTCATCAACAGGAGGAACTGTTCATATCATAGAATGAAGGATGCTGTCAGCTGGATGAAGAAGGTTATTTAATGGCAAACGTTCACATTGAAGTCAAATTGTTGTGTCAAACACATCTTTGTGTCATTGTGGGATTTTTGTGTTTCTACATGTGACACACGTCTAAAACATGCACACAATTTGAAGACAAACAGGGACTCATTTGTTCCCACAGCCAGATGCTGAGAGCCATTTCCTTGTAGTCCTGTGTCTATATATATGTACCATTAGATGTTATTGGAATGATTGTCAGCTTTGATAGTTTCATGTATGTTTAGCTGGACGGCTGTTTGATCCTCCACATGTTTAAAGGTGTCCAGTCCTGAGACACTGGGGGTGGAAACAGCTGTGATGTCATTGGACTGTCACAAAGACAGAAGTGCATGAAGTGAGCAGCCAAGGAGCCGCTGATGTTTTGGATTCAACAGCATTTGAAAGGTTGACACAGACACATTTGCACATAGAAAGCTGAATTTGTCATATGCCACAGTGAACTCACTGTTCAGTGTTTTTCAGGAAGCTTCTTAACTGCCTCTGCTGCCAAACAAGCAGCTGATGTCCTTGAGAAGAAGCTGAAGAAGTCTTCAACAACTATTTCCACAGCAGGCGATAGCCGGGGAAAACCTAAAGCAAGTGCAAACTAAAATGAAGGCTCGTTTCGATAAAAAAGCTGTGGATAGAAGTTTTCAACCAGGGGAGAGGCTGCTGTTGTTATTGCCTGTAGTGGGGTCCAGTTTATCAACACAGTTCGCTGGTCCTTACAGTGTTGAACATAAACTCGACAACAGCCATTATGTGATACGCACTCCGAATTGGCGGCGAAAAACCAGGGTTTTAATCCTTTAGTTCAAAGACGGGCATGTGTGTGAGGTGCGGAGCTGCCGGTTAATTTGGGAGGCCTTCTTTTCTCCTGTGTTTTTAGACCAGGAAGGTCAGTCTGTGTTATTTCTTTGTTTTCTTTTCCGTGAACAGGTTAGAGGGGAACCGAAGCATAGGTTGAGTTTTGTTTATTGTGTTGGCCTTGGCTCACCCCGAAGAATATACTCCCCCATTGTGCCGTTAGTGTAAATGAATTATTGTTAAAAGTCCAACGCTGTGGCTGTGTCTGTTTGGGGCGTGGGAAGTCGCATGACATCTCGCGCTGGTTACGGTCATCACGAGCCGGGTCATAACACTACCAGTGTCAGTGTTTCTGCCCTTTTCCTGTAACACTACACTCAGCACAGGCTCAGCTGATATCCAGTGTTGGACTTTGGCTTCAGCTGCTGTGATAGATCCTCTAACGTAGATCAGCTCTGCTACATGTTGTTAGATAAGTGCAGCTGCCTGTCATGTTCTGATGTTTCTCTGGGTCAGCAGTAGGGATGGGTATCGTTTAGGTTTTATCCAATACCGGTGCCAAATCGGTACTTTTGAAACGGTGCCGGTGCTTAAACGGTGCTCGAACCGGTGCTTAAAGAATGGAGAACACAAACTTCGTCCAAAAACCTCTCATGTTTTTATTTTTAGCAGTCTCTTTTTTTCTGCAAAATGATAAGAACCGTAACAACATATAAACATCATCTGTGCAAAGACTTGTGTTTTTAAAGTGAAACAGTGAAAAATTACAGCACTGTCAATACATAAATATCCAGACATTGTACAAAAAATTTCTAATTCTTGCACACAATTGGACACCACGCCAGTTGATTTTTTTTAGGTATTTAAGAGCAGTCATTAATTAATTTTATTAACATGCCTAAAAATGCTTTTTTTAAAAATGCGTTTTTGAAGAATTAGCCATACATTTACGTGGTAATGGGCCTTTTCTGCCATGGAGCGCTTAATTAGCCTCTGGCCCTTTAAACTCTGCGGGGCTGTAACTTTGGTTTCTTTTGGTCAATTTGCATGATTGACACCTCTTTTTAATTGTTTGAGCCAATAGAGTCACAGTAACAATGCCACGCTCACGTTACGTCAACCAATCAGACGTTGTAATGCCAAAACCCACGTGGGCCCAAATTTACTGCATGTGACGTCTGTCCAGTCACGTGTCTATAGGTGGGTCTAAAATGGAGGTTGTTGACGGAAAACGACTCTGATGCGGCTCGGTAGGCACGGTAACTACCGGCAATCACGTGGTGAAGCGAGATCGATCAACTGTAGACCAGACAACAAACGACGGTGGCTCCAGAAAAGTGCAATCAAACGAGGAGTTTATTAACACAGGAGAGGCAAAATCTGCATATGTCTTCCTCTGACAAAAATACACTAGATGGGGGTTTTATAAGACAGAGAATGTACGCCCCCATGTACACGTCAAGTACAAGTCAAAAATACATTGTTGACAGGCAAGGTACATCATGTACATCTTAATAACTATAAACAGACAGATAACTTCTCTTTTCTATAACAGTTGCCTTTTAAGGTAATAAACTTCAAGCCTCAGGGTCTCTAATGGCTAATTATGGACCCTCGTCACCAATCTCTAAGCAGACTGATTTGCAGCAGGTCTCTAAGAGAAGCAGAAGACACTTGGGCCTTCGCTCGGGCCTGCTACTAGATTTATATGTGTATTGTAAGCATGGATGCAATTAACCTGCTATGTTCTCATCTTCCCTCAACATGTATCACCTGGACACTCTCACCAGTGAAGCTTAAAACCCTCTTGGATAGAACATCAACTCTAAACAAGCACAGATAAGCAATGTGTATAAAATGAACTAAACCTGTGAATAGAAAGGTCAATGTGATCACAAGCATCTTTTTTTTTAAATGTTTATTTATAAGATTTTAAGTTCAAGGTTACATAACATCACACCAGACAAATGACATAAGATTCAAAAACAATAATATTTAAGCACAGGAAAAAAAAGAAAATAAAAAACAGAAAACAAAAACCAAAAACCAAATACACACACAAAAAAACAAACAAACAACAAAAAACCGCAAACAGGAAAACAGAAAAGAAAAAAAATAAATAAATAAATAAACCAGTTAGCCAGTACAAATCAAAAGTACAAAAGAAACACCATTGTCCAAAGAAGATGATCTTCTGTGTGAGTTTAGACAGGGCAACAGAGAGTTCACCAAGACCAAAAGATGTGGAAAACAAGTCCAGGAAGAAATCAGGGTCCGGCAGAAGTGCAGTTTCACACAAAGTGCAGTCAAATGGGTTAAAATTTATGTTGAATTCCCATCAATATGATTGAGAAAAGGGCCCCAGATTTCGACAAACTTAAAATGGGTGTCAGCCAAACGATAACGAACCTCTTCAATATACAAACATGCAATCATCTCCCGTAGCCAAACCCTGAACAATGGAGGAGATGGTGATTTCCAGGCTCTAAGAATAAGTCTTTTAGCTACAATCATGCCAAACATTAAAGCTTTCTGAAGAGGACGTCTAAGTGCCAATGAGGTTAGGGAGCAGCCTAGCACTGCAAGTACACCATCCGGCTCTAATTTTAAGTCATAAACCCGGTTATATATATTAAATATCTCTGCCCAGAAACTCCTGAGTGTGGGGCAAGACCAGAAAAGGTGACCAAGGGTTCCATCCATTGCTTTGCATCTGTCACATAAAGACGAAATAGACGGAAAAATGCTGCATAGCTTTGTTTTAGAAAAATGCAAACGATGAAGGACCTTGAACTGTATAAGTTGTAGTCTGGCATTAACAGAGCATTCTTTAATATTCTTCAACCCATTGGCCCACAAAGCATCCGATATGTCTACTTCCAAGTCCTTAGCCCAAGCAACCTTGATGTGGTTAGTAGGTGCTGTAAGTGTAAAAAGTGTAGTAAACTGGCTGATTAGGTGTTTGGAAGTGGGATTTTTAATCAAATAATCATAAAAGTCACTATGAGCAGGGGGCTTATCCAGATGGGCAAAAGACTGTTTAACAAAATTCCTAATTTGTAAGTATCTAAATAAATGAGCAGAGGGGAGCATAAATTTTGATTGCAGCTGAGCAAATGAAGCAAAACAATTGTCGATGTAGAGGTCCTTAATAGTGTGAAGACCTAGTGCTGACCAAAGCTTAAACACAGGGTCCATCAAGCCAGGTGAAAAAGAAAGGTTTTCAGTTATGGGAGCAAAAATGGATAGGTCTGGAAGGCACAAAGCAACCCTAACTTGCTTTAAGATCCTAAGAGAATGACCTAGGACAAAATCATTACTAAAAAGTTTGGTAGGTATGCTGGGCTTAGAAAACAGAATAGCATCAAGTGATGTACCAAAAATTGATTTAGCATTGTGTGCCTCTATCAAAGGCCAAGAAGGACCGCATCCCTTCTGAACAGCAGGAACAGCTGAAACGCTGTTCCAAAAAACCCATGTTCTGGCATTGCAAGCCCAATAGTAGTACCTGAAAACTGGGAGGCCTAATCCGCCCTCAGAGGAGGGTTTCTGCAAGTGTGCCTTTGAAATTCTATGGGGTTTATTTGCCCAGATGAAAGACAAAATGATAGAGTCAATAGTTTTAAAAAAGGATGAAGTGAGAAAGATGGGTATGTTTTGGAAAAGATGAATAAATTTAGGAAGCACTACCATTTTAATAATATTGACACGTCCAATCAAAGAGAGTGGAAGAAGAGTCCATTTATCTATCTTAGCTTTAATACTGTCAACGAGGACCTGAAAATTCAATTTAAATAGCAGCTTACGGTTTCTGGAAATGTTAATACGTAGGTATTTAAAGTGACTGCTGGTGGTTTTAAAAGGTAAGCTAGAGATGAAGCTAGAGTCGAGCCCATCTGCCAGTGGCATAAAAATGGACTTGTCCCAATTAATTGTGAAACCAGATAGTTGTCCGAATTTGTTAATGAGATGAAGCAGGGGAGGCAAAGAGACCCTGGCATCAGACAGTGTTAGAGCCACATCATCTGCATATAGAGTTATAGTAGAGTTGACAGGACCACAGGATATACCTACAATATCAGAGCTGCTTCTAACTGCAATGGCCAGAGGTTCCATAGCTAGAGCAAAGAGCAGTGGAGATAAACAGCAGCCCTGCCTAGTCCCCCGGTGAAGCAGAAACGGGTGTGATCTATCAAAATTTGTCAGTGCCGATGATCTTGGCCGAGCATAAAGCATACGTACCAAAGTTGTAAAATTATTACCAAAGCCAAATTTCTCAAGCGTAGCAAACAGGTATTTCCACTCAATTTGATCAAAAGCTTGTTGTGCATCTAATGAAATAACAGCTGAATTTGGAGAATTTGTTCCATACAGTACATTCAGTAGACGACGGGTATTAGAGAAAGCAAATCTGTCTGGGATAAACCCAGTTTGATCGTGTTGAATTAAAGTGCCCAAATATTTATTAAGACGTGAAGACAAGACTTTCGCAATGATTTTTTGATCACAGTTTAATAAACTAAGTGGACGATATGAAGTCACATTGGTGGGGTCTCTGTCCTTCTTAGGGAGAAGACAAACGTGGGCATCATATATGCTATCAGGGAAAGAGCCCCGTGCAATAGAGCAGTTCACCATTCTGAGTAAAAGTGGAGCGATTATATCAATATGGGCTTTATAAAATTCTATGTTGAACCCATCCGGCCCGCAGGCTTTACCACTAGGGAAAGAAAGGATAGCAGCTCTGACTTCTGTGATGCTGAAGTCAGCATCAAGCGCCTGGGTGGCAGATTCTGTAAGGGTCGGAATACTCAGAGAGTTAAGAAAGCTAAAAAGCTCTGAGTCAGTAGCGTTAGATTTAGAAGAGTACAGTGTGCTGAAAAACTCAACAAATCTGTCATTAATCAGCTTAGGATCAGTAATTAATTCACCAGTAGAGGAGGCAATTTTGTGTATGGTCCGATGGGCTTGCACATCTTTTAATTGTCTGGCAAGTAATTTATGGGGTTTATCTCCCAACTCAAAGTGTCTTTGTTTCAATTTAATAATATCGCTTCCGACTTGGGTACCCAAAATATGATTGTATTCAAGTTTTAGTTTTAGAATGGCATTGGATATGCCTTCAGTATCAGATTGGCGAAGTGCCTCCTCTAATGTTGATAATTCAGACTCAATTTGGGACAGACGATTCTTTTCGAAAATGTTTGAAAGGAGATGATCTTGCCACGCAATACTGCCTTAAATGATTCCCAAAGAGTGGAATCAGAGACCTCCCCGTTGTCGTTGTGTTTTAAGAAATCTGAAATCTCCGTGGAAACATAAGTGGCGAAAGTTTTGTCTGACAGAAGGGTAGAATTGAATTTCCAATTGAAAATTCGAGGCTGTAAATTAAAATCTATTTTGATGGTAAGTGGGGCATGGTCAGAAATCAAGATTTGATGATAAGCAGAGCTGATAATACTAGGTAATAGTCTAGAATCTGTAACAAAGTAATCTATTCTGGTAAAGCTACGATGTACAGGTGAAAAAAAAGAATATTGCCTGTCATTTGGATGCTGAAGCCTCCAAACGTCAACCATGTTGTGTAACTTTACCAGGTTGTTCAAAACTGCTGTGGATCTAGTAGTGGGGGCTATTTTTGTAGATGATCTATCCAAAACAGGATCAAAATAGCAGTTAAAATCGCCACCAATTATTATATTAGACATATTATATTCAGAAATTAGGTCAAATATTTTGGAAAAGAAGTCAGGACAGTCAAAATTAGGGGCATAGATATTTAGCAAAACCAGTGGAAAAGAGTTAATGGACCCAGAGACCAGAACAAATCTCCCACCCGGATCAGTAACGACGGATCCAAATATAAATGGAGTGGTTTTCCTTATGAGTATAGCAACACCTCTGGCCTTAGATGTGAAAGTGGACTGGTAGACCTACGACACCCAATTTGCTCTTAAACGTCTCTGTTCATTGGCGTGAATATGAGTTTCCTGAAGAAAAATTATATCAGAAGATAAATGCTTCAAATGTGACATAACCTTCCCACGTTTCAAAGCTCTGCCTAAGCCCTTGCAATTCCAGGATGTAAATGTCAAAGGACATGTTCCAAACCCAGTAGCATCGTTACCCCGCATCTAAATGAGAGGTGGAGTGACATATGGACAGGTGACAAATAATACAAAGGACTGGCAAAAAAACAGTTAAAACAAAATTAACAACAAGAACACTGAACCCCAACCCCCAAAAAGAAAAAGGCCGCAAAAAAGAACAAGAACCACTGCGGCCCATCCCAGCGTGTATTAAGGGGACTGCCGGGAAGAGGAGCACAAAAAAACAAAAAAGAAAAAGACAAAAAAACATCCTTCGGATCCGGCAGCTCCGCACCAGACTCCATTAATCAAAACAATAGTTACACCCATAAATCGACTGATTGGGTTAGAAAAAAAGACGCCAACATATAAAATGACTTGTGTATAACCAAATTTATAATATAAACAATCTCAGTACTTCACGAAAGATTAAAGTTTTAAGACGTCGTAGCAAAAAAACAAAACAAAAAAAAACATGATAGAAAACTACCACCACAGAAGCATTCAAAAAAAGACTGAACGAATCGCAACTCTCACTATAGGAAGAGAAGAGTGAGAATGTTCAACAACACAGCCGCATCAACAACATGAACAAGTACATTACCAGGTCACGATTACAGTGAGTCCGCAAAACGTTCAGCTTCAGCAGGAGACTTGAACGTGTTAGTGATGTTGTTGTGAACTACCCAAAGCTGGGCCGGGTAGCGCAGACTGCACGTCGCTCCGGAAGCGCTAAGCTTTTTCCTGACCGAATTGAAGGCCATCCGCTGCGCAAGGACCTCCGCAGTGTAGTCGGGGAAGATGGACAGACTCTCTCCATCGCAGCTCAACGGTGCACGTTGGCGTGCCAGACGCAGGACATGCCACACGTCTTTCTCATGATGCAACTTGGCTATGATAGCCCTCGGTCGCTGGCTAGCCATTGGTTTTGGTCTAAGGGTGCGTTGTGCCCTCTCCACTTTTATCGGCTTAATAAAGTTGTCTTTCCCCAACACATCCAGCAGCAGGGATGAAACAAAGTCCGCAGGCTTACCGCCCTCAGCACCTTCCTTCACTCCAACAATCCTAATGTTGGCCCGACGCGAGCGCGCCTCCATCTGGCCTAGCTTGTCACGCAGGTTGTCGGTGGCCGCCTTTAGTTCCTTGCACGTAGCTTCAAGCATGCAAACACGGCCGTCCATTGTAGTAAGCGACTCATCAATAACATCTAGACGCTGTTCGGATGACCGGATATCTGCCTGGAGCTTAGACAGAGTAGACTCAATTGTGTCAAGGCGGGTCTCCATAGACGTTTTTAGGCTAGCGATAGCTGCTAAAATGGCGTCGGTGCTCGCAGAGTTTTCAGCTACTGCTTTCTGGCAGTGTGTTGCGTCTTTTTTAGGCGGCATGTTGACCAGTCTTTATCGTAGTCGAAGCAGATCAGAAGGGCTGTTGAACAGTTAAGTAAAGAGGCAGGGTGTCACGTTAAGTGTTGGAAAATAAGAAGAAAAGTGCGGAGCTGAGAAGAGTGCGTCCTACTCCATCAGTGTACACGAGCGCCCCCCCACACCCCTATCACAAGCATCTTTAATGTAATATGAGCCCTGTAAGAAATATTACTGATAAAATAATGCTGTAAAACATGTTCTTAATGCATTCATCATAAGGCAGATTATATGATAGCAGTAAAAGAATCTCTGAATCCCAACAGTGGCTACCGGCTACCGGCTACCGGCGAAAATAACGCAGGAAATCTGGACGGTAAGCCAATTTCTGTCTTAGCGCATTTGCGCCACTGTGTTTTTGCAGTCTTCTTTTGCGGCTCATTCAGTGAATTTTGCTCAGAGTGTGGTGAAACTTGGTGTTTGGAATTGGTGATAGCTCTGGAAGATAAACAGCTTTTCCTTAGCCGGTTACATGAAGTCTGGAGAATTTCTGGTTCGCCTTGTTTGTTTAGCGGACTTGTGCGCATTTACATAACTGCTCGTTTAATCATGGCTTATTTTCGTTGAGTTTGGTGGTTGTAGAAATGGTTTATATGACATTTTAGCTGAGATTCAGAGGTTTCTGTTGATACCACACGTCTGGACTTATATTTCTCACCCCGTGTTATAACCGATTAAACGTGATCTCCTCCTTTTTGCTCGCGGTACCGGGGGCGTGGGGCTTAAGGCACTTGTTGCAGGCTGCTGAGTTTGCATATTTTGCTGTGAAGTACAGCCAGACTTTTGACCACTTCGCCTTGGGCATTTTTAATCTGTAGCTCTGCTCTAAAAGAACGTACGTACCTGGGCCCGCCCACTATCCTTGTAAAGGTAAAATGATTGGCTAGAATCCAAAGCGTATGACATCTCAAGAAAAAAAAAAAAGCACCAAAATGTGCGCTGCTTTTCGGTCTGGTTACTACCGTTTATGTCAGAACCGGTGCCATCACGGCACCGGAAACCGGTACACATCCCTAGTCAGCAGCTTCTCCATCAGAGGTTCACATGGAGCTGATCCAGTATCTCCAGTAACTGTGTTCTGTGCCTCACGGGTTCATCCTCTCCTTCTGTTAATTCAGTGTTGGAAATGTAGGACAAACAGCAGCACATGTTTTCTAAATGTTTGCAGTCATTTTTAAATGAAGTTGATACTACATGAGACATTTCCCACATTTATTGTCTTTGAACAGAGAATAATAAAGCCATCAAACATATACAGGCTGTGCAAATACAAACTTCTGTGTTGCATTTGATTCCCTATATTACATTTTTCGTTATTACGTGCATGTATAGTGATGTGTAGAAATATGTTTAGTTCAGTCCTACACCTGGTTCAGGGCCCAAAAGAAGTTCCTCCTCATTCTCTCCGTTTTGGTCTTAAGGCAGCGGAAGCCCTAAACTGACCCCAACAATTAGAGGAGTCCATTGTCGGGGTGGTAGGGGTCTTTTATAATCATTTTGATTTTGGTGCTGCACCAGTCAGTTTAAATAGGCTGCAGGTCAGGGAGCTCTGAGCAAGTGATGTGTTCATCAGAGTGCACCACGCTTTGGAGAGCTGGGAGTCAGTTTTCATTTCACACTGTCATTGTGAAGTCAATATTCAATAAATACCAATAATTTCTTTTCAGATAACTGCCTGGACAATTAGTAGAGGCTGAATGGAGGAGAAAGAGGCAGAAAATAAAATATTTCATTAATAATCCCCAATGCTGTGATTGCAGCCATTCCCCAACTCTCTGTGAATGGTACTCATGGCCATTGATCAGTGGGCTTTGATCAGTGGGTTTTGGTCAGTGGTTGTTGATCAATGGTCCTGAGAATTTTAATAATTATGGTGAAGGAACTGACCTCCCAGCTTCAGTGGGCTGGTTTCAGTCATTAAGGAAATGTACTGTTTATAAGATTGGGGAAACCTGCAGTCAGCTGAGACTGAAGAAGTCACTTGGATGAATGATGAAACGTTTCTCCCACTGAAAACGTCCAGATGAGCAGAATCAACTTTTGGAGATTTACTTACCTGGATGATTGAGAATGCATCAAATTACATTTCATTCGATTTTCAAGGTTTATTTTCACATCTCACAACAATGTTGATTGTATTCAACACCATACTCCCTCATTTTTAACTTTTTTTTTTTTACAAAAAAAAAAAGAAATGCCCACCTTCAAGTTATGACAAGCCACGTTGATGATTATTTATTTAAATGAGTAAAGGTTTTTTCCCCTACATATTTCAGTTGCAATAACATTCTTTTGCCTTTATTGGAAGACTTTGCCAGACTGAGGCGTTTCCATTTTACTCTAACGGTGTGTTCACACCGAACGCGATAGGCGCGGGCGAAAACGCCCCAAACGCCCCTAATTTGACGCGTGCACATTCGCACCTCAACGCGTGTCCAAGAAAAATCCATCGCGCGTCAAAATTGCATATTTTGACGCGCGTGAACCGGAAATGTGGGAGGGATGTGGGAGGAAGTTGTGCCAGACGGTATCTTTGCTAGATGGCAGCTGTCGAGCTAGCGTAGGAGAGAGAGTCTCCCTCCTCTATTTACTGTGGAGAGCAGAGCAGCGGCGTTAAGGACGTCCTCGCCGTACCTGGGTCCATCAGGTCCTCCAGAGGCGTGAGCAGTTTGGTGAGTTTCACCACTTGCTCCAGGAGCTGCGCCTGGATGACGGCCGATTTGGGCGATATCACCGTCTTTCACTCGCCCAGTTTGAGGACCTGCTGTCTCGCGTCGGTCCCAGAATCGCCCGCCTAGACACCAACTACAGGCGCTCAATCCCACCTGCAGAGCGCCTGTCCATCTGCCTGAGGTTAGTAAAAGTGTTTAATACGGTAGTCCTTTATTGATACCTGTGCTAATATATGCTAAACTATCGTTTATACACTGCTAACATGGATGTGGTATGCTATCAGTGAATGCCGTCGGTGTTTACTGATAGCAAACTGTGGTATGGAGACGACTGTTTATAATATTTCTAGTGATACTCGACAGTTCTCATCAAGTCCCGATTTAATTCAATTTATGCTGTTATCAGTGTTAGCAACGATAGCATGGCTGTGGTGTCATATCAGTGTATGCTCTCGGTGTTTGCTGATATCAAACTGTGGTATGAGGCCCACTGTGGGTTAATCTTTGTAGTGATACTCACTCCTTTTTTCTTTTTTCTTTAGACCTGGTTTAATTCTGGTATAGTTGAATATTTGTATATAATCCCCGCAGCTGTCAGACTCTATAACAGGGGTCAGCAGCCTTTCTTTAAACTGAGAGCTAGATAAAATTGTGAACAGTTTGGTTCATCTTTAGTTATATGGTTCTATCTAGCATATTCTATCTTGATATGCTGTCTTATCACAGGTTAATTTTTCAAAAATATTAACAATGATTTAAGCAAGGAAAGGGCTACATGTCAACATACAACTCTTTATTTCTATTGTCTTACTTCATTCCTACCTGATTGACATGTCTAGGAATTATGAGTGATTGACACACTGTAGGGGTAAAAGTTGCTACCAATCAAATTATGATATGGTAAAGTTAAAACAAAACACAACTGACTGTTTTATATTATATCTAATATATGTTATGTAATTATCCTTATAATTACAAAATGTTTTATGTAAGATTTATGTTTTGTAATTTAAATCTGACATCACAAAAGTATTTTGGAATTTGAATAATGTATTTTGTAACTGCAGTACACATAATACTAATTTTGAACAATTTTGTCCAGGTTCCTTGCCACCGGGGACTCCTTCAGGACCATCGCGTTCAGTTTCAGAGTCGGTGTGTCCACAGTGTGCCAGATCACCCCCCAGGTAGTGACGGCCATCTGGGACTGTCTAGTGGGCGACTTCATGGCTGTGCCTTCACCTGGAGACTGGCGGTCCATCACAGAGGGATTCCAGGAGCGCTGGAACTTCCCTCTCTGCTGTGGAGCTCTGGATGGGAAGCACGTCCAGACAAAGGCCCCCCATATATCATATAGGAGACACACACATTGATATACACTAAATATTTATTCCATTTCTTTTTTTGTGGTGCCCAAATTTATGTACCTGCTTGATTTATCACATTTAACACAAATATCACTGTGTTTGTCTCCTGTATGATATATTTAACTGACATTTTTTATTGTAACAACCAACGATTGATACAGGAAAATAATGGCTATTAACAAGGTTGCCCAAACTTTTGCATCCCACTGTATTAGTATATTCTGTCATTAGTATAATATGAAATAAATTCTACATGTGTCAAGTTGTGTGCCAACATTTGCTGTGTAATAGAACTGAGACATTAGTCATTATAAAAATTTATTTGAAATAATATTAAAATTCTCAAACAGAAAAACATTAAACATAAATATATAAAATATAAGTATTTACAGAGAGACAGGAATAAAAAGGACCCAGCTGCTCTCCAGAGCAGGAACAAGGCTGAGGAGGAAATGCTCCATTGGAGACTGGCATGGCCTCTTCAGGGACACCAGGATGGCCAGCTCCACCACCGATGGACCGTCCTGGGACCAGTCCCTCATCTGCCTCGGAGCGGTCTTTCTCTCTGGGCCTGTAAAACAGCACAATACACAAAGAAATGAGAAGGCTGCTACTAGATTTTAATTTCAACATTGAAAAAAAAACAAAAAAACAAAAAAAACAGGATATAATCAGATTGGTTGTAGATATTTAGTAAAGGTGATCACAAGGGAATCCCACCGAGTAAAAAGCTATCAGTGCTGCTGTACATCTGATGCTACAATTGCATACCTGTGGGTGCAGGAGCTGAGGGACTGGGGAGCAAGGAGAAGCAACAGGGGATGCTCTGCTGCAGAATCAGTTGGTTCTATCAAGACAATATTAAATGTTAACAGGTTGAATACAATAATCATAGAGAAAGTATAGTGGTCCCTCATTTATTGCAGCAGGGGTTGTCAGAATAACTAGCCCCTCGCCACGCACTTTATACACTTTTTTCCCCACACACATGAACATTAGTCACAGTTCTCACAAGTTGATTCTCAAAGTGCAAACCTTTGTAGATTGCAAAACGTAAAAGTATTATGCCGTGTTTTGTCTTCATCTGCCTGCCACTTTCGTGCGCCTTTTTCCCTCGCGGTGCAGGTGTCTATTTCCGAATGAGGGTCATAGTTATGAGTGTTTTTGTGCCGTTTTATCTATTGGACGTGATGGTTATCAAAACAAAACATGATAAATTTGACAAGCGCAGGAGACACAACACGGAGGAGATTTGTCAATCAGGCTGCAGAATGCAATGCTGTACTGTGCAAAAAAAAAAAAAAAGAAATCAGCGAAAAAGCGAGGCAGTGACGGATGAGCGGGACCACTGTGTGCTGTTTATTAATAAACAAAATATATTCCTATATGACAACATGCATAAAAGCAGAACGGTATTTGTACATCGGTGGGAAAATAGCGGGACAGTAGGCGGGCTTGCTAGCTTTTGCGCGGCTTCATCGGGTCAGTCTGAAAATTAAAAAGAAGAATGAATGAACTTACCAGGTTGCCCGATCTCCTCACTTATGTGCCTCCAAGCTCGGTCCTTTTTATTCCTGTCTCGGTAAAAGTAGCAGCTAGCATCATATAGCTCCGGGTGATTAGCCACGGCACTGATCAGCTTGTCCTCCATACTGAATGAAGAATGAAGGGCTTTGGCTGGATCTGCCCCTTTGACCTAGGTCACAGCCACGTCACCAGGCTCCTGATTGGTTGTCGCGGCGCGATTTGACGCTGGAGTTCAGATTTTCCAACTCGAGCGGTAGAGGCGAAACACGCGTATGCACAAAATGCAACACAAAAATTCACGCGCGTGATTTTCTTCGCGAGTCAAACGCGCCCCACGCGCTACACTGACGCGCGTTTCAGGCGTTTTCACGTTTTCGCGACGCAAATCTGCCTCCGAATTTTCGCCAGACGCGCAATCGCGTGTCATCGCGCTTTTTCCATTGACTTTACATGTAAACCTGACGCTCTGGCCGCCTCTATCGCGTTCGGTGTGAACACACCGTAAAACATAAGGGACAGGGGATTTTGTTCCCCTTATGACAGTGAGACAGTTTCTCAAATTGAGATGCAACCTGAAACATTTGATTAGTAAATTCAATATATATTAGTTATCAAACTCAGTTTTCAACCTGAATGATTTCTAATTCTTAACTTTTTAGTTGGCCACGATTAAATAATACTCATTGCGGCAATTTGGGGATGACATTCAGATTAATCAGACTCACAGACCAGCAGAGTTTAAAGCTTATACGTTTAATTTTGTTTTTCTGAGCCAGTTCCGGCAGGAGCACAGGTCCTCAGCAATGCCCTTTAACAAGATGGCCATTCTGTGGACTTTATGGGACCTTCCTATAAAAGTGAAAAAACAGAAGAGGAAACAAATCAAATTGCATGAGTGGAAGTAAGCATCAGTGGCTTTCAAGCAAAACCCTATAAATACTAACTCCTTCCTCCTTTAGAGGAGTGTCCAAAATTACTGCGAGACATTCCCATTTCATTTGGCCCAAATTCCCTGTCAAAAGAACCTTCAATCCCATGGTCCATCTCTGACAATGCAAGAGATGAAACCAACCAGACATCAGCAAAACATGAAACTGTCCCACGCTTGTTCTGGAGTGCTGAGTAGGTTTTCAAAACATCCTTACCATTCATTCTGCCCATCCCTGAAGACGTTAACACAGAGGGCACAATGTGAAATCTTTAAACATATAGATAAAAATGATATCCTTTGATTACCAAACTTTAAAAAAAAATCCCATTGAATCGTGTTTCTCTTTGAATACTCTTTGTGATGGAGCACAAAACTGCTGCTACAGTTTGACATTGTTGTTGAAAACGATCATGTTTCGTGATCTTGGAAAGAATCACATTCTTTTTGGAAAGACCAAATGTCGGTCGACTAAAAGTTTAACTACATGCCTCCTGCTCCCATCAGGCCTACGATGTTGCCTGTTAAGAGATTTTGGGGTTTTTATTATGTTATGCTTAAAAGTACGTTTCATTATCTAAATGTGTTTGCTCTTTTCAGTATTCAGCTTAAACTTTGTGCAGACTCCTAAATGGGGAAGTTACACTCTGTACTCAGAGTCTGCACGCAGCAGCTATTTTATCTCTTCCTGTATCACTTCCTGTATGTGCTTTCAATAAAAGACTACTTCTTTATGCTGCAGGGGAAAGTCTCTCTGAGTCTCCCCGTGTACACGTAAAACTTGTCTGAGCGTTTTATTCCGACCTGGGTTGCAATTCAGGAAAACTCCTGACATTTCTTGGTCCTTCGAGCCGGATGGGACACAGCATTTTTGTGAGATCCCACAGGAAAGCCTCACCGAGTCCTGACGCCGTGAGAAGCCCACGCTGAAGTCTGTCGACAGCTCCTATCCAGGTACAGGATAAAGTCCAGAGACGTGAATTCGGGTTCTGGCCAGCGTTCTTATAAGTGGTCCACGGCGGTGGGGGTCGATGAGGTAGACCTGAAAGACCGGCAGCAACCAGGTGAATATTAACACTCAGACACCTCGCGTAAAACGTCTAGGCCCGGCTCGCCCAGAGGGGTTGGTAGCATTCCTAAATGTAAACGCTCGCCTGAAAAAGGGGCTGGAAGCTATTTTAGGGGGATTTCTAAATGTAAACGCTCGCCTGAAAAAGGGGCTGGAAGCTATTTTAGTAGGGTTTCTAGAAGTAAACGCTCGCCTGGAAGGGGCTGGAAGCTATTTTAGATAAACCTGGTCCGTAAGACGTAGTGCGCGTTGAAAAGGTATTGTTGTTGTTTTATTTTTGTTGGTGGAATAAGTTGATTTTACAGCACAATAAGGAGGCTGAACTATTCCACTGTTTTATTTGCTGTTGGCCACCCAAGTACTGGTGAAAAGAGAGAAACAGGTCGTGTTTCATCACGTAAAGGTGACACCGCTTTCAAGAATAGCTTGAAAGTAGAAGGCCGTGTCAACTACCTCTCTCGATTCTCGTGCCAGAGAAGGTGCCGCAGTTGTGTAGTTGTAAAGTGTTAAAATTAAGAGGATTAAAATGGGTGACTCACTGCTGATGAGCAGTGGTTAGAAAAGAAATGTCCAGGCGCCGGACAAATTAGTGCATATAGATGGAGAAATCCAAAGAAAACCTAAATGTCCCACGTGGGAGGGAAAATGCATTGACTAAACTATAAGTAACCCTCCAAGCAGAAATAAATACTGAAAAGGAAGCTAAAAAGAAAACAAAAAGTACACAAGAGTTGTAATATTTAAAGCATGGAAAGTGGAATGAAGTGGAATAAACAAAAGGTTAAATTAGGGTTAACTTAAATTAAGGCAGAGCTTATCTAGTGATAAGCATGATAATAGGAGATAATAGGAAGGTTAACAACCTGTAAACTGGTATTAACAATGAAACATAGTTGGCATGACGACCGTGCCTAGAATGAACAGAATGCATGAAACCAGATAATTCACACGAAAATATATCAAATAAAAAGAGAGATGCATAAGGTATATTAAGGCTGTGCCATTGTTCAGCCAAGAAAAATGTCTCCAGCTTGGGAAGGTGTGAAGCTGCAGATTCGCACAGACCTGTGATGGATACATAATAATATATAAACTAATATACTATTGTATATTAGTAGTAAAGTAGTGAAGTAGTGTATTGTAATATACTATTGCTGTTATAAAAAAGGAAAAACAATACAATGATAACATTAGTGATAAGAAGAGGCACCTCAGTCAGTTATGATGTGAGGTGGAAGATTGTTAAAAGTAGTCTGATTTAAGCTTAAGGTTTGCTCAAACTCAGTACAATGATATATGAGATGAAGAAAATAAGGAATTAACTACACTAATCAGGTGCATAGAGACACTTGACCTGCTTGTAAACCTGTCATCTTAGATGAGACTTTGTTAAGATGAAGACCTATACTAACAACTAATGAGAAGCTGAATTAAATATGTGGACACTACCAAGCTAATGAGGAGCGGTGACGCGCATGGAGATGCTGGTTTTGCTCACTACAATTGTATAAATAGAGTTTGAATTCATTACTGTGGATGTACAGTGAGTGACCTCTATATATCTTGAAAAGCATGTCTGAAACACTCGTATGAAAGCATATTTTGAGTGATTCTAACTGTGTAAATGCTGTGAGTAGTAGGTTTTGAGTGATTGGGTGTGATTTGTACAAAAATAATGAAATATAAGTAATACTAACACTACAAAGGTTCATAGTGGAGTGAGTGAACAAGTGGGAGTTTGAGAGAGAGAAAAGGCAGTGTGTGTGATGATTCCTGATGACTGAAAGAGCTCAATTTAAAAGGGTGTGTGAAATAAAGGTGTATCGTTTTTAGATCAAGAGATTTAGATCAAGATTTAGTAGAATTAAAGAGGGTTTATAGACTATGAATACAAAGAAAAACAAAAGAGTTCGATTAGTCTGCAGAAACAGGAAATATGTATATAAATATATATGTGTGCCTGTGGTGTGTCAAGACAGCCCACAGAGAGAAACAGAACTCTATGAATAGACTCTATGAATAGAATGAATAGACAACACATACTCAAATTGTTATATGTGATATGATGCATAAATTAAACCTTATGGCAATAAACACTTGCAATGAAGAAAGCAGCTTACACTCAATTAATATGAACGCAAAGCCTTAGGCCATAGGCAATTTGTTTTATTTTTGTTTGTTTGCTTAGTGAGTTTGGAAAACAAATTTGTGATCATATTTGTGGATCACAGTGACACATAATGATTTGGGCATATGATTTGCTGATGCCTAGTTTTAGAGCTGTGAGCTATGAACTGTAAGCAATGCAAGGTTTTTCCTACCTCAGAAGTTCGACACATGCCAGACAACTTTCCTATGTAGGCATTTTGCTCACACTGTCACACATCAGAATTGCTGTATGCTGTATCATGCGCTGACCTTCACAGCACCCCACAGGCTGGTGTCGTTGATATCTTTGTAGACGGTGTAGACGGTTCAGCGTCCAGAATTAGCCTTGGGTGGAACTGTGTATGTTATGCGGTGACCACAGTAGACACTATTTTAGAAGCAAAGGCAGTAACTTCCTCACACTCAGCTGTGAGTGCAGAACTCACAGCTGTCATACGTGCCTAACCCAACTGCAACATGGAAATCTTTTAAAGGCACTGTTGGAAGTGTTTATATTGCCAACACAGTTCAGAGGTCACTGAAGGCAATAACTTGGCAGACCAAAGCCGAAAAAGCAGCAGCACAACAAACTATAGACACATTAATGTCTGACTCCTCAATGCAAACACCACTTGATGTGCTTATAAACGAACAGAAAGCCGCACCAACTAGAGAACAAAAGAGGTGGTTAAAAGGCGGAGCGCAGCCAGAAAGTGGTTTGATGACTTGTAATGCTACCAAATACTACCAAAGTCCCTACACATATCAGCAGCATTATTGTCAACAGGAGGGGGGGTAGGTAGATAAGATTTCAGAAATTTGTCGGAACATGCATGATTTGCCAAAAACATAATGCACATAATGCACACCACCTCATCCTTTTCATACAATCCACATGGGTTTTATTGAGCTAAATGAATGCCAGGGCTCAGAATACGCTCTAGTGATCATAGACGTGATCTCAAAATGGCCAGAAATCTATCCAGTAAAAAAGCAGACGCCATCTCAGTAGCAAAATGTTTGTGCAACCATTTTATTTCAATATATGGCATCCCCACTCTGATAAGATCAGACAATGGGACACATATTGTTAATGAAGTAATCAGTAAGGTCTCTGAAGCACTAGGACATAAAACAGAGACTGAGAAAATGCATGGAAGAAACAGGGAGACCATGGCCTGAGTGTATAGGCCTGGTAAAAATGTGGATGAGACTGACACAAAGTTCTCAGAAACTCACAACTTGAAATTATTTGAAAATAAAGAGATTGTTCTAAACAACTCTCCAGTATCTTGCAGGTTGAAACCAGGTGATTGGATCCTGATCAAAGTACTCCAAAGGAAAAACTGGAGCTCACCAAGGTGGGAAGGTCCTTATCAAGTGCTGCTCACCACACCAACTGCCTGCAAAATAGCAGAAAGACCGTCCTAGATTCATCAAAGCCACTGCAAAAAAGTGAGTGACAACATAGACTAAGAGACGCTGACGCCCCTGCCTGTAGGTGATCTAGGAAGGTGGAGAGAGGGCTGTTTGGGTAGAATCCCGCCCTGTTCTTCTCGCCCCTAGTCTACTCACCTATAGGACTTGGTGCGTCTGGTCACCATGAAGACGCTCATCCTCCTAGTGGCTAGTATTGCACTCCTGGTGAGTTTATTAACACTCACCCGAAAGAAAGAAAGAAGATGGACATGACACATGACAACTCACATCTTCGTGACATGACACAAGACCACATTCATCCATGGATGAACAACGCATGGTATCGATATATACATGACAGCACACCCAGAAAAGACTGCTATGGGTATCAGTTCCAGGGAATCGTGGTCAACCATGAGGAACCTCTCCAGATAGGATGTGACGAATGGTTCTGGGTTGACCTGAAAGTGAAGCACAGAAGTAAGGCTGAATCATTCCCAGTCTTTCTTGGAAACAATGGGAATTTGAGCCACAGCCTATGCTACCGCCAAGAGAACGGATCCACGCTAATGGGAAACACCACCATCTGCAAAGCAGTACAGACACACGCTCCTGGAGGGCCCGTGAAGAGCAGCAACATCTCAAATGGCACCTTCTGGGTGCAAGGGATTGCCTGGGATATCCTTCCTGGGAATTGGACAGGTCAGTGCGCTCCCATTTTCATATCTGACCACACTTTCAAGATAACCATGGACGCCACGACAACATCAATGTCAACAACAAGGAAAAGATGAAGCACCCCAGACCTCAAGCAGCATGATTCCATATGGGGTTCCAATGTCCCAGAGGAATTTAAACTTTGGACTGAAAGACAAAAGGTTCTGAATGCTTCATGTAAATTCAACAACAAATGGGATCGAGAGATTGATGCTCTGTGCATTGCAGTAATGCAACACAGGGTAGCATTGGACATAATTCTCGCCGAGAAAGGAGAATTCTCTTTAGCAACACATGTTGCACATACATTCCAGGTAATGTGCACTCACCAAACATGACTGATGCTCTGAAAACACTCAGACAACTTCGGGATGCACGACAACGAGACTATGCCGCAAACACAGAAGACTGGCTTACGTGGCTTTTAAGCGGCTCTTGGAAGTCCCTGCTGATTAAAGGACTTGTTTTTGTTGGTGTTATAATACTGTTATTCTGCTTCAATTCATGCTTACATCACCCTGTTACAGAATGAAGAAGATGATAATGAGATAGACACTTGGATATAACATATTCACGAAACCCACTGTTTTATGATGTTTACAAGTGGCCGTAGACTGATACAATAAGCTATGGACTGTACATATACATATGTACAACAGGAGGGAATGTTAAGAGATTTTGGGGTTTTTATTATGTTATGCTTAAAAGTACGTTTCATTATCTAAATGTGTCTGCTCTTTTCAGTATTCAGCTTAAACTTTGTGCAGACTCCTAAATGGGGAAGTTACACTCTGTACTCAGAGTCTGCACGCAGCAGCTATTTTATCTCTTCCTGTATCACTTCCTGTATGTGCTTTCAATAAAAGACTACTTCTTTATGCTGCAGGGGAGAGTCTCTCTGAGTCTCCCCGTGTACACGTAAAACTTGTCTGAGCGTTTTATTCCGACCTGGGTTGCAATTCAGGAAAACTCCTGACATTGCCCAAGCCCATAACTGCAGGGAACGAATGACAATAAGCCTTTCATTCCACTGCTGTCTTTTAGTCAATGGATTAAAAAAAAGCATCACTTAATTTGTTCAGTTTTAAGAATGTGCAGTTATGTACCTCCAGCACAATAACAGACATTTTAAACTCTTCAGACATTCAATGTATGCTTGTATTCTAGAACACGGGGAATTTTATTCTAGAACAAAGCTAGAATGTACAGTTGTGGCCAAAGGTTTTGAGAATGACACAAATATTAGTTTTCACAAAGTCTGCTGCTAAACTGCTTTTAGATCTTTGTTTCAGTTGTTCCTGTGATGTACTGAAATATAATATAGCACTTCATATGTTTCAAAGGCTTTTATCGACAATTACATGACATTTATGCAAAGAGTCGGTATTTGCAGTGTTGGCCCTTCTTTTTTAGGACCTCTGCAATTCGACTGGGCATGCTCTCAATCAACTTCTGGGCCAAATCCTGGCTGATAGCAACCCATTCTGTCATAATCACTTCTTGGAGTTTGTCAGAATTAGTGGGTTTTTGTTTGTTCACCCGCCTCTTGAGGATTGACCACAAGTTCTCAAAGGGATTAGGATCTGGGGAGTTTCCAGGCCATGGACCCAAAATTTCAACAGTTTGTTCTCCGAGCAACTTAGTTATCACCTTTGCCTTATGGCACGGTGCTCCATTGTGCCGGAAAATATATTGTTCTTCACCAAACTGTTGTTTGATTGTTGGAAGAAATTGCTGATGGAGGGTGTTTTGGTACCATTCTTTATTCATGGCTGTGTTGTTGGGCAAAATTGTGAGTGAGCCCACTCCCTTGGATGAGAAGCAGCCCCACAAATGAATGGTCTCAGGATGCTTTACTTTTGGCATGACACAGGACTGATGGTAGCGCTCACCTTTTCTGAAACAGCTGTGTACTGCCTTTTGTTCCTGAAGAAGGTATTTAACTGAGAGCCATGCTAGGTTCAGTGAGACTCTGCTGACTGTCTGCCCCGCGTTCATGCAGGCTCCACAAAGCTTGGTTTTTCTGTTCTTTGTGTTTTGATTAAAGAATGTTAGCTA
The DNA here is from genome assembly GCF_001858045.2 of Oreochromis niloticus. NCBI lineage: Eukaryota > Metazoa > Chordata > Actinopteri > Cichliformes > Cichlidae > Oreochromis > Oreochromis niloticus. Next base: position 85,012,500 of record NC_031967.2, on the reverse strand, counting down.
CCGCTCACCGCTCGTCTGCAGGCTTTATTTAACTGAAAACTTCCACAACAACGCCCCTTTTATGCAACGCAATGATGGCTGCACGCGTTTCTTTGCAGGTCACCATGGTTAACAATGGAAAAACAATGATGTCAAGCATCACCCTCCTTTTAACATGTCAAGTCTACCATTCTAACCCCAAGGGTGCAGAGAGAACTGAAAGGACTGATAAGGAATGGGAAGGACAGCTTTAGGCAGAAGATGGAGAACCATCTTGAACAAAATAACGTTGGTGAAGTCTGGAGAGGCCTCAGAACCATCTCGGGCCACAAATATCAGAACTCTCTGCCTGGGAGGGATGTGAGGTGGGCAAATGAACTGAATCATTTCTTTAATAGGTTTGATTCATCCATGAGGAAGCCTTCAACATCGGCTGCAGACTCACCCACCCCCACTGCTGCTGTTCCACCTCTGACACCTCCTCTACTCACCCTGCTCACCACTTCACACCCCCAACAACAGCATCCAATACACAATCAACACAAGGTTCCAGCCTGTCTCTCTCAACCACCCAGGTTAGGAGGGAACTGAGGAGGATTAAAGCCAAGAAGGCAGCGGGCCCAGATGGCATCAGCTCGAGGGTCGTCAGGTCCTGCGCGGACCAACTGTGTGGGGTGATGGAGCACCTCTTCAACCTGAGTCTGAGGCTGGGACGAGTCCCACAGCTCTGGAAAACCTCCTGTGTTGTTCCAGTGCCAAAGACTTCACGCCCCAAGGACCTCAACAGCTACAGGCCGGTGGCTCTGACATCCCACCTGATGAAGACCCTGGAGCGGCTGGTCCTGGCTCAGCTTCGGCGCCTTGTGAGCTCATCACTGGACCCACTTCAGTTTGCCTACCAGCCTGGCATTGGAGCGGATGATGCTGTCATTCACCTCCTACATCATTCCCTCGCTCACCTGGAGACCGCTGGGAGCACTGTGAGAATCATGTTCTTTGATTTCTCCAGTGCCTTCAACACTATTCTTCCCTCGGTTCTGAAGGACAAGCTGGAGAACTCTGGAGTGGACCATCACCTCACTACCTGGATTCTGGACTACCTCACCGACAGACCGCAGTATGTGAGGACTCAGGGCTGTGTGTCGGACAGGGTCGTCTGCAGTACGGGGGCCCCACAGGGAACGGTTCTGGCTCCGTTCCTCTTCACCATCTACACTGCAGACTTCTCCCACAACTCCACCCAGTGCTTCCTGCAGAAGTTCTCTGATGACTCTGCAATAGTCGGCCTCATCATTGATGGGGACGACAAGGAGTACAGAGGACTGACTCAGGACTTTGTGGACTGGTGCCAGCTGAACTACCTCCAGATCAATGCCAGTAAAACCAAGGAGCTGGTGGTAGACTTCCGCAGGCACAAACATCCTCCACTGCAACCACTGAACATCCAAGGTATGGACATTGAGGCTGTGGACAGCTACAGGTACCTTGGTGTTCATCTGAACAACAAACTGGACTGGACTCATAACTCAGACGCCCTCTACAGGAAAGGGCAGAGCAGGCTGTACCTGCTGCGGAGACTCAGGTCGTTTGGAGTGGAGGGCCCACTCCTGAAGACCTTCTATGACTCTGTGGTGGCCTCAGCCATCTTTTATGGTGTGGTCTGCTGGGGCGGCAGCATCTCTGCTGGGGACAGGAAGAGACTGAACAGGCTGATCCGAAGGGCCAGCTCTCTTCTAGGATGCCCTCTGGACCCAGTGCAGGTGGTGAGTCACAGGAGAATGGTGGCTAAGCTGTCATCCCTGTTGGACAACATCTCCCACCCCATGCATGAGACTGTGACAGCACTGAGCAGCTCCTTCAGTGGGAGACTGCGGCACCCACGGTGTGGGACGGAGAGATTTCGCAGGTCTTTCCTCCCCACTGCTGTCAGACTCCACAATAAAGACTTTAAGTGATCAAACACACACATCCACAAATGTGCAATAAGACTGCTAGAAGTGCAATTCTTTTTTTTTCTGTACGTTTGTATTTTCTTACTCAGTTGTACATAGCATTTGTATTCTATTTTATTTTATTGTATATAGTATTTTATTTTATTCTATTCCAGTGTCTTCTAATTTCTGCTACATAACTCTGCACTTTTGCTGTAACGAAACAAATTTCCCACCTGTGGGACTAATAAAGGTCATCTTATCTTATCTTATCTTATTTTATTTTATCAATCAACCTGACATAATGATCTCCAGCCTTGTGCTCGTCAACATTCTCACCTGAGTTAACAAGACGTTTACTGAAATGTTCTCAGCAGGTCCTTTAATGACAGCAATGAAATGCAGTGGAAAGGTTTTTTTGGAATGAAGTTAATTTTCATGGCAAAGAAGGACCATGCAATTCATCTGATCACTCTTCATAACATTCTGGAGTATATGCAACTTGCTATTATAAAAACCTAAGCAGCAACTTTTCCAATTTCCAATATTTATGTAATTCTCACTGTACACATTGAACATTGCTTTGAAATCATTAAGGAAAACACACGCACAGACATCTTGAAACCAATTCACTATAATAGCACGTTTGACAGTTTCTCCACTCTGTGACCTCCCTATTTTTCTTTCAGGGGTCGATCACTGAGTTGACATGTGACCATTTACCACTGAGTGACATATCAAAATAAACAATCTCATGCAGTTCAAACTTCATCACTGTTAGTTGGCAGTACTTCCAAAATAATGGGGGAGTCGTCCTCCCAATCCATGTCTTTGTGTCGTGATGATCACTTTGGTTGCTGCTCTCAAAATCTGAGGGTTTTGTGTTTACTTTGTACTCAATCAGTGGATTTGAGTTTGAGTTTTCTTCTTTTAATGTTTGAAACCTTTTTGTCCTTCATTGTTAGTTGGTCAGACTTTGGTCTCTTGTGTTTCTCCATTGAATTCTCTTTGGATTTTTTTGTTCAAACCTGAATTGAGCTGGAGCTGCTTCCTGTTGTTTTCTTGTCGCCTTATAAAATCCAGAATGTTAACTTTTCTTAACTTCTTAAGAAAAATTAAACATCCCATCTGTTAAATCTAATTGTTGAATGTTGTCATTGTGGTTCTTAAATTTGTAAAGGATCAAGACATTCTTTTGTCCCCCTCTCCAGCCTCTCAAGGTTCTGGGGGAAGGCTAAAGTCTTTTATCACAAGCACATCCCTTGTGAAGTTTTGTTTGATGATTGGTAAGCTTCCTGCCCTTTTTATGGTTTCACTGTGTGTGAGTATGGTGAACCAATACAGGAATTGAGCCATGTATTTGGTGTGGGGGAGATTACCCCCTTTATGACCAGGGATGTTGTTAGAAACAGTTGTGATCAGGAGGTCACACAAACGTACCCCTATGCCACACACACACACACACACACACACACACACACACACACACACACACACACACACACACACACATTCTTGCACACATGCTTACACATGCGTTCCTGAGACACCGACTGGGGCCATTCCTTGTGTTTTTCCTTCACGGGAATAAGTCTCTAAACTAGCGGGGCATGTGGAAACACAGACCCAACACCACCAGTGATGACTGATTACTGATCAGTGTCAGATGGACTAGTGGTTTCATACAAATTGATTGAAAGTGTTTATCACAGTAAAAATGCTTGATGAAATGTTACTGACTGATAACCAGTGGCATCAGTCTGGGAGTTTTCACTGTTTCTGGAGTCCAGATGTGAGGTGTGTGGACGACAGCTTTGTACTTTCACAGTCAGGCTGATATGTGTTTGTAGAACCACTGAAATCCTGGAAGGATTCAACATTACCAGGCTGTTTGTGTCCAGCTTCACTGTGTTCATGTTCATGTGAGCGTCACTGTGAAGTAGCTTAATAAACAGACATGGTTGTTTTCTCTCTCTGTCTGACTCACACCTGAACAAAGAGGCTCTGCAGCATCGTCCTGTCACAGCTGCAGCTAAACCGCTCCTATCAGTTTGACTCCAAACAGAAATATTAACTTAACACATCGCAACTAACTTTACTGTCATATATTTTGAAAGGACGAAAGAAGAAACAGTAACACATTGCTGTGTGTGACTTGAGAGACAGTTTTCCTTCAGTAAATAAAAATAAATTGTTGTATGAAGAAATCAATCAAACATCAGCTGTTCACCAAACTGTTTGACTCCTGGATAGGCAGCACCACAGGTGGAGGGGCTCAGCAGGAACAGTCGAGTTCATTTGAATGGAACATTTCTTTGCTGTCTTCCTCTTTCATTTACATTAAATTTGTATTTGATTTCCATGTGTGTGTCTCTGTGTTCAGATGTGACTGACTTCTTCTTTTTGACAGTCCTGTTGAATGTTTATCTCTACTACAGACCTGTTTGTCACACACATGAAATCATCTTTACTGATTTGACTTTTAGACCCTTAGAGAATTTTTTGCTGCTCACACATAAAAACAGGAAAGTTTGAACAACATTAAACAATTTCAACCTTTGAATTACACAAAATTTTATAATTACTTTATTTAACTACAGTAATTTCATCAATGATTTATGGAAAGAAGAAAGATTTGATCCTTTGCTGAACACAAACCTAATCAGTCCATTGATTTCATAGATGTTGATGTACAGATGTTGTAATAACACATCTTTATATTGTTTTTATTCAAAGTTTCTTTCATGCTGGTCAGACTGGTTTAGAGTAAAGTTCCCTTTTTAACATGAAACCTTGTTGTAGCTGCAGAGTGAACACACTGATCCCAGATCAGCTCTGACACTGTAACACTGTTTGCTTTATTTGCAGTATAAATATTTATACTGCAAACATTCTCAGTGAGTTTCTGTTTCCAGTCTATAGATCCAGTCACATTTCATCTGTGCAGTAAAGACTGAGAGCAGAGCTGAAACCAACCGTCCAATCAGTGAGCTGCATCAACACCTGAGCTTCATTCAAATGTGGTGACAGGGTGTGGTTGTTTGTTCAGCTGCAGGAACTTGGCTGTTACAGCTGTGATCATTTAAATGTGAATTTCCTATTTCACAGGAACATGCTAGGACTGAGAGTCTGTGTGATAAAGGAGAGTAGGCAGGGCAGTGGTGTGAAAACAGAGCAGCTCAATCTCTGTGGAACAGAAATAAAGCCTCACAGAGTGGTCTGTGTATTGTTGGTGTTTCTGTTAGTTATGATCAGATGACACTTCATGAGGATTTGAAGCTTCGTTGAACCTCATTGGTTCACAGAGTTTAATTTCTTGAGGAGTCATGTTCACGGAAGCCTCCCTGCTGGTTCAAAACAGGCACAGATTTTACAGACACTGGTGCAGCTTTTTGGGCCTCAGCTTTCTAATTCTTGTTTTCCTCCTGATATTTTGTCTCCATCTTCAGCTTAAACCTAAATGAGAGGAAACAGTAGAATTTTAATTTAATTTTAAAGATTTTTAACAAATCTTAACCCTTAAGGACCCACAGTGACACTGGTGTCACCGCCCCTTTACACTTAGAGAAAAACTATTTATAATGGTTTAACTTTGACTTTTAACTAATAAAGTCCCTAAGTGACGTCTACTGCACAAACTAGTTCAGTCATGTGACAAGTGAGGCACTCTGGGTGTTCAAGACACCATTTTCAAAGTCTTGGTCCATCTGGTTAGCTAATGAGACCACTATGCTAATTTTAAAAACTTTCTTTTCTTTTTGCAAAGGTAAGCTTTTACTCATTCAGCAATTCTAAACTTTAGATAAGATGTCATAGGTCACTTGTAACCTAGTTTGGTAATATTTCTGAAACAATTTGATCTAGAATCAGTTTGTTAAATATCGCTGTGACAAATATGTCACATCGGGCATTAAACTCCAAATTTTCTTAAAAAAAACTGATGTGACATATTTGTCACAAAAAGACAAAAACTGATCATTTGCTTAGTCAGTTTAGCTTATTCAGTTATTTTAAGTAAATGTATTCTTTGTTGTTAATTCTCAGTCATATTTAACTAAATTCAAGCATAACTAATTTATTAAATTACCTAAATTTGTGATGGAACTTTACTTTAGCTTTGTCGAGGCGTTTTTCAGTTACCCCCCATTTTTTGTCATTTTCACTCTTTTGTAGAATGGATAAAAAGAAAAAATATAGTGTTCAAGATGCGCTGGAGTTTATCACTGCAGAGGACAGTGAGTATGAGGGATGTGAAAGTAGCTCAGATGAAGATTCTGAAGACCCTAATTACATCCCCCACAAAGACGTGGAGAGTGATGAATCAAGTGAATCCAGTGATTCAGACAGTTGTGATTCAAGTGACTTAGAGACAGAGCCACATTCAAGCCATATGGACACTGGGCAGCCCAAGGCAGCTATCAAACGACAAAAATTCTCCTGGAGAAACCCCTGAGACCACATTCAAGGGACCCTGTGCCAAACCTCCAGATGAGATCCACACTCCACTGGAGTACTTCAAAAACTTCATCACAGATGATATGCTGCTGTTGTTAATGGAACAAACAAATTTATACAGTGTATAAAAATCCAACCATCTGAGAAATGTAAATACCACTGTTAAAGAACTAGAAATACTCATTGGTCTCTATCTGAGGATGGGTCTATGCCAAATGCCTGGAAATCGAGCATACTGGGAAAATGACACCAGGTGTCCTATGGTAGCAGATAACATGTCCCGCAACCGATTTCAAACCCTGTTGGGATCTCTACATTTCACTGACAATACAGATTTATTACACAGAGATGCAGAAGACAAGTGCTGGAAGATCCGTCCATGGCTTGAAATGTTTCGCAAACAATGCCTGGATATCGTCCCAGAGGAGTACAACTCTGTTGATGAGCAAATGGTGCCCTTCAAGGGGACACACAGCCCAAAAAGGCAGTATGTGAAGGGAAAGCCCCACCCCTGGGGATTGAAAATCTGGGCCCGGTGCTCATCCTCTGGTATGCTCCATGATTTTGTTGTTTATCAAGGTGGTACTGGGAAGAAGACTTTACTTGGGATTGGAGGAGATGTTGTGGTGAAGTTGTGTGAAACTCTGCCAGCTGAGCAAAACGTTTTTGCTGATAACTTCTTCTCCTCAGCCTCACTTGTGCTCACACTTCTTCATTGGGCTGATTTATTTTTATTTTTTTTCCAAGAAGCTTGTTGAAGTAAACCAAGAAGTGTTACCATCATTATCCATGTTAAGAATTTGAAAATGAAAATGAAATTCTGTTTTTTAAAAGCAAGAAAGTGTTTACAGAATTACTTTCTAAATATGGAACAAATGTACCTTGTATGCCCAATGTGACGCATATGTGACATTTCAGATCTGGGGCAGTGGGTGGAGCTATTACAAAAAAAACTTCAGAAATGTGTTATATATGATTCATTTGATATAACTTACAACCCCCATAATTTTCATGAAAGTAGAAATAGGTCTGGGTTCTTAAGGGTTAAAAATGTAATAATGTCATACTTTGCCACCAAACACATCTTTCTTATTGCGAGAGCCTATGTTGGGTCTCTCCAAAAGGTTGATTCTGTTCATCTGGAAGTTTTCAGTGAGAGAAACGTTTCATCATCATCCAGGTGACTTCTTCAGTCTCAGCTGACTGCAGGTTTCTAACTTTATAAACAGTACATTTGCGCAATGACTGAAAATAGCACCACTGAAGAACAATGGGCTGGGAGGTCAGTTCCTTGATCATCAATATGCAAATTGTCATGACCATTGATCAACAACCACTGACCAAAGACCATTGATCAAATGATCTCACTTCCTCCTTCACTCCTGCTTCCTTCCATCCACGGCATTTGACTCTGTGAACATTTTGATTTGACAGATCAGATGAAAAATGAAACACATTAAAAGCTCTTTAATTCTGCTCATTTTGCTGTGAAACAAATGGTCAGGATATTGATAAATGTATTTTTATGGTTCTGGCCTTTAATGCTGATGTGATAATAATATGAATCAGCACCTCCCTGAACAAACATGTCATGTACACATATATCAGCGATACATCAGAGTTGACTCGTACTGATCCAGATGAGTTTTTTTTTTTTATCCTTTTCATTTTCTTTGGTCAGATACTGTGGGATAGCTAGTCAAAGGAGTTTGCGAAGAAAAGCGTCTGGACTTCTTTAAGTTGCTTGAAGACGTTTCACCTCTCATCTAAGAAGCTTCTTCAGTTCTAAGGTCAAATGGCCGAGAGTCCCAGATTTAAACCCAGTGAGAGTATCCCCCCAAAGAGGGACAAAGGACCCCCTGTCCCCCGTCTTCAAGCAACTTAAAGAAGTCCAGACCCTTTCTTCCCAAACTCCTTTGACTACGATGACCTGGATGACTGAGAACCTTCACAGACATGTGGGATAGCTAGTTACAAAGGTGTGCCAAGGTGTGGCGAATAAGTTAATGATTCTAAAACGTTTCCAGACTCTTGGAACTATGAATCATGTTCTAAATAAAATGTTTTGTCTTTGTTCATCAGACAGAGAAACATGTTACGTTGGACAGATGCTCCTGCTGTGTGAGGAAATGTGCTGCATGTATCAGTAACTGAACAACAAAATGTCACAGATGAACTGATTGTGCAGGTGTGTGCTGTGGAAATAGTCTTGTTTTCATTTCTATCAGAGATGTGCTGTAAAAGAAACCAGAAGAAAAACACAGGACAGGTCACTGGTCTGTCACTTCCTAGTTATTACTGTCATGGTTGGCTGTGTGGCAGGCAGGCAGGAGTGGTGGACCCAAAATGCAGGACTCTTTGGAAATGAGACTTAAACTGAAAACGCAGCTTTATTGCTGGACAAAACTTCTACATGAAAAAAAACTCACAAAAGCAAACAAAACTCTAAACTGAGGTGCTGGAGGACTGGAAATCATGAACACACAGCAAGTTGAGGGTACGACACAGCAGGGAGCACAGGAAAACACAGGGCTATATACACAGGGGAGTAATCAGGGAATGGGCAACAGGAGGGGACAGCTGGGAGAAATTAGGCTAACGAGACAGGGGGGAGGTAAAACTGAACACACTGACATGAGACATGAACTTTCAAAGTAAAACAGGAAATCAGAAACAAGTCTCAAAAACGCAAACTTGACACCGAGAGAACGACAGAAAGAAATTGGCACATAAAACAGAGGCAGTGACCTAAACTAAAGGCCAGAACCCCAACTAATGTAAAATGCACTAAACCAAGAATACCCCTTAATACAAAATCAAACCAGCACAACTCCAAAAACCCAAACAAATCATATATTTAGAAAAACAAAACAGAAACAGAAAAAGCTGGCTCAAAATTGACCCAGAACCGTGACAGTTACTGGAGTTGTGAAAAAAGAGATTAAAAGATATTTAAGGCAGGGAGGGGTAACTCACAAATTAACACTTCCATATCAGAGAGCATTAACTTCTTTAAAAGAATATTTTTTGTCATTTATTGCTTTTACTTTGGCTGTAAAATCTGAATTCAAAATGTTTTCAACACTTATTCAAAGCAACAATTAAATCAGAAAGAATCTAAACCTTCAGCAAAAGTAAAAAATAAAAAAATCTTCTGATGGTTACTGGGTTGTGTTGTGTGAAATGGAAAATGCACTGATGCTTATATTCCCTCGAGATGAATAAAGTATTATCAATCAATCAATCAATCAATCAATATGGTGATTTTCTACTTAAACATTAGCTTACCTTGCTTCCTTGAAATCTCTTCAGGTAACAATAGCACACTGTTACAAGTAAAAGCAGCTCCTGTGAGAGTTGTGCAGTCTCTTACATTACTGATGTGACCACAGCATTTATCAGCTGAAGAGCAAGTGGATTTACATCAGGCTGCATGCTTATTTGCATTATGGGTCAATATTTAGTAAGATTTATTTTTTTGGTTTACTTTGTTTGTTCTTTGTGCTACTTTGTCCATTCCAAAAAAGTTTCATGTGTGTTTGCTTTGTTCTGTTGAAACAGCCGGTTGTGTCATCTGCTCAAGCTGGACCAGCGCTGTGGAGGAGATTATCCCGGATTCAAACATGAGGTCTGTAACTTCTTTAAGACTCTGCAGGACTGTGAAGTCAATCCGTACGTCATCCTGGATGGAGGCTCACACACCGAGAAGCATGAAAAAAATGTGTCTCGTCTGAAATATAAACTGAAAAAAGCAAAGACAATAGCAGAGACTGAGCCTGATGGCACTTTACCAGAAGGATATAATGTGTTACCCCCTTTGGTCAAAGATGTCTTCATAGAAATCTTAAGGGAAAAAGGCATAGAGTTTAAAGTGTGTTTAGGAGAGGCAGACCCTGAGGTTGTTTCCGAGGCAAATCAGAAACAATGTGCTGTGCTGTCCATTTACAAAGATTTTTACATCTTTGATGTGCACAAAGGTTTCCTTAATCTCCACAATTTTGAGTGGAAAAAAGAAGAGGATGGAAAGATTCCTGCTAAGATCTACAAACGTTCAAAGTTTTGTCAGCATTTTAAATTGGACCCTGCTCTCATGCCAGTCTTTGCTTCAATAGCAGGAAATGATTATTCAAGATTAGAAGACAATGGTGCTTTTGCAAAGGAATCATCTTCACCTGGTGAGTACAACATTAAAAGACTGGATGGTATGCTCAGCTTTTTAAGTAAAGTGAACCTGGATGGCTTGGACGACTCACAGAAGAGAGAACGTGCTCTGAGTGAAGCTTTAAATCATGTTGGTAAAAAAGAGAACCAAACATTCAAACTCGCCATTAAAAAATATGTTAAACCAGAAAAAACAAGTTCTAAGTTGCCACCATGGGTGTGTGAAAAAGTTGAGCGTGGAGAACTCACCAGTTTCACCACAAGTGTTGTGGATCAGAAGACAATTCTGCTGACCCCACTTGTAGAGGACTTTTCACAGCGCAGTAGTTACACAGCTGCTTACCGCATCAGACAGTACTTCTATGGACTGTTAACAGGAGGTAAGATTACTGAATATGGCAGGGATGGAGAAGAGATCAAAGACTACCGTGTCCCATCAATACTTCCCAGCAGTGATGAACAGAAACAACTGAAACTACAGCGTCTGCATAAGGTACTGAGGTTAATCATTAAATATGTGTTTAATTACTCTGACAGGTAGGCATGTTTCTGTGGTACATGTGAGCATCTTGTCTGTGTGGTACCTCTCTGTGCAGGCTCCTGAGGGTTTGCGTCGCAGGGTGTTTGAACAAGCTCTGCAGGTTCAGACTTCAGACTTAGAAAACATCCCCGACCAGCTGAAGCTGCCAGTCTGTGTGACTGTTTTCTGGTTCAAGAAGCTACAACACCACCCAAAGCCTGAAACTGTAAACTGCCTCCACGCTGTCCTGCTGTGGTTTGTGTGTGAGCCTGATGGTCCAGGTTAGTCTCACTCGGTAACATTTTGGATATCTACAATGAAATGCATAGCTACAGATCACTTTATTGGGAAAAAGCAGTCAGCTGATGGGGTGTAGTTAAAGTTCCTGTAATCAGAGTTCCTCTAAACAGATTTTGTGTGACAGCAGCAGCGCTGTTGCTTCCACATCAGCCTGAAATAGAAGAGAAACTGCTGCTGGTCTCTGGTTCTGTGGCACCGAAACTTTGTCTTATTTTGTCTGTAGAGGACGAGTTTGAGAAGAAGATGAAAGCTTTAAAGGATGAAGGTGTGAGTATCTGGCAGCCACATGTGGCTCATGCTTTCAGCCAATGGCAGTGCTGCATGAGGCAGAGCCTCCACCTGAACCAGCTGCTGTGTTCCCCTCTACCAGAACCTCAGTGTGTCCGGTAAACACCACACTAATGATGTGCTCCACCGATGTTTAACACACGTCATCAACTTTAACTGTGATTTTGTGCTCTGTCAGACTTTACTGTGGACCTCTCCTTCATCGGCTGGCAGATGAAGACACAATTAAACAACTACAGAAAACACTGAGAGGAGAAAAGAAGGAATTATATAAAAATTTAAAGACCATTCTTAATCCAACAACTACCGAGGAGGGTCCCTCAAGTGAGGAAGAATGCTAACAACTGCAGAAGACTGAGGAAGAGGAGAACTCGGATGAAGATCCCAAAATCAATCTAGACAACACTACACACATTGTGGAAACAACTCTGGTTATTGTTGACTGCTCTCAGAAATGTGCAGCTAGAGACTCCAGGAACAATGATCAAATGCATTCCAGGAGCAACAGCACCTGACATTGAGGCTAATCTGAAACTGTTGGCTAAATGTAGATTTGGAAAGATTGTAATTCACGTTGGCAGTAATGATACCCAGTTACAGCAATTGGAGGTAACTAAAATTAGTGTTGCATGAGTTTTTAACTTTGCCAGAACAATGTCAGATACTACCTTTCTCTGGTCCCCTCCCCAATGAGACTATGCTGTTAAACCGCTGTATGTCTGAGTGGTGTTCATAAAACAGTGTGAAATTCTTAGATAACTGGCAAACCTTCAGGGAAAACCCTGGTCTTATTGAGGAAGATGGCATACATCCCACTTTGCATGGTGCAGCTCTCTTTTCTAGATGTCTGGATGAATTTATTCAGAATTAAAACCAGAAAACAGAGTTAGGGTCTTACACGCACCTCTGAACAGTTCCTCGTCCTGTCACCCACCCCCAAAACCCCGTCCTCACCGAGGCTGTGACTCCGTAACACCAAAAACCAAAACAGCTAAATGTGGTTTACTGAATTTATTATTTTTACAGTAGAAGTTAAGAACACAAAGAAATGCATTGACACAGTTTCAAGACATCGATGGCTTCCTTTCCTTCTCCCTCCTTTTGCTGAACTGAACCGAATCAAATTTAGCAGGATGAATCTGAAGAAAGCAGGAACATGGATTGCTGTCAGGTGTTTAATGAGCTGCTGAAAGAGGAAAGAAGATTTTTTCTGGGAAATTAGATGGTTTTTAATTTGGTTGTTGTGGTAACTGTTAAATCAACTTTATTAGTTATTTTTATTTTTATTTTTTGGTCTTCAGTGTGACCATGTAGAGGTCCACAAATCTGGAATAATATTCAAAGCTCTTTAAAGATGCTAACATGTCTTCAAACAGACTCTAACACAACATTTGCACCTAACATATGTATGATTTTCAAAGCTGTATAGCAAGGAAAACTTGTAATCGAGGTCCAATTATTTCTATGTGCCACTGTCTTCATATATAGTATTTTTTTATGTTAGAATTTCTAGTATATCTTTAGGGTGTTTAGTGATTTAGGTTAGTACAATAATGTACGTTGGCTATATATAATCTGATGATTGGGCCAAATGACTATTACAATCAAATAACTTCACAAATAAACTGAAACTGTTTCTCTGTGATTTGAATTTAGTGTTCAGCTTTTTGGTCATCTTTTGGAGCACGTTGTAAAATGTTTTTGAATAAAGTTACACAGATCAGCAATCTCTAATCAGACAGTTTGTTCTTGTTCCTGTCACGGCGTGTGAAGTTTATGAGAGAAGGACTTAAAATGCAGGCATAGGCTGTGATGCAAGTGAGCTTTATTTCAATAGGTGAAAACAAAGAAAAGCAACGGTGACAGAGACAGAACTAAGAAATAACCTGAACTGGGAAAACAAGTAAAGAAACCTTACACCATAACATGCAGAAGAAAAACCCTGAGATGATAACCAGAGGAACGCAGACAGACTGACGCCGAACACAAGAGAGCACACTGAATATAGACAAAATGAGGAAACAGCACACAGGAGGAAAACACGGCTGAACCCAATAAACATGACGAGACAGGTAGGAAGGACAAACACCAACGTCAGACACAGACTTTCAAATTAAAACAGGAACACACTGACTAAACTCAGAGACACCACACGGACAGAGTGCAGAAGGCACTGTACTGGAAATTTCTTTAGGTTATGTATTAATCACATCACTTTAGTAATAGTAGTAACACTCTCTGTACTTAGTATAAAACCTCACTCTTGACATCAGTTGTATGCATGTGGATCACAAGTGGGGCCCAAGTTTTATTGCACCTTCACAAGCACCTTCCTCTTGAGGGCTCTGGACATCCTGTTGCAGATGAGATGACAGTTGGTCGGAACTGTTCCTAGATTGAAGAGTAAAGGATCTGCTAATAATTGATCTGCTGTGGAATGTTCTTTGTTTGGGAGGTATAAAAGGGTTCAGGGTGATGTCTTTCCCTCAGAAAACTGTTTGGTGTTTGACCTGAACTTTTTCTCCACTGCAGTGTTTTGTTGTTGTTGTTGTTTTTTTTATTTCCTTTATTATAATAAACCCCACTACAAAGACACACTCACCTAATGGTTGCAGTTTTATTTGAAATTTTCCATAACAATTTGGCGTCAACGAACAGGATTCCTCGGGTGAGTTTCGCTGAATTGCAGGCACACACTACAGAAGTTTGTATTTGCACAGCCTGTATATGTTTGATGGCTTTATTATTCTCTGTTCAAAGACAATAAATATGGAAAATGTCTCATGTAGTATCAGCTTCATTTAAAATAACTGCAAACATTTAGAGAACATGTGCTGCTGTTTGTCCTACATTTCAACACTGAATGAACCCTGAAAACGTGATGGCAGGTGGCAGATTGGAGTCCACATGAAATATCGGCTGTATGAAGACTGGAAAATATAGATGATACAAATATGCAGCCAAACATTTGTGGACATGGATAAACTCTCTGATCCAAAAAGCAGGAAGTGACACAGCTAGAAAATGAAAGTGTGTAAGAGCTGAAGTCAAATGTAATGCTGAGTTGAATCTGCACTTGGATCCATGTGTGAAAGGTCCACATGTAGGGATCACATGAGTCCTGATGTTTGTCAGTGCAGCTTGATAACTCCATCTACTGTGGGCTACATATACTGGGCTGGTAGCTCCATAGTGTTGCAAAGAAACTATTCAATGTGCAAATTTAAAATCAGAGGCTCTTCTAACACAGGAGCCATGTTGAGTTTAGATCACAGCGACCACCGGCAGTCTGAAATGGAATGAAGCCCATTGACAGCCAGCAGGTCTAAACAGGAACGCAGCCATTTGTATGCGTGGCAATGATGTGGCTGCAGCTGACACAGGATTGGTTCAAACTAAACATCAGACGCATTTCACAGAGTTCACAAAGAAACTCACGTTTTTATCTTTGAAGATCATCATAAAGTAGAATTGATGGTCCAGCAGACAACAGCAGGAGGTTTGAGCCCTTCTGATGCAGCAGAAACAGGATTTGGAGGAAGATGTTAATAGATTAGAAAGAATTGTACACTGTGAATCAATGCAAGTCTTTCTAGATAGACAGATCTTTAATAATCCCTCAGGTAGGTTCCTCTGGGACAGTCACAGATAGAGACACCAATTCTGACGTCCTTTGAAAGTTTTCATCACTCGTCATGTACACAGATGTTAATTCTACATATTCCTAGTACTGAACTCTAAATCAATATGAAGAAAATGCTCCTACTAATCTGCATATATGTTGATATCAAATCCTTTTCCAGCACATGGATAAATCTCTATAAATCTTTCAGTCTGATCAGAATGGGCACAGTGTTGTTATTGCAGCACTCCCTGATGTTTGAAAAGCTAAATGTCCATTTTAAAGTGGTCGTGTGTAGGATTGTGTTTCCTTCCTTTGTGCAGTTCTTACAGTAAACATGTTTGAATGTTTCCTGTTCCCCTGATGCTTCTTCCTGTTGGATAAAGTTGGTTTGAATAACATGTTCTTATAGGTTTCAATGAACTTCAAACTGTGATCCACTTACAAAACTGTCTCATTTTATTGGAACGATCCACATTTGCATCCATTCACGGTACATTTGACATCTGAACACGTTTGTACACATGATGAAGGACAGATGGTGTTTGTGTGTCCTTCTTAAACTTAGTGTGAATGTTTCATCATGTAGAACTACTTAGAACAAAGTCTTTGGGAACATTTGGAGAACACGTTTAGGAAAGTAACATCCTGGTAGAACATTTTCTTAAAGCAAAGCAGAGCTGCAACATGACTGTGAGGATTCACAATAATAAAGTCAGAATACTTTATTATTATGAAGACTAAAGTGCACCTTAATGCTGCCAATGAATACACATGTTCTTTGTGAAAGCATGAGCACAGCTGACATGCACCACACTGACCCCACTCGCCCCATTTCTTCATCCACTTCTTGCTCTTGTGCTTGAAATGAGACGCAGACGCAGCAAAAGTCAGAGGCTCTAAAATCCACAAAAAGGGGGCTTGTTAGATCAGGATATTGATGTGATCCATAGAAAACATGGATAATACACCACTTTATTTGAAGACATCTGTAGCACTGCCTCAGTTCTGGATGTTTCCACAGACTCCTCTGTGCACCTAAAGAAAAGGTCAAAGGTCAGCAGCACATGTAGTTGGGACAATTCTTCAGTCGCACAAACTCTACAATTATTTTCCTCCAATTAGGACTTTTCACTTGCAGAAATGGTCCTGTGTGATTTCTAGGCTGTGATATAAAAACTAGTTCCTAATGGCAGCGATTCACTCAGTAAACATGTGTTTCCTTCACCAACCTCACACACAGATCCAATAAGATCAGGAAGTGGGCAGTATAGTACAATATGTGTTATTTTGTACTGTGCTGCCAAACTAAAGATCTGCTGAAGTGTTGGAAATGATTCAGATGTTTATTTTGGACGATACAGCAGAAGATCAGACATGAAAGTGGAGATAACACAGAAGACCTGCAGCAAAGGGTCAGAGGTCAGACTGGGCCACGTGATTCAACAATGAGCCAATGATCATCAAGTAGTGACTAAAGCAGAGCCCTGACGTTCTGACATTTATCACACAGTTAGAACAAATGTCTGCTGATGACTTCATCTCATGAAATGACTGATAGATGTCAATTCATTGATCAGCTGAGCTGCTGCTGCTGATCTTCATCGTGCACAGAAACATTCAGCTTGTTTCAATCAGTAAATAACTCCCACTACTCTCAGTTTGAACTGTTCCCACTCAAAATGCTGTCAGAACAATGATCATTGTAGAACTTCACAAACATCACGTGTTGTTTTCCACATGTAAGCTCAGCAAACATACAGAAACTTCCTGTTGCCACACACGGCCTCTAAAATCTCTTCCACGCTTTCTGTCTGAAGTCCACTCTCTGTGTCGGATCCACAGGAAACAACAAGATCTTATTAACATGGTTTTCAATGTGTCTCCTTCCAAAAAGTCCAACCAATGAACAAATGTGTATATTTGTGGAGGCCGAACAAAAGCATGACACATTTGTCTGTTTCTATAAACTGGTGTCAAACACAAATATGAAGAGTTTCATTGACAGACTCCAAAATGCCCCCGCAGGGAATCAGAGGGAAATCCTACAGTGTGGCAGAGAATCTTAATGGCTCCAACATCAACACATCCACAATGTTGGATCCAGTTCTGTGGTCGCAAATTTTGAACCCACCCTGATAACCTTCTCCCACCAACGATGTGGAGATCCAACCCTTTTAGATCCAGTTAAAACCAAGACACTCAAAAAGATGCTCTGTAAAAGAGTAGAATTCTTGGAACAGAGTTTAATACACTGAATCATATGAACAGCAGGAAAAATACATACAGACATTTAGCAAGAGAATTACATAGCAGAAAGCAAGCAAAGCAAAACCCCGGGGTGTACAGCCTTAAGCACAGACAGCAGAGCAACACAGAGACGGACAGGAAGCAGCAGCAGGAGGAAAAGAGCTCTGGGGGCGTCCTCTGGTCCCCTAATATAGGGACCAGTATCCCCGCCCCCTGCTGCTGGCTAACTTTCCCACGCGCCCAACACAGCTGCAGGGGTCAGGTAGCGGCCAAGGTCTTGGCCAAAGGCCAGTCAGGACTCTGACTACCCCTTGCTCTGGCTTATCACAGTAGGTCATGACATGGTCAAAGGTCATTAATTAATCCTAATTATTAAATCTTATACAGCAAGTGGCTTATAACTACATAGGTTACATGCTTTCTCATATATAAAAACACTTCTGTGTAGGTTCAAAGTATGTGTGTGTGTGTGTGTGTGTGTGTGTGTGTGTGATTATATCGTATGATATTTTATAGTGATGTGTTTACTGTTTTGGTTGTGCTGCATGAAAGACATTGAGTGTGTATTGGAGGAGGTTAGTGTTGAGAGTTCACCTCAATAACTCACTCTCCAGCTCCGGTAACTATTAACTGCCCTGTTACTGTACCACCTTAATAAACCTCGGTGAAGCAAAATGTCTTGTGCCCAAGACTCTACATGAAAGTTACAGAGAAAATTAGAGTATATATGTTCAGTGCAGATAGATATATGGTGTATATAGTTACATAGTTATACATATCAAACAAAAATCCACCACAGTAATTATTATTATTATTATTATTTTTTTTGCCTGTCCCATTTGGTTCTTTAGCCGTCAGAATTGTTGTCTGAAGACCAACAAGGATACCAAATGGATTTATTTTGCCAAATGGATCATCATGGCATTGCCGTATTGGTCCATTTGATCAAACTTTCTTGTTATTATTTATTTTATTTTCAGTTGTTACAGATGGGACAGACATGACTGGGGGATAGGAAAGGGAGAAAGAAAGAGAGGAAGGAAAAGAAAAACAGAAGGGAAGAGGGACAGTGAGAAAGGGCACTTACAAAGACAAAGAGAAAAAATCTCCTGCATCACCTGTTGAGAGAAAAAGAAGAGAAAACAAGCAAAAAAAAAAACCAAAGCAACATACTAAACACAACACCATCACGTTAATCTAGCTAAGTGTGAACAGCAGTAAATACTAAATATTGAATGTTGTTGTGCAGCACGCAGGACAGACAGCGCACAATGTGCTTTGAAGTAGCAGCTAAGAAAGGTGTAGTTTATGTCTACGACCAGTGAACACCCGTGTGCACACCTGTGTGGATCAGCGCGCTTGTATACAAAAGGTTTCCCCATGTAACGGTCTGCTAGAGGGTGTGGAGGCCCATAGCCCCGTCCCCCAGGGCATGAAGCAGGCATGGAGGAGATCCAGGCTCCAGACATCCAGAGGCCCCAGAGTGCGAGAGCCCAAGGAGTACCACCGGAGGGTCATCCGTGCCACCCTCCTGGGAAGGGCTGAGGAGATCCCAGACGAGGGGGTCACCCAGTAGCCACGGAGCAGAAGCCAGAGGGGTCTGCACCGGCGTGCCCGCCGGCTCTGCCGGCAGCCAGCTGTGCCAGAGTGAACCAAGTCGCAGGCCCCGAGGCCGGAGGCCCGAGGGCCCCTTTGCCCCGGAAGAGGCCTGACCGAGCGACAGGCACCAGGCCCTGCCAAGTAGCCACCGGGAGTGAGCTGGTGCATACCTGAGCGCCCAGCCCCGGACACCAAGAACCACCAATGCACCAACCCCTGAGGGCATCAGTTACCAGCAGGGAGTGTGGTGAGGGGAGATAGGCCTCCACACTTGGAGGGCCTGGGAGTACCCAGGGAGGTGGAGTCTAAGACCCGACCTGACATATAGACACAGACAAACAGGCACACACAGACATAAACATGCTTTCCCACCCTCATGCACACATATACAAACACTCAGCACTCACCCAACGTAGGGATAGACATACATAGACATGTACACACAATCATACTCCCCAAACATACTCTATGCCCCGGGTCCAGGTACCCTCGCCCCCAGAGGGGGAAACGGCACCCAGACCCAAGAGATGTGACCCTTTCCCCCGGGGTGGAGGCAAGCAGACCGCCCCAGGCTCCGCAGCAGCAGGGAGGCCAATCGGACAGCCAACACCTCCTCCCAGCCCCCGCCCCGATGGCTAGTAGAGAACGGGGGTGTGTGAAGACCCCATACCTCCCTTCTCCCGCTCATGTGTAGTGTTGCTGCGTGTTGTCCTTAAGTGCATTTAAAACAAGGGAGGGCATGGTGCTGCTGCCAGAGAGCAGCAGGTGTTAGCACGGCCCCTCCCGAGAACCCTCAATGTCTACATGGATTTAAAATTGAGAGGTGGGCACCGACGCCAGAGGTAGGGTTGAATACACAGACCGTCCACTGGACGCCGTTAACATGGTCACCCTCAAGGCCCTATATATATGTGTGCGTTATGAGAGTGTGAATAATGTGGATGTCTAAGTTGTGGAATAAAATTGAGGCACAGATGGCCAGAAGGGGACGGGGGGGGGGCGTGTCTCCCCTGCACCCTGGTGACACACCCGCTGTTGAAAGATTTTATTATGTTTATGTTTAGAAGTACATTTTGTTTAAGGTTTTCTAGATGTGTTTGCTCTTTTTTACTAGAGAAGTTACGTTGTGCAAGCGTTGTGTGCATTCCAGAGCTCTCTGACTTTCACACACACATCCTGGGAGCATGAGAGAGGTTCTACCTTCTCTTACTGATTTATGGTATAGGAGGACACCTACTCTGTATCTGTTTTAGTCTAAGAGCCTTTTGTTTAGATGGACCGCTAGACTCCTGACACCAGCTTTGGGGAGTCTTCACGGGATCATATCTCACTCCACATACACAGACACACACACGGTATACGTCATATGTTAATGAAACTATGCATATTCATGTAACCACAATAAAAGAGCAGTGTTACGGGAGGGCGGACGAGAGCAACTGAGGTCAAGCGAAGGAACGGCGCCTGTCCAGTTCTCTCCCGTGCACGTTAATTTGTAAAACCTGTCTGAGTGTCACTTATTCCAATCTGAGTTGCATTACAGGAAAACTCCTGACATTTTTTGGTCCTCCGAGCCGGATTAACATAACACTTTTGTGTGATCCTACGGGAAAACCTCATCGAGTCCTGACGTCATGAGAAGCCCGCGCTGAAGTCTGTCGACAGCTCCTGTCTAGGTACAGGGTAAAAGACCAGAGACGTGAATTCGGGTTCTGGCCAGCGTTTTTAGAAGTGGTCCACGACGGTGGGGGTCGATGAGGCGGACCTGAGAGACCGGCAGTGAATCAGCAACCAGGTGAATATTGACACTCTGAGACACGTTGCGTAAAACCGTGTAAGCTCGCCCAGAGAGGCTGGTAGCATTTTAAAATAAAGATAGAGCTCGTCTGAGACTGGTAGCTCCCCCGTAGTCGGTAAAGTTAGCGCGCGCATAAAGGTATTTATTGTTTTATTTTTGTGATGATGGAATAAGTTGATTTTACAGCACAATAAGGAGGCTGAACTATTCCATTAATTTGTTTACTGTTGGTCACCCAAGTACTGGTGAAGAGAGAAAAAGGTCGTGTTTTATCACATAAAGATGACACCGCTTTCAAGAATAGCTTGAAAGTAGAAGGCCGTGTCAACTACCTCTCTCGATTCTTGTGCCAGAGAAGGTGCCGCAGTTGTGTAGTTGTAAAGGATTAAAATGGGTAACGAAGCTTCAAAACTCACGGCTGACGAGCAGTGGTTAGAGAAAAAATGTCCAGGCGCCGGACAAATTAGTGCATGTAGTTGGAGAAATCAAGAGAAAAAACTAAATGTCCCACATGGGAGGGAAAATGTAGCCCCTCCGCATTGACTAAATTAAAAGAAATCCTCCAAGCAGAAATAAATACTGAAAAGAATCCAAAAAAGAAAACAAAACGTAATTGTCTCCCATTGTGAGAGCGGTGATTCTGCAGGTCACCAGCTAGTGTGAAAAAAAAAAAAAGAGAGAGAGAGAGTAAGAAGGAGAAAAATCTACACTGTAGATGAGAAATATACATAGGGAAAAAGGTTTTGAGTTTATCAGCCAAGAACAACTACAATCTCATTTTCTACTTTTAAGAAAGGAGAGTTCACAAAAAATATAGAGAGAGTTCTGTGTGTCGGTTAAGCAATGAGAACAATGATCAAAATGTCTCAGTGTGTCACTTGCAGGTGAGGAGCAGACCCGGATCAATTTCCCATATGCAGCAGTCGGAAGGAAATTATAGTTTAACATCATTGGGAACATTCAGGCCAAGTTTTTGGCTAACTTATTTACAGCTCCATGTGTTCCTCATCCTCACAAGCGAGCTCTCACTCCTCCCTGAAGACAAAGAATGCAGTTCCAAGAGCAATAACATGGCAGATGAAGAGACAGTAGCAAGTCCTGAGCAAAGAGTCCCAGCAAGCAGCAGCAGTGTGGACAAACAGCATCAGAGAAGAAGAGTAAACCATCATCCTGACTGACTGGATGAATGACACTGTTTCCAACAAGCTGCAACTTCATTGTGCTTGTGAAAAGGACGTTTGAGGAGAACTGAGGAGACTGTTTGACATTTGCCGCTTTTGGAGAAAATGGCAAGAAGAGACAGTGGAACACAGGACAAAGCTGAAGAAGAACTGCCGGCTATTGGACTGTTGAAGTGGGAGAGGACAACAGAGTGAGAGCAGGTAAGGACACAGAGGAAAGCTGGTGTTTAATGTGGGAAATCAAAATTTGGGTTAGCAAATCTGGGGAAAAGAAAACTGACTGCTTAAGTTGGAAAATTGTGAAGGAGTCTGAAACACTGCGAAAAGAAACATATACAAAATCACACACACAAGCAGAACATGCATTAACCCTACTAACACAAACAAAAGAGAGCTCATGAAGATTAGACACCATCTTAAGCATGTGAGTCTGTTCATCATCTTGTCCAAGTCACCTCGTGTGATGAAAAGGAAAAAAATCAGTGGACTCATAGTACATTAGTTGAAAATGATCAAATAATAGCAGAGAAGTGTGTAGGAAAGGCAGCTTTAAGAACATGCCCTGCTGGAGATGCAGCTCCACAGACATTGATTAAACCTGCCTAATAACACAAACACACATGCAATGAAGATCAGCTTGTTATCTCTCATCAGTGCTAAAATAGAGTCAATTTAGCAGACACTTGTTATCAAATGCTGAATTTATCCAATGCTGACAGTTAACTGACTATGTTGCAGGACAACAGTTTAATTTTTGTGGGAAAAAAAAAAAAAGATTCTGGTTTGACCAACCAGTGATCAGACAATAAATTTAGTAGTTAATATAGTAAATTGGGAGATGCTTTCTGCCTGATTGATGCAGCACAAGTAATTTACTGTATGAGGGAAATTCTATTTTTGTGATAATATTTTGAACATGCATTTCTGTTGTCCTGTCATCTTAGTGGGTTAATAGCTGATATGCAAATTAGTTGATGGTTCTTAGATTAATGAAAGGTGATTGAATTCTAGCACGAGTGAATGGGATGTGTTGGAGTGTGTTAGAGTGGAGACTCTAAAACACTGAGTTTCCTGTTGTGATGTGTGAGTGACTCCTGCACCCAGATACACAACTCTGAATACATGAGAACAAACTTCTTTTGTGAAGTGCATGACAACATGTCACATGTTTTATGATGAAGGGGAAAAAGGAAAACTAAATAAAATTTGTGGCCTAAATGAGTGAAAAGTACAGTCCTGGGGATTAAAATTCATAGCTAATAAGACATGAGGCTTATGTTGTGTGTTGTGCGGCTGATGGTTGGTTTGAATTAATCTAGCTGATGATTTTTCTTTTGTTGTGAAGTTGAGCCTGCCAATTGGTATGATGGTATGATGAACCATGTTAATGGTATGATTTACCCTCCTGAGATGAGGAGCATGTGTCATGACTTAACGAGGCCTTTTTATTTTGATACTTTCACAGTGCACTGAAAGTTTTGTTTGATAATCTCTGTTTGAGCAGATCTGCACGATTACAACAGAAGCGCTATACGACACGTCGTCGAGAAAATTGTTGCAAGTGAGTTTCTCAAAGATTACAATGGGCTCTGGAGAAAGCCACTTATATGGGACAATTAGAAAATAGGTCCCTACCCAAAAAAGGATTAAGCGAGATAATCCCATATAAAGTTCTTCTTTTCTTTTTGAAATGACGTCATTTTGCTGAGAAGTGGAAATGAAAATGCGACAATAATTTCCACTGTCAGCAAAGAAAGAATGAATGAATGCATGAATGAATGAGTGAGAGAAAATAAAACTGACTGACTGGTAAAAGCGGACAGAAGCTGACAGACTGACTGACATCAATGTGCGAAGTTAACCCCCACCTGACAAAGGTGCAGATGAATCTATGTGTGTTTCTTTTTACAGGAGCAGAAACATGACAGCAACATTCGAGGTTGCGTGAGCTTTGGCTTTACTGATTTAAACTTTTAAATGCCACTTTCTGTGTCTGTGCATCTACCAGGGGTGTTATTCACTACCTTGTGTTGCTCATAGAGATTACTGTGAGAAAGTGTGTATACACCTGCGCAGTGCTAACTTTTCTACAGCATTACAGTCTTCATGTGATTTGATCATGTGATTTATACCAGGACAGCTGGTTGAAGTTTTCTACGACAGGATTTCTGGGATCATGTGTGAAGAAAACTGTGCATACAGGTTATGAGTTGGTGATGCTGTTACACTGTGTTGTTGGGAAAATGTGAAGGTTACTTTGACGATGTGAATAACATGTGAATCATTCCCTGTGTTGAAACTTGTGTCACTTCTTTCCACAGATATGGATGGGTAACTTTATGGTCTTTTTATAGCACCTCTGGAACCTGTCGACCTGTGCCTGACCACCAGGATTGTCCATGTGTGTTGCTAATGTTTGTTTTTCTAAGAGTGCTCTATTACTCTTATGATACAATTGTTTATAAGTGTGAAGTTTGATTTTACTTCCAGATCTTGTTTTCCAGGCCATGATGGTGTGTATGCAGGCTCCTGGTGGAGCCGGGGTTTTAAGCAAACTTAATATGCAAAACACACTAACATCTTTTATTGCAGGGTTACGGAGCTACTCCAGAGGAGGTGAAGCCCTGAGGGTGCCTGGGACATGATCTAGCTAACCTTTTTCTTTCAGACAGGAGTCTAGGTTGGATGAGTTGACTCATGGGAGTGTCCATGCGTCAAGAGGAGGGGTCCAGAGTTAAAGAGTTACATGAAACTATCTTTTCTATGTTTTCTAAACTATGTTTTTATGATTTTTGTGTGATTAACAGTTCATCTACGGGTATTAAACCTATGTAAAGTGGGGCATCCATGTTCAGCTGAGGCTTTGATGGTCCATAAATGAAGCTCACTGAACTAAAGAATGTGGTTTGATGATGATTGACATGCTCCCCAAGTAGGAGTTTTTCCTCCTAGCAAGGAAATACAGGTGCAGCAGTCAGAGTATTGCTGAAAGGAATCTCCTGAGAAATCTTCAGAGGCCCAGTGAGAAGCGAGAACCATTCCAAGCAGAGCTGACAGCCCAGGCAGTGGTTGAGGTCAAAGGTCGAGCTGTTTGGGGCCCATCATGAGATCAGATTCCACAGCCACAGCAAGGACCATGAAGCTGCGTTGGAATGAGAGCGTGCCAAGCTCCAACGACAGCGCAGAGGGAGTCCAAGGATGACATCATGATTCTGTGAAAAGCACAGGAACCAGAAGCTATGGTGGTGATGACAGCAGTTTCCTATGAACATCATCTAATGCTGTGTCACTGTCCTATGCACACGATGGCACACTGACGACTGCTGGGATCATAACAGCAGTAAGATAACTGGATCCAGCACCCTTTCCACAGAGGGTTTTCCTGCAGAGTGTTAAAATCTCCCAGTTCTTTTAATCTTTGGGCTGAAGGAAGGACAATACTCGGTGTATAAATGCTCAATCAACAATTATTTATTCCATACAATTCAACACTTTATGAGCATAAGGACCATCATGATGGGGAGAGTTGCCTGCAGAGGGTCACAGCAAGTCTCAAAATGGTGACGGGTTAGTCAGCCTTTTATAGTCTCTAGTAGCCCCCACCTAGTCGTAAAAGCCTAAACATTCACATTCTTTCTCTCACACGGCGCCTAAGTTATGACCTCGGCTCCCTGTCTTTCTGCTCTCTGTAAAGGTGGGGGTATGGAATGTGGTCGTCTCTTCTTCTATTCTAGACACAAGGTCTCCTGCACACAACATTCTCTTCATGATTCAGCAGTATGAAATGTCAAGAAACAGTGTAACACATTCAACAGTGTCGAGTAATACAGGTCAATCCAATAGATCTAATGATTTTCACACTCTTTTAAGTCAGAAGTATAATGCAAACTAAAACTACATACTGATGGACAATGGAGGAGTCACATGTATCCCCCACAGGACAAGGAGGCCTGAAGTGAGGTGATGGGGGTTGGTAGAGGCCATAAAACTCAAGTGTTGACAAGGCCTGCAGCTTTGAAGATAGCTGAGACCCATGTTGACAAACAACAAACTCAACTGGTATGTTTGAATGTCTATTCTACATACATTTGGACTCTGGTCCTATGGACAGTGATGGAAACAACTAGAAGAGACATTTATGACGCCCTGCAGAACTTAAACCACTCTGCAGAGAGACGTGTGATTTACATGTCTTGCAGAGGAGCACCACCAAGCTGGAGTGATCTTGAAAATGTTAATTTCTTTTTTGACCATTAACAATTCATTTGTTTGCTTGCAGGATGCAGTTTACCATTGAATGAGATCAATGAGAACTTGGGTAACTGCTAATACATTTGTGAAACTGTGTACGTTTACATATGCTGAGTATAAAAATGGTTGCATTAACACTACCAGACATGAGGTATTCATAACTGGGGACTTTTCTAGCATAACTGCCGAAGGGGAGAATGTTAGATTTGTATTGTTGATTGTCATTTATGTTTACAGATATCTACTTATATGCTTAGGGTTTTATAATTAGTTGCAGATAGATAGAAGTTTGATCTTTAGTAGTCTGTGGAGACTCTAGCATTTCACACACATACTTACAGTCATCGAACATGACTGATGCTCTGAACACACTTAGACAACTCAGAGATGCACAACAACAAGACTATGTTACAAACACAGAAGACTGGCTCGCGTGGTTGTTAAGCGGCTCTTGGAAGTCCCTGCTGTTTAAAGGACTTGTTTTAGTTGGTGTTCTACTATTGTTATTGTGTCTTTCTACTTCATGCGTCATACCTTGTTTGAAGAACATGGTGTCAAAAATGGTAACTGCTTCAATTAATGCTTACATCACCCTACCACAGAATGAAGAAGATGATAATGAGATAGACATTTGGATATAACATATTCACAAAACCCACTAATTAATGATGTCCTGGCTAAAAATGTTTTACAAGTGGCCATAGACTGATACAGTGTTAGTGAGTTGCTATGTATATATATATAGGAGAAAAGATCAAACAACAGGAGGGAATGTTGAAAGATTTTATTATGTTTATGTTTAGAAGTACATTTTGTTTAAGGTTTTCTAGATGTGTTTGCTCTTTTTTACTAGAGAAGTTACGTTGTGCAAGCTTTGTGTGCATTCCAGAGCTCTCTGACTTTCACACACACATCCTGGGAGCATGAGAGAGGTTGTACCTTCTCTTACTGATTTATGGTATAGGAGGACACCTACTCTGTATCTGTTTTAGTCTAAGAGCCTTTTGTTTAGATGGACCGCTAGACTCCTGACACCAGCTTTGGGGAGTCTTCACGGGATCATATCTCACTCCACACACACACACACACACAAGGTATACGTCATATGTTAATGAACCTATGCATATTCATGTAACCACAATAAAAGAGCAGTGTTACAGGAGAGCGGACGAGAGCAACTGAGGTCAAGCGAAGGAACGGCGCCTGTCCAGTTCTCTCCCGTGCACGTTAATTTGTAAAACCTGTCTGAGTGTCACTTATTCCAATCTGAGTTGCATTACAGGAAAACTCCTGACACCCGCACCCCAAGGCCCTACCTGTGTGGTTGGATGTGGTGGAGCGGGAAGAGGGTGATTATTAACTCATAACTTTAATATGAGGACTTTTCCTGATAACGTGTTTCTCAATTAAGGATGAAAAATATGAGATGTTATTGGTGCAGCTGTGGGTGAGCCGACAGAACCCTACAGGAAGTCTGTCTGTATTTCATACAGATATTTATACTTATGTAAGAGCACATGACAAGTATTACTACATAAACTCCACAGTGAGTTATTATACAGTTATTATGCAGAGCAGAGCAGCTGTGAGCTGTCAGCTGTGTTGTAAATGCATTGAGGATGCCCCCTGCTGTTTAGTGATCAGTACAACAGTGTGTGAGAACAGCTCCCTGCCTCTGTGATGTCACAAACTAAACTATGTGTTCTCCACAAATACATGTGTTTCTGTCACATTGTTCTAATGTTGTTTAACGTTGTCAGTGTGAGCTTTATTCTGCTGCTCCTCTCATGGTGACTCAGTAAAGTGGTCGTGGGCCAGTAACATGTCACTGGCATGATCCAGAGACACGTTGTTGTCTTTCTAATCAGTGAGTACAGAGGATTTTGGAGACACAGAACTCAGACACTGTGCAAAACTATTAAACCCAACTTTGAATCTTCAATGTTTCTGAGTCCAGTCCTGAAATCTGATCTTCTTCCATCTGATCGATGCCTCGGATTCTTCATGTGTTCATGCTGGAAATATTTCTGATGATTCAGGCTGAGTGGAAACATTTGGATCCTTTCATGTTGGACTTTGTTCTCTGTATTCTGGTCTTCCACATGAAATCATCTCCTGCTCGATGCACTTTTTTTGTCAATCCTCAATAAAATCTCTGCTTCATTCAGTCACTTTGCTCAGAGTGTCCTCACTGGATCATCAGCTGATTTTCTCTGTTTCTCTTTGGTCCTCAAACACTTTCAATTTATTTTTTGCACGAGAGAGACAGGAACATGCCTGTTAAACCATTTTAACATTTAACACAAGGAAGTAACTGTAACAACCAGTAGTAACAACAATATAATCATGTATTTATATTTAATTAGATAGCATGCTTTATTTGGATGTGTGTGATTCTCCTGGTCCTCCATATTAATCACTGACTGTTCACCTGAATAACTTTGTTAATTGGTGTCAGCATTAAACACTCATCATGACAACAGCAGCATGTCCTTACATGTTATTATGAACGTGTGCACTGTTATATGTTTTTCTTCCAGATTATAAGGTGAAATATTTGAGGCCCATCTGAACACTGAGTGTTCACGCTGTGTGAAGGCTGCAGGTAAAAATACACCAGTCAGCTCAAAAAACATCCAAAACCTGCATTTGTAACCTGAGTGAGATCCACGAGTATCGATGATGATAACTGATGAAAAAAAATACAGACAGACTCTCTGATTGGTTCTTATTGTAGATATTTTCAGGCAAGAATGTAGCTGTGCAAATTTTAAATATCTGCTCGATTTATCAAGACATCACACACTTGTCCTGGAGAGTTTCAATCAGAGGGCAGAGTGAGTGCAGAACTCTTTATGAGTACTGATATCTGTACTGATGCAGCTGCTGTACAGCTCAGACTTTATTTTTACAAACACTGTGACGTCATAAATCAAATAAACCTGCAGACGCAAACATGTATGTGGTGACAAAAACTGAATATTTATGTGATCAAAATGCAGAAATTAGATGAAGGCAGACATTTTACTAAGTTTAATAATAATAATATTGCATGTTATTCACGTCAGAAGGAATATAAAATGAACAGGTCACAGGGAAGCTTCAATAATAAAACTGAATAAAATATGAAAAGAGAAAAAAAATGTTTGACCTTCAAAAAAACAAAGAGGTAAAAAATAAATCAAATAGGTCATTTTCTCTGTCTGTTAGAAATCAATAATTAATCAATTTTAGGTCACACCTTTGTTTCACAGGAAACTGAGTCAGAGAACAATCAGCTTTACTGTCTACTCATTCAAAGTGAAACTAATATTCAAACATTGATTTATTACTTTAAAGACCAGTGAACATCTTTTCACCATGATGTTCATGATGTAAAACTAAAGTAATACATATTAACTCAAGAAAACACAATTAACATTAAATGCATGCAAATTGAAGAGTCTATAGTCGATAAACTGAAGGTGATATTGACATGAAATTCTCACCAGACGTCCATAACTGATGTGTAATAATGAGAAATGACACAGTAAAAAAGTATTCAGACATATTTACTCTGGTGGATAGGCGTAGCTTTTGGTCAGGTGGTGTTGGTGGTAGTAGTAGTAGTGACTGTTATATAAACTGTTTGCTTACCGAGGGAATTTTTGAGTGAGTAGGTGATGGGGGAAGTTTTGCTAACCGCTAAAGCCTGGAATGTTTTGATCACTGTTGTTTTGGATGGATTTTGAAGACCTTGATAACAAAAGAAGTCGTCTTAAATTAAAACCTTGACTTAAGTTTGAATAGCGGGTGTGTCAACATTATTCCCCTACAGCTGCTCAGCGTCTCAAAGGTTTGACAGTCGCCAATATTTATTGAAACGTAATAGTTCATATTAAGTTTTTATTGTTGGTGACAGCTTTAAGGTGCTGCCTGTCTAAGGCATTGCTCAGCTGTGATTTTGTCCCATTCTTCCACACAAACAGTCCTGAAGGTTTTATGGGCTCCTATGAACTTTGACCTTTGTTTCTTTCAGTTGAATTCAGGTCAGTTGATTGGCTGGGCCATGGTAGCAGCTTTATTTTCTCTCTCTGAAACCAGCTGAGAGAGAAAGATGGCGGCAGATCTGTTCATCTTTCCTTCAGTTACCATAACTGTTGTTATGGTGTTCTCTTGGTAACAAACAGCACCCTTTGACCTCCAAACGTGGTGTGTGTTATGGCATCCAAAGAATTCAGTATTGGTCTCATATGATTAGACTACATCTCCCAGTATTTCACAGGCTTGTCTAAATGTTGTTAAATGTGCTTCAACATAGTTTCTCTTCCTGTGTGGTGAGCATGATAGTTGTATCATTGTCCTTCAGTCCTCACAGTCAACCTGCCATTTTCTGTATGTCCACGTTTTAGTCATCTGCCTCTCCTGTCCTATTTCCCAATGTGTGTGTGTGCAGCATTATTGTTGCATTGACGGGACATGGCCTTTTTCTCCCTTTCCGATTTCCACACACCTGTTGTTAACCACACACCTCCCGCTGATGACCTCATTGTTGCCACCTTCCTAAGGAAGTGGCAGAGAGCCAGCCCATTTCTCAAGATGTGTACTTGCGTTCTCGTGTACTTGTGATATGTCATCAGTCACAGTACTATTCTAATTCAAAGTACGCATCAAGCCAATAACGCTGAAAATACCCGAATATGTTCTTGCTCCTACCCTTCTATCGGGCATGCATCGGTGGTGACTTGTGTGGACTTGGTGCAGCCAAATATCCAAACGCAGGGGGTTGAAAACAATGGACTCGACTGGTCTTCCCAACTCTAGTGACCCTTCACCTCTCTGTCAGCGGACAACTGGTGGGTAACAGACATCTCTGATAACATCGGAGCACTTTTGCAAATATGTGATGTCCTGATAAATCAAGCAGATATTGAAGAATATTGAAGTTTAGACAGCTACATTCACTAAAAGTTTGTGTCACACAAACAGTTATATTTCAAACTTTTAGCCGCTCTCCTCCAACAGTGTACTGCTTGCCGTCTGACTGTGCTTGTATTTGTGTTATTTATTTTACCTGACTTACAGTGGCTTTCAAAAGTAATCGGCCCCCTTGAACTTTCCCACATTTTGTCACATTACAGCCACAACCATGAATCAATTTTATTGGAATTCCACGTGAAAGACCAATACAAAGTGGTGTACACGTGAGAAGTGGAACGAAAATCATACATGATTCCAAACATTTTTTACAAATAAATAACTGCAAAGTGGGGTGTGCGTAATTCAACTCAGCACAGGGACACTGAGGAACCATGACGATGATAAAATACACCAAACCCAGGATAAAGGGTTTCAGTGAATGTGGTGTTGAAGGTGTGGAGGTGGATCAGAGTGTCAGAGGAGACTCTGTAGAAGGACAGAGTGCCAGCAGGACAGTCCACATACACTGCTACTCTGTTAGAGACAGAGGAGGAGGAGGAGGAGGAGGAGATGGATGTTTGTCTGCTGTTGTGCCTAACAGAATAAGGACCATCAGAGCAGCACAGACTCCAGGACTGATCATTCCATCCAAACACATAGTCATCACTGTCTCCTTTCCTTCGGATTCTTCTGTAACTCACTGATATATCAACGTCTCCTCTCCACTCGACCTCCCAGTAACAGCGACCAGTCAGACTATTTCTACACAGCAGCTGTGGATGTACGTCAAATCTATCTGGATGATCAGGATATGACTGAACCTCCTTCACACGTGTCACCTTCCTGTTGTTGTCAGACAGTTGGAGGTTTGTGTGCACTGTGTTTGTGTTGATTGTGAGTTGACAGGAATCTGATGGAGAGAACAAACACAATCCAGCTGCAGTTATTGATCCATCATCTGTTCATTGATTGACACTTTGATGATGACTCCTGACATCAGAATGATGAAGATGGTTGAATGTGTGCTGCTTTGTTTTCATGAATCCCATTCAAAACACACTTACACTTCCTCAGACCTGGTCTCAACCATCGGACTCCAGCAGGCTTCACCCTGAAAAGAGGAGGGGGGTCAGACCAGCACAGTCAGCATGCAGACATGGACATTATATGGCTCTCATACACAGACTGTTACACACTGAGGAACAGTCCAACATTTTCACAAATACACTTCAAGGAGTTGAGTCATGTGAATATTTTCATCTGATTGGTTTGAATACTGTCTGAATCTGTCACAGAAAAAACCTCAGTTATAACGATGTGAGGAGTTCATGCTAAGTAGGCTATCATTAGCGGATAATGCTAATTTAAGGTGAAAACCATTAGCAGCTAATGCTAATACCATTTTCCCTTGTTTTATAACAACATAAGCATTAAATGATGTAGAGTATAGGGATATTTTGCTGCTATTTTTATAATCATCATTACCATTGCACTAATAATTAATAGTGATATTGCATTCAGATGTTCAAACATATTGGTATCATATTAGTCTTTATTACAGGTTCAGTGAGAACCACTTTAAACTGTTGAGTTGAATCTATAATTCTAAATGCTTTTGAATGTTTTTATACTCTTACACTGAAGTCCAGACTTCAGTGTGTGAAAGACTGAGTTGCAGGCTGACAGGAAACTGCAGGTTTGCAGAGTGTGCTTTTTGCAGGAAATGAAACTGAAAGCAGAGTCTCAGGAGACTCACACCAGTTTATTCTTTATTATCTCTTATTCATTTATATCTTTTGATTAAGCTTTTAGTAGAGGTTCTTCATTAAAACATTTATTCAACATATTACATATATAGTTCCAGTTAGGTTATTACATGTAAGGATGAATCTCTGTTCTGGTGAAAGGTCAGAAGTGCAACGGGTGAGATGAGAGAGCATTTAAGGACGAGACACCATAAAGTTAGTGGGTTCATTTATAGGTGAAAGTTTAATCATGTTTTGCTTGCAACTGCAAAATTGTGCCTGCATACGTGACAGTTTGTTGCAGAACTGAGCTTGATGTTCCAGAAGATAAGCGAGCGTCCGGCAGTGACAGGAAGCACCTGCCGTGGAGATGGAGACGATGTTCTTTTTAAACTATGTTAAAAGTCACTGTGGTTTTGATTTGACGTATGCATGTATTGTGTTTATCTGACGCAAGAGGGGGCGTTAAACCCTGATGCTATAAAACTATTCCTGTGTAGTTGCTGGGCGGAGATCTGATGCTGTCTGCGTACAATCTCCCCACGCTGCGTGTGGTCATTAAAATCATCGTTTGACTCTACCTGGCCGGATCAGTGTGTTATTTGGATTTCCTCCTGTATCCCCTCCTCAACTGTGAATCTTAACAATGCTAAGTAGGCAGCTGTTAGCGGCTAATGCTAATTTAGGGTGTCTCCAAAAGTTGAATCTGTTCATCTGGACGTAGCGTTTTGTGGGAGAAACGTTTCGTCACTCATCCAAGTGACTTCTTCAGTCTCAGCTGACTGCAGGTTTCCCCAAACCTTATAAACAGTACATTTGCATAATGACTGAAACCAGCCCACTGAAGGAACAATGGGCTGTGAGGTCAGTTCCTTAATCATAATTATGCAAATTCCCATGAGTACCATTCACAGAGAGTTGGGGAATGGCTGCAATCACAGCATTGTAAGATGGCGAAAGATGTACCCTTAGGCACCCTCCTTGATTCAGAGATGGTCTTTCCCTCTTCACGTAAATGGCCTCCTTGACTCCGCGCTCAAACCAGCGTTCTTCCCTGTCCAGGATGTGTACATCCTCATCGTTGAAAGAGTGTCCACTGGCCTGTAGGTGTAAATAAACTGCAGAGTCCTGGCCTGATGAGGTTGCT
Source organism: Oreochromis niloticus (assembly GCF_001858045.2). Taxonomy (NCBI): domain Eukaryota; kingdom Metazoa; phylum Chordata; class Actinopteri; order Cichliformes; family Cichlidae; genus Oreochromis; species Oreochromis niloticus. The sequence goes on along the minus strand of NC_031967.2, from coordinate 84,978,374 downwards.
CTTCTGTGTTGTGCCATCCGCTTCGCTAGAGGTTGTTTGGTTTCCCCGATGTATAAATCCTGGCAATCCTCCTGGCACTGAACAGCGTACACTATGTTACTCTGTTTGTGTCGGGGGACCCGATCCTTGGGGTGGACCAGTTTTTGGCGCAGCGTGTTTTGGGGTTTAAAAGCCACAGAGACCCGGTGTCTTCTCTCCTGGATCGGCTGGAGCTTTCTTTAAGTGCCTTCCCAGCTTTGACAAAAGTCCAGCTGGGATAACCACATTTACTCAGGGCCTTCTTGATGTGCCGTTCTTCTGCCTCCTTGGCTGCTGTGTCAGTGGGGATGGTGTTCGCTCTGTGTTGTAGTGTCCTGATGACACCCAGTTTGTGCTCCAGTGGATGATGAGAGTCAAACCTTAGATACTGATCCGTATGTGTAGGTTTACGGTACACGTCAGCTTTTAGATGTCCCCCATTACTGATGGAAATCTCACAGTCTAAGAAGGCTAACCTGCCACTTTTCATATCCTCCCTGGTGAATTTGATGTGTTGGTCCACCGAGTTAATGTGATCCGTGAAATGTAGTACGTCCTGAGATTTGATTTTCACCCAGGTGTCATCCACATATCTGAACCAATGGCTTGGTGGTGTTCCAGGGTAGGACAGCAAAGCCCTCTTTTCCACTTCTTCCATGTACAAATTGGCCACGATGGGTGAAACTGGGGAGCCCATGGCACACCCATGTTTCTGCCTGTAGAACTGACCCTTGTATGTGAAGTAGGTGGAATGAAGACACAGTTCCAAAAGCAAACACACTTGGTCGATGCTGAGAGTGGTCCTCCATGAGTACCTTATGGTACTCATGGCCATTGATCAGTGTTCTTTGATCAGTGGGTTTTGGTCAGTGATTGTTGATCAATGGTCATGGGAATTTGCATAATTATAATTAAGGAACTGACCTCACAGCCCATTGTTCCTTCAGTGGGCTGGTTTCAGTCATTATGCAAATGTACTGTTTATAAGGTTTGGGGAAACCTGCAGTCAGCTGAGACTGAAGAAGTCACTTGGATGAGTGATGAAACGTTTCTCCCACAAAACGCTACGTCCAGATGAACAGATTCAACTTTTGGAGATTTACTTTCCTGGATGATTGAGAATGCATCAAGACTAATTTAGGGTGAATTAGCATTAGTTGCTACTGCTAGTAACGTTTTCCCTTGCTTTCTAACAATGTGAGTACGTAATGCTAACTAGGCCACTTTGGTCCACTCTGGATTTGAGTGACCATGGTGTATTCTGACAAACTCTACATTTATAGCTGAATCTACAATAGCTGTGTTCTCAAGTACATATGTTTCTGTTATTGTTGTCAAACAACAGAATGAGAATAAAATATTGATTTTAACATGACCTATAAACAGGATGAGATGAGCAGCATTATGTCTGTGAAGGTTTTCAGTCATCCAGGTCATCGTACTCAAAGGAGCTTGCAAGGAAAAGCGTCTGGACTTCTTTAAGTTGCTTGAAGACGTTTCACCTCTCATTCGAGAAGCTTCTTCAGTTCTAAGGTCAAATGGTGGGGAGTCCCAGATTTAAACCTAGTGGGAGTATCCCCCCAAAGAGGGACAAAAGGACCCCCTGATGATCCTCTAATCACCTGAGCCAAGGTGTGAAAATGGGTGTGAGTCCCAATCAGCCAGGGTTTTGGGTGAGCTCATTCTGAAACCTGGCCCCATGCGATTTCCTGAGGTCAGATGGCCCAGGATGTGAGTGGGTGTTAAGGCATCTGGGGAGGGAACTCAAAACTGGATTATAGATGGCAGACAGTTGGTGTCGTAAACCACCGCCTCTGTTCAAAGATGGTCGCTCACAGTAGACATAGATGGCTAGATGATGTCATAGATGACATAGAACTCTTCCAAGTGGCCAGGAACCACGTGGTGCAGAAGAATCCATTATAATGACTATATCTCCAGGTTTTAGATTTTTCTTCTTTTGGTTCCATTTGTCTCTCCTGTAACATTTTCGTATCCATTCCAAAAAAGATCTGAGATGTACTGAACCTCTTTCCATCTTCTCTTCAGATACATATCCTGAGGGTCAAATAGTCCCGATGGTAAAGATGGTTTTCCTTTCATCAGGAGGATGTGATTTGGTGTAAGTGGCTCTAGTTCTTTTGGATCATCAGAAAGCTTTGTGATGGGTCTGTCATTTAAAATTGCTTCAATTTCACACAGAACCGTATTTAATCCATCGTCGTCCAACTGTTGTTGCTGAAGAACGGATCTCAGAATCTGTCTGCCCATACGATTGATCCGTTCCCAAATTCCACCATGATGTGATGCTCCAGGCGGATTAAAACTCCATTTTACTCCAATGTGCCGCAAAGCATCCGCTATTTGGGTATGTTTCAGCGATTCAAGAGCCTCCCTTGACTCTCTGTCTGCTGCAACAAAGTTCGTTCCATTGTCCGATTGGATATGAGCAACTTGACCTCTTCGACTCACAAAATGGCGCAAAGCATTAATGCAAGCATCTGTGCTTAGAGAGCTAGCCACTTCCAAGTGCACTGCTCGGCTGGCTAAACAGGTGAAAATTACTCCATAACGTTTAGCTGTACCTCCTCCTCTTTTCACTTCAATAGGTCCGAAGTAATCAACTCCGACATTGGTGAATGGTGGGTTATTTGGTAAAATTCTTTCCTTGGGTAAATCTGCCATCTTTTGCTCCAAGGCTTTTCCATGATATCTTCTGCAAAAATTACATTCTGCAATAACCTTCCTTACAGCTGAGTTGGCCTTTGTGATCCAGTCAAAGGAGTTTGCAAAGAAAAGCGTCTGGACTTCTTTAAGTTGCTTGAAGACGTTTCACCTCTCATCCGAGAAGCTTCTTCAGTTCTAAGGTCAAATGGCCGAGAGTCCCAGATTTAAACCCAGTGGGAGTATCCCCCCAAGGAGGGACAAAGGACCCCCTGGTGATCCTCTAATCACATGCGCCAAGGTGTGAAAGCGGGTGTGGGACCTAATCAGCCAGTGTTTCGGGTGAGCTCATTGTGAAACCTGGCCCCACCTTGTCATGTCAATTCCTGAGGTCAGATGGCCCAGGATGTGAGTGGGCGTTAAGTCGTCTGGGGAGGGAACTCAAAACTGGATTATAGATGGCAGACAGTTGGTGTCGTAAACCACCGCCTCTGTTCAAAGATGGTCGCTCACAGTGGACATAGATGGCTTCTTTCACTCCTCTTTCAAACCATCTGTCCTCTCGGTCCAATATGTGAACATTGGCATCCTTGAAAGAGTGACCTTTATCCTTAAGATGCAGATGGACTGCTGAGTCTTGTCCTGTGGAGGTGGCCCTTCTATGTTGTGCCATGCGCTTGTGAAGTGGCTGTTTGGTCTCTCCAATGTAGAGGTCTGGGCATTCCTCACTGCACTGTACAGCATACACCACATTGTTCAGTCTGTGTTTTGGAGTTTTGTCTTTCGGGTGAACCAGTTTGTGTCTGAGTGTGTTGCTGGGTCTGAAGTACACTGGGATGTCGTGCTTGGAGAAAACTCTCCTGAGTTTCTCTGATACACCGGCTACATAGGGGATGACAACGTTGTTGCGTCTGTCTTTCTTATCCTCCCTCGCTGGTGTCTGATCTTCTTTTCTGTGCCTCTTTGCTGACTTTATGAACGCCCAGTTAGGATAACCACATGTTTTCAGTGCTTCCTTTACGTGTGTGTGTTCCTTCTTTATCCCTTCAGGATTAGAGGGAACATGTTCTGCCCGGTGGTGTAGGGTCCTAATTACTCCAAGTTTGTGTTCCAGAGGGTGATGGGAGTCAAAGAGGAGGTACTGGTCCGTGTGTGTGGGCTTCCGGTAAACTTCAATGTTGAGGTTGCCATTCTCTTCAATGTGCACAGCGCAGTCCAGGAAAGGCAAACAGTAATCCTTTGTGTCTTCCCTGGTGAACTTGATGTTTTTATCCACGGCGTTAATGTGCGCAGTGAAGGATTCCACTTCTTGTGTCTTGATTTTGACCCAGGTGTCATCTACATAACGTGGTGTATGCTGTACAGTGCAGCGAGGAATGCCCAGACCTCTACATTGGAGAGACCAAACAGCCACTTCACAAGCGCATGGCACAACATAGAAGAGCCACCTCCACAGGACAAGACTCAGCAGTCCATCTGCATCTTAAGGATAAAGGTCACTCTTTCGAGGATGCCAATGTTCACATATTGGACAGAGAGGACAGATGGTTTGAAAGAGGAGTGAAAGAAGCCATCTATGTCCACTGTGAGCGACCATCTTTGAACAGAGGCGGTGGTTTACGACACCAACTGTCTGCCATCTATAATCCAGTTTTGAGTTCCCTCCCCAGACGACTTAACGCCCACTCACATCCTGGGCCATCTGACCTCAGGAATTGACATGACAAGGTGGGGCCAGGTTTCACAATGAGCTCACCCGAAACCTTGGCTGATTAGGTCCCACACCTTGGCGCATGTGATTAGAGGATCACCAGGGGGTCCTTTGTCCCTCCTTGGGGGGATACTCCCACTGGGTTTAAATCTGGGACTCTCGGCCATTTGACCTTAGAACTGAAGAAGCTTCTCGGATGAGAGGTGAAACGTCTTCAAGCAACTTAAAGAAGTCCAGACGCTTTTCTTTGCAAACTCCTTAGACTACGATGACATGGATGAATGAGAACCTTCACAGACATTTGTGATCCAGTATTTTCTCCTTAGTGTGGATAAGGTGTGGTTATGACCGCTATGACCAAGCTGTTGATGAATGTGCTTTAGGATGAGACTTGCTACATGTTGATCTTTTGCAAGAACAAAGGGATGCTTCATTTGTTCTGGCAAGGAGCCCTTTGTCAGTCACCCCCCAACTCTTAAGAGGCCTTCATCATCAAGATAAGGATCTAATCTATAAATTGAGCTGTGCCTGCTCACAGAACCTTTCTCACTTGACAACGTAGCTCTCCAAATCTTTGTTGTTGGCAAAATCTAATAATGGCAAGCTCAGCTTCCAGAAGATCCTTTGAAGATACTCTATACAATTGCGTTTTCTTTACTTTCTCCTTTGTAGTACCTTTGCAAATTGGGTTATCTGAGTTAGGTCGCGGTCTTCTTTTCTTATCTCTCATTGAACGAAGGACTGCCTTCAGTCTAAGGAACCCAGCAACAGCAACCTTGAGCCTTCTCCAGTCTGAGAAGTACACCATCAATTGACATGTAGCATCAAGCAACTCTTTTACTTGAGTAACATTCACTGTGGCCTCACTTTTGACTTCAGGGTCCTCTGGTTCTAAGGAGCATTCCACTACATTGGTCGGCCAATCACTTTCTGGCTTCTGCAGAAAGCTTGGTCCTTCGATCCAGCGGCTGCTATGAACAATGTTCCCAGCCTTGAGCCCTCTTGTAGCATCATCTGCTGGATTTTCATTTGAGCTTACATATCTCCATTGTAATCGTTTAGTTGCAGTTGCAATGAATGAGACTCTGTTTGCCACAAAGGTAATGAATCCTTTATCCTCCTTCATTATATATTTGAGTACAGATGTACTATCTGTCCAACATACAGATTGTTCGAGTTTCATTCTCAACTGAGCCCTTAACATGAGATCCACTCAGACGGCAACTACAGCAGCTGTAAATTCCAGACATGGAATAGTGACAGGTTTTGGAGGTGTCCTACTGTCTTGCATGCGCAGATATGACACAGTTCCATATCCAGATTCACCGGCATCTGAAAAATGGTGTAGCTATGCACGTGAGAGAGGTCCAAACTCTCTTGGTTGTATACACCTTTTAACCTTGAAATGGGAAAGCATTTGCAAATCACTGAGCCAACATTTCCACTTTTGCAACATGGTTTGGGGTATGGTTCATCCCATCCCAGTTTCCTTTTGCAAAGCTCCTGCTGGATTCTTTTGGCAGGCAGCAGGACTGGTGCAAGAAATCCCAATGGATCGTAAATAGAGCTTGATATTGACAACATTCCATGCCTAGTACAGGATTTTTGAGGAACATCCATTTTGAAGTTGAATGTATCAGTTTCCACACACACCATTACAAGCCCAGAGCTCTTTCTACCGGAAGTTTGTCTCTGTCAAGATTTAATTCTTTCAAGTATTTAGCCCTTTTCTCCTCTGGGATACTTTGCAACAGGGTGTGTGAAGGATAGAAATATTTTCCTGCTATTATTTGCTGCTATTTTTATAATCATCATTACCGTTTCATGTTAACAGTGATGTTGCTTGCCCAGATGCATTCAGATGTTCAAATATATTGGTATTATATCAGTCTTTATTACAAGTCCAGCAAGAACTACTTTAAACTGTTGAGTTGAATCTATAATTTTAAAGGCTTTTGAATGTTCTTATATTCTTATACTGAAGTCTTCAGTGGGTGAGAAGCTGACTGCAGGCTGACAGGAAGTTATAGGCTTTTGAAGTTGCATGCTTTTGCAGAAGTGAAACTGAAACCAGAGTTTAACTGCAAGTCAAAGAGAAGTTAAGATCATTACACACGGGATGGCTTTAGCCTGGTTGCTTGAGTTGAGGTCAACTAAGGTTCAGAGAGCATCGGCGCACAGACAGACGAGACATACACACACACTTAGTTAGAGGGATCACTGATAGGGGAAAGTTCAAATTGTGTTGCTTGGGGTGGCTTTTAGACTATATTAGGAGGAGCAAACATATTAGCAGATCTGAGAAGGAAAAACCTATGTTATGAAAATGATTTTAATCTTTTATACATGATTGCATTTGAACTTATTGAAGAGCTGTGGCTCCTGGTCAAGTGAAGGTCAGAAACTCTTGGCAGGCGCTATGATCAGCCAATACAAGGTGAGAAGAACAGGAGCTCTGAAAGGAATTGCGACACACCTGCTTACATGACATATGCCTGGAGTTAGATCCTTATATCCTTATATCCTTTAGAGCTAAGAGTTAGGTTTGTATCATTTATCACTGATATCCTTTTAAGTAAGTTTTAAGGTTCATGTATGTTCAGTTTAAGTAAGTTTCCCTTCATGGTTTGGGTATCATCATTCGAGTGTGACCTTTAGTCCAGGAGTCACTCATAGTATGAGCTCAGGCCTTATGTCTGGCTATGACAGAGGTGTGAGGTGAAGCTGGGGTGCAGGAGAGGTCATGACACAGACATAGCCTACACACCAGGCACACACACACTCACGCACACACGTACACACCATAGTAGATTGACTTGAGTAGGTGAAAAGTTAAGATGTATTTTTGCTGTAAGTGCAAGTTCTGTCGGCATATTGTTAGATGCTTACAGGAAGTACACTAGATGTCCCAGGAGGCGAGCGACAACGAAGACGAGCTGAGGGGAAGCACCGACCCGAAGACAATGTTCCTTTTAAAACTATGTTACAGAACATTTGTGGTTTTGGAGTGACGTATGCTTTGTTGTCCTACCCTATAAGACCGTTGTCTAATTGTTGCAAGTTCAGTTCGAGTGCTGACTTTGCCCAGCTTCGGACTCCACGCGTGTAATCAATAAATCTTCGCTTTGATCACATCCTCTGGACCAGAGTTGTTATTTGCCTGTGAGCCCTTCGTACTCCTTTCTCCAATTTTGAACCTTAACATTTGGGGGCTCGTTCCGGTGGTTGGAGGAGGAGAGAGACCTGAGGAGGTGCTGGACAGGGTCCGAGGTGGTCGGGCGGACAGACGGTAATCAGTGGTCTGAAGTGAGAGACAAGCCGGCTTAAACAAAGGTGAGGCACATACCTGTTGAATTTTCCAAAATGTGCTAGAATTGGATATGACAAAATTGAAGTCTACTCACTGAAAATTACTGGTGTAAGTCTGTTTTGATTTTGGTGATAATGAAAGTAATAAAGTACAGTACTGAGAAAGTTAAAAGCGGTTGGAGCCGCTGAGAGAATTAAGAGCGGTTGGAGCCGCTGAGAGAATTAAGAACGGTTGGAGCCGTTGAGAGAATTAAAGCAGTTGGAGCTGCTAATTTAGTGTGGTAGGGAATTTGGTTGTTTTGTGGGTTGGAGCCCTATTGGTCATGGACTCTATTTTGTGATGGTCATTTTGTGGGTTGGAGCCCCTATGTCCACAAGGATAGGTCTGCCTGATTCTTACTCCTGTGTGGGAGTGTAGATTGTCGGTTCAAATTATTCTAAATTTTTCTAGAATGACAGCGGCGTCTGTTAAGAAGCGCATTTTCTCGGAGGTAACGCTCCCTCCTGGATAAAGACGTTTATCCTTGACCTACCCTGAAGAGTGGGGATAGTACGGTACGACAAGCCGGGGAAAACTTGGGAATCTCCAAAATTGCTAGGGGTTGGAGCCTCTATTTTGCGCTTTTTTGGCTACTGGTAAATTAATTTAGGACTAGAAATTTGGACGGAACGGTTGGAGCTGGTCCGGTGAATTGAGCACAAAAAGTCAGAGACTTTATCGGTTGGAGCCGTTATGGTAAATTTATCGAAATTCGTAGGAGCTAAGAGGCCTAAATCTGTGCAGTTGTAATTAATAAGACGTCTGTAATATAAAATATGAGATCTATGTATAAGATCAGTCTCTGTGTCAGCAATGCACAGCCGGATGTGCACTGATGGTGTGTGTAAATGCAAATGAGGAGCGGGGACGCGCATAGAGATTGTTGCTTTCGGTTTCGAGTGTACGGAGCTTTTTTAACTATTGTTTGCCTATATTGCTAAATGCCTGTATATAAGAGGTTGGTGTTGCTTATTACGAGAGTATAAATACAGTAATTAATAATACATTAGTGTGGATGTATAGTAATGACTGAATTTGGATAGATGTATATATCTTGAGCCATAAATGCTGGTGTGTTTTATTTTTCAGTTAGGTGTGTGTGGTGAGAAGCCGTGAGGATGATGAGAGGTTTCAGTTTTTCTTTTTCTTTTTTCTTTTGACTTGCTCTTTCTGATCATGGAAGGCATGTCCAAAATACTCGTATGAAAGTGTATTTTGTGTGATTTTAACTGTGTGAATGCTGTCAGTATTTGATTTGAGTGACTCTGCGTGAGTTGTCTGAGTGAGAGAAAAGGCAGTGTGTGTGAGACGACTCATGGCGTCTGAAAGAGGTTAGAACCTTTAAAAGTGTGTATGAAATAATGGTATGAAATATATTTCTTGTGTGATGTAAAGTAGGATGTTCTAAAGTTTGAAAGTGCTTTTAATTCAAGAAATGCATGAGTGATGGTATGAGAGGTTGAGTTTCTTTTCTCTCAGTTCGAAAACACATAAGTATATACACTTGGTTAATTGTTTGGATGTGTGAAAGAGCTCTATTTAAATGTGTGTGAGTGAAAATGAAGGTGTATTGTTTTTAGATTAAGATTTAGTAGAATTAAAGAGGGTTTTTAGACTATAAAATACAAAGAGAGACAGACTCTGCAGAGAACAGGAAATACGGCTCTGTGTGCTGGGGCTGCAGCGACAGGAAATAGTGAACAGGAACTTTGCATGCCCATATATGGGAACTGAGTGTGTAAAGAAAGAACACAGAGAGACAGATGAGTTACCTCTAGACACATAAAGCAAATGAAGCCTTTAAGAAAAGAAATGAATATAATACTAATTCTATGCTTTAGTGTGCCAATACAGGTGGATTTCTCTCAACACTGATCCTTGAGTGCAGCAGCAGAACAATAGATTAACAGAATTGGGAGAATAAGCCAGTCTTTGGCTCGAAATTGTGCAGCTTCATCGGTCACTTTGTCCTTGACCCTGAGAAGAAGTTCAAAGGACAAGTCAATCTCCTGATGAAGACCGACAGAACATCGTGGACTCGAATACAGCAGGCAAACGACAGTGCCCCTGACACTGATGACGACTGATGACCAGCAGCAGCATGTAAGAGTAATGCAACATGTACTGTGAAAATACAGGCTGGGCAGTTGAACAGTGGGATAAAGAATTGTGGAAGAGCACTGGACATTGAGTGTCATATTTGCCATGCTTGGAGTAATTTTGGAAGAGAAGACTGGAGAAGAAAAAGAGAAGAAACAGACTGTGTTTGTTGGAGCTTTGAAGCCCGAACAGGACATTGTGCAGAGAGGGACCAGTGAGAGATGAAGCTGGACGAGTTTGACTGCGAGAATATAGGATATAATTGGATTGAAAAATTGAAGCCTGAACTCATGAATTGTTTAGGGATGTCCACCACAGCATAACAAAGAGGTAAACATTAGAAAAGGTAAGAATAATGAAAGAAAATAATTGTCATTACCTTAATGAACAGAAAACACACATGCACAAATTGTTACATGTGAAATTATTTTTGAAATGAATCAGAAGTGAGATAGTTTGAATTTAAAGCTCAGTGAAAAGAGGCATAAGTTAAATATGAATATATAGGATGCAATGAAGAAACAGCTTACACGTAGTGTACATTAACATGAATACATAGAAATGCAACGAAGAACTCAATGAATTAATTCAATGAAGAAGCAGCTTACACTCAATCAACCTGAAAATGCAACAAGTAAAATGCTTACATTCATATTCATGATATAAACATGACATAATTGGTATTTGTGACAGGAGAAAGAGAAAAGTGGGTCGTTTGACCGCTCGTGATAATAATGAAAATGTCTTAGTTTGTTATTTTTAGGAGCAAAGCAGACCCGGACTAACTCTCCAGATCCAGCAGTTGGAAGAAAATTGTAGGTTAACACCAATGGATATGTTAAGGCAAGTTTCTGGTTGAATTGTTCACAGGATGATGTGTCCAGGAACCGGAAAAGCAAGCCCTAACACCTGGCTGAAGACCAGGAGGGCGGTTATTCTAGGTGGGAAATTAAAGTTGGGGCTAGTAAATTCGGGAAAGAGAAAACTGACTGCTTAACTGGAGAATTGGGAAGGAGTTTGAAAGACTGCGAAGCCATAGATGCAAAATACCACCCACAAACAGAAAATGCATTAACCTTACACAAACAAGCTCATGAGGATTAATGAACAGATATTGAATAAACCTGGCTAAGAATATAAGCATATGCAATGAAGATCTGCTTGCTGCTTGTATGAGTGAGAGAATGGTGTGAATGTTAATAAAATAGTGACTAAAGTAGTGTTTAAAAGAGGGCCTTAGAAGTGCCTTTGCACTGATTGATAAAAGTAAGTGATTAGTATAGAAAGAAAATGAAAATAATTAAATAATGTGATAAGGTTTAAACATGTATTTCTCTTGTCAAGTTGGCTGTTGAGCTGTCAGCCACTATGCAAATTAGCTGGGGTAAGGAGTGACAAAGACACTTCCTGTGTGTCTGTGTCTCGGAGGCTTTCAGTTCAAGAGAGAGCGGTGGCTGTTGGCGAAATATATAATGGTAAAGTATCAGGATATTTGATTACGGTGGTCAGGTCTGTTCAGAGGTGCAGATTTGGACAGGAAATTTATAATGTAGTGATGACGCGTTGTTGAAATTGGTTTATATTTATGCTGAATGAAAACATGGCAGAGTGAGGAAGGGAGACATTGTGCAAACGGTCTTTGATCTTTTGACGAGGTGTTCAGTGCGTTGAATGGGTGAAATTTAAGATTGTTTAAGATGTTTGGGGGCTGTTGTTTTTCATTTTAATAGAGGGGGTTTTGATAAACAGGGACATGTCTATAAGGGCCCATAGTTTTAGTAAGTGCACTCAGAAAAAAACCTGGCAGGTGATTTTGTTTTGTACTTTGATGAGCTAATGATCAGCTCTCTTTTTTCATTTTTTGTTCTAAGCAGGCCTGGAAGAGAGTGAACTGACGGCGCTGACAAAATTACCAAGTACGAAAATCAGGTGGGCTTTACGGATTATAATTGATTACAATCAGAGACTGATTGGCGGCGAAGTCTCTGTCTAAAAAAGGGATTGCAGCGAGTCAATCCAGTCAAAAGTATAGAGAACTATTTTCCTAAAAAGGAATACGAAATAAAACAAATGATTGAGCTCATTTTGCTGATGTGGAGCATCTGACGTGCGCAGAAGGCTGCAGTATCAGCAAAAACATCATGTGTGAATGCATGTGAGTGAAATAAATGAAAGGACAAGTGGGAGACTTAAATCTGGGGATGCTGATTTTGGGATGTTGATGTTTACTTTGAGGTAATTATTTACTGGGGTTGGATTATGTTATTACATTATAGAATGCTAAATGCTAAAAGGGAAACGTTGTTTGATGAAATTCAAGTTACCATTAACTGAGGTAACACATGATTAATAACTGTTCTGTTTAAGTTTATTTTTGTTATGACATAGACGGGATCAAAAAGGGAGAGTTGAGAATGAAATGTAAACTACAGGTTTTGTTTCCAGGAAATTCCAAGGATCCAGAGTTCGATGGAGCAACGAGTTTGAGAAGATTTGACATAATAATTAAATTGATTTTGTTCCTTAAACACAGGTTTTCAGGGCTGGAGCACAATGCCGGAGAGGATTGCTGAGCTGTTCTGAGAAATGATATGACTAATCTTTTTTCCTTTTAATTTCCTAAGCTTGGGTGAAGCAGTTTGAGTTTTTTGCCACATGAGATGTGTCAAAAAAGAGAGGGATTTAAGATTTAAATTGTTTAATTTGAAATGGGTTTTAGTATGATTTTAACTATTGGGGTTTTTGATAACTTAGATATGGCAGCGCTGAGGCAGAAAATGTTATTTTTTAAAGAAAGGATTAAAATGAACTGAATTCGGGTTAGAAGATAAAATGCTGGTGTTCATACGCTGCTGTATATAAAACTTAAAGGGAAACTGTGGGAATAATAATAATGGTGAAGACTTTGAGTAGAAAATATGTGATTTCTTTTTGATTTTTAGGATAAGTTGTTATATTGTAGGCTTTAGAAACAGATAGTAAATAGATTTATTTCTAGGGTAGAGGAGAGAGCTTTTTACAAGGATGTTAAAAGTGTTACTGACCCAAATGAATAGTATTGCCAAGGGCCTGAAATTCCTTTAGCTTTTAACTGAATTTGAGGTGGCCCAATAACAAGTGACAGAAAAGAGGAACTGAATAGGAGTTAGCTTGTAACTAAACGGGGTGACATGTAAAATATTGAGATAACACATGCGGCTCTAAATTAGTCTTATTATATAAAATGCAGGTACAGAATAACAAATGCTTGTTGAAGTGACCAAGTTTTTGCTTAAAACAGAAGCAAAGGGAGAAAGCTTATATATTTTGGTTGAGTCTGATAAAGTATAAATTAGAATGAACCATTACATTAAGAGCAGCAAAATGAAATAAAATGATATACACAGAAGTTGTTCCTAGGGAGCTTGTAGCTATGATGAAAGTTTTTCTGGAGTAGTTGATTAGATGACTTTAATGTATGATGATTTAATTGAAGTGGTTGTTTTTTCTTTGATCCTTTAGTAGAATAAGTAGAATAAGTAGAATAGAATAAGCAGTTATTATGATTTTCTATACATTTTCTTATGATAGGTGACTTTAGGTGAGAGGAACTTGCAGCAGCGACAGTTTTGTGCATAGGATGCTGATAATCAGATAAGGAACCAACAGGAAGCATAAGCAGAGACGTGCTTCCTTTGATCCTCTTAAAGGCAGTGCTTTTAAGAGTTTTACAAATGCTGAGTACGGTTGAATGAGATATAAAAATAAAAGTCAAAAACCAAATACAAAATTAGGTTCATGTTTTGAGTAATATTAGCTTGAATCAGGTTTGAATGAAGAGAACAAGAGAGGGTCAGAGTGGGAGGAGTGATCCTAAAGTTTATGACGTCAGGGGTGGACAAAAGCAGCTGAAGGGGCCAAGAAGTGACCCAACATAATGTATTGCGACCTCTGGTGGTCCAGAGGTCGAGAGTGGGAGTGTGAAGGATAGAAATATTTTCCTGCTATTATTTGCTGCTATTTTTATAATCATCATTACCGTTTCATGTTAACAGTGATGTTGCTTGCCCAGATGCATTCAGATGTTCAAATATATTGGTATTATATCAGTCTTTATTACAAGTCCAGCAAGAACTACTTTAAACTGTTGAGTTGAATCTATAATTTTAAAGGCTTTTGAATGTTCTTATATTCTTATACTGAAGTCTTCAGTGGGTGAGAAGCTGACTGCAGGCTGACAGGAAGTTATAGGCTTTTGAAGTTGCATGCTTTTGCAGAAGTGAAACTGAAACCAGAGTTTAACTGCAAGTCAAAGAGAAGTTAAGATCATTACACACAGGATGGCTTTAGCCTGGTTGCTTGAGTTGAGGTCAACTAAGGTTCAGAGAGCATCGGCGCACAGACAGACGAGACATACACACACACTTAGTTAGAGGGATCACTGATAGGGGAAAGTTCAAATTGTGTTGCTTGGGGTGGCTTTTAGACTATATTAGGAGGAGCAAACATATTAGCAGATCTGAGAAGGAAAAACCTATGTTATGAAAATGATTTTAATCTTTTATACATGATTGCATTTGAGCTTATTGAAGAGCTGTGGCTCCTGGTCAAGTGAAGGTCAGAAACTCTTGGCAGGCGCTATGATCAGCCAATACAAGGTGAGAAGAACAGGAGCTCTGAAAGGAATTGCGACACACCTGCTTACATGACATATGCCTGGAGTTAGATCCTTATATCCTTATATCCTTTAGAGCTAAGAGTTAGGTTTGTATCATTTATCACTGATATCCTTTTAAGTAAGTTTTAAGGTTCATGTATGTTCAGTTTAAGTAAGTTTCCCTTCATGGTTTGGGTATCATCATTCGAGTGTGACCTTTAGTCCAGGAGTCACTCATAGTATGAGGTCAGGCCTTATGTCTGGCTATGACAGAGGTGTGAGGTGAAGCTGGGGTGCAGGAGAGGTCATGACACAGACATAGCCTACACACCAGGCACACACACACTCACGCACACACGTACACACCATAGTAGATTGACTTGAGTAGGTGAAAAGTTAAGATGTATTTTTGCTGTAAGTGCAAGTTCTGTCGGCATATTGTTAGATGCTTACAGGAAGTACACTAGATGTCCCAGGAGGCGAGCGACAACGAAGACGAGCTGAGGGGAAGCACCGACCCGAAGACAATGTTCCTTTTAAAACTATGTTACAGAACATTTGTGGTTTTGGAGTGACGTATGCTTTGTTGTCCTACCCTATAAGACCGTTGTCTAATTGTTGCAAGTTCAGTTCGAGTGCTGACTTTGCCCAGCTTCGGACTCCACGCGTGTAATCAATAAATCTTCGCTTTGATCACATCCTCTGGACCAGAGTTGTTATTTGCCTGTGAGCCCTTCGTACTCCTTTCTCCAATTTTGAACCTTAACAGGTGTGATTGTTACTAACCCACCTGGTCAGTGTAAATCCTCCCCTTTGACAAAGTGCTGAAAGATCTTTGACCAAATCAACAGCATCTGAGGTGGAGGCCACACTTTTTAAACAGTCGTCCACATAGAAGTTCTCTTTTATCGTTTCACATACCTTGTCTAGGAATTCAGTTTGATTGTCCTCAGCCGTTTTTCTCAAAGCAAAACTGGCACAGCTCGGGGAAGATACTGCACTGAACAGATGAACAGTCATTCAAAACTCAGTTATGTCCTTGCTCAGATCTCCATCTGGCCACCACAAAAAACCCAGAAAGTCTCTGTCCTCTTTGGCAACTTTAACTTGATAAAAGATTGCCTTTATGTCACCCATAAATGCGACTGGATCCTGTCGAAATCTAAGCAAAACTCCAAGCAATGTACTTGTGAGATTAGGACACTGTAAGAGCTGCTTGTTTAATCATGTCCTCTGGAATGATGCCCCACAGTCAAATACAATTCTTATAGATTGTTTTCTGGGATGGTAGACTGCGTGATGAGGAATGTACACTTCTTTCCATTTTTGCAACACAGCTGCTGTAAAGGTATTTGCTCTGCATATCCATTACTTATCATCTCGTCTATAAAGTTTTTATATTCTTTATGCAACTCTTCATTGTTGAGAAATTTTCATTTTAGACTTTGCAATCTTTGTTTAACTATGGAGAAATTGTTTGACATCTTTATGTTATCCTTTTTAAAAGGTAACTTCAAACAGTAGTGTCCATCTTCCATTGTTGCAGATTTTTCCATGATCTTCATGAACGTAAGGTCCTCCCTTGACAAACCCTTTTCCTCAGTAACCTTATCATTAAAGTCATAGTTATATTGACTTTTCAACATTTCCTCCAGCTTACAAACAGATATCCTATTTACAACTGTTGGTGGGTGCTCGCTGTCCAAGTTGCTTTTACCATCTTCCATGGGCCCATTTATGACCCAACCGAATGCTGTTCTTATAGCATATGGGCCATTCCCCTGGCTATGAATGACCTCCCATGGTTCCAATAACTTGGGAGCGTTGCATCCAATCAACAGGTCCACATTAGCCATTATGTGGGGAATTTGAACCTTTGACAGATATGGCCACCTGACCAGATCTTCTTCCTTTACAAGGTTATCTGTGGTGACAGGCATCCTTTCCTGTGTTAGGATTTCTGGAAGTTCATAGAAGGCATTGCTGCATAAATCAGAAACTTCAAGACCAGTGGGCAGAGACAACCTTTTCTTGACCCATCGTTTGTAACAGGAAGTGAGTTCTTTTGCCCACAAGATTTAGCTTTTGCATGAGGTGCTCTGAAACTTGTATGACCACAAGTTTTCATAGGAGTTACATTCTTTGAAGAGGAGGGCTCTCCAGAGGATTCTGGACTTAAACCATTGTTATCAATATGGAGGACAGTGGGATGACCTTTACCACATGTCCTACATGTCAAACGCTTAGCACAGTCCTTACTTATGTGCCCAGCACCCAAGCAACCAAAACACAGCCCTTTATCCTTTAGAAAAAGCATTTTGTCTCTGTGCTTCTTCCGCTGAAACTGTTGACACTTCTCCAGTGTGTGTTGTTGAGTACAGCAGACACAAGATGGCTTTACTGTAAAGTCATGGCTTGTTGTGGTAATCAGCCTTTCCGTGCTGTAGGTTTTATCCATGTTCATGGGTGTGACTGTAACAGCAAAGCTGTTCCCTTTAATTTGATTGATTGGTTGTGACTTCAGTCTGTTGTCAACCTTTGAGACAGGGATTGTTGACGTTACATTCTGAATGTCCCCAAATAAAGGATCCGAAAATATTTTCACCTACTTTTCAACAAATGCAACCAAATCTTGAAACCGAGCTCTGTGCTTAGAAGTTTCCAATATATCATATGCAAAGGCTCTCCATTTCTCTCTCATTTTATATGGCAACTTGCACAAAATGATTTTCATGTTTACTGGCATGTCCAGTTCCTGCATATATTGCAATGTTTTCATGACATTACAACTCCCACGTAAGAAAAGAGAATATGCTTGCAACAATTTCACATCTTCATTTTTAATTGCAGGCCAAGATAATGCCTTTTCAACGTAAGCAGTTGCAATTTTATATTCATTTCCGAATTGTTCTTTGAGCAGTTGCTTTGCTTGTATATAGCTTTGTCCTGTAGCCATATGTTGACAACTGCGTACCAGCTCTCTCGGCTGTCCTGTTGTAAACTGCTCCAAATAATACAAGCAATCCCTCTTATTGGCCTTTTCTTCCACTCCTTGTTCAAACACATTAATGAAAGAGATGTACTGAAGAGGATCACCATTGAATACAGGTATTTTCCTGGATGGTAATGAGGATAAACGCTGATGCTTAACAAGGGTTGCAGTCATTTCATTTTGTCTTTGTCAAATGGTACAAATGTCCTCCGACTGTCTTTCTTCCGCTGTAGGAATTGACCTGGGTGGTGGAGGATCCAAACTGTGAAATTGCCTAGTGATGACCGTTTGAGCTTGTGGCTCACTTTCCATTTCTGACAGGATCATTGCAGATATGTTGCTTTTAGTCTGTAATATTTGCATTGCAGGTTTACCTTCATTTACTGGTGTACAGGGCTTGACTGTGGCTGAAGCGGCTGTTTTCCTGATTTCCCTTTCATAATATGAATTGATAGCATTGGACGATATGTTAGATGTACTTTGAACTTCAGCAGCTTGTAAAACAGTTAACTTTGCAGAAAAGGCAGAAAGCAAAGCTTCAAGCTCAAGCTCTGCATATTTCCTCCTTAGCTTTAGTTCTCGCTCCTCCAAAGCATGTTTCTCTTTTAGGACTGCCATACGAGCGAGTAATGCTGCTTTTTCTGCTTTTGCTTTTATTCTAGCAGAAGAAGGTGTGCTCACTTTACCACTAGATGAGCTTTTAGTGACTGAAGATTTACCAGCAACATTTGAAACACTGTCCTCGGGCTTAACACCATCATCAACACCATGATCACCCTTTAAATGTAAATGTTTGCAACCTGATAACCATAAATAATAATAATAATAATATTAACTTTATTTATAAAGCGCTTTCAAACAAAGTGCTGTACAACTATTTGAAACTAAAAAGATAAATAAAATAAAAGCGATACATAGCAATACAGGTAAAAGACACAATAGAAGTTCCCAGAACTCCAGAATTTTTTTTCTAGAGAACCAGTGAGGACCCCAGGACCTTCGAAGGAAAATATTAGGATTGAGAATTTTTATAATTATTTTCATACACACACACACACGTGTGCTCATGGGAGTTGGCACTCAGTCTTTGGAAGGTCATAAGCTTCATTCAGCGTGACTGTCCAGATTGATATATTGTGGGAAATTAATTAGAGTGCAGAGGGGTAATTGCAACCATGCTTACACGCATAGATTATGTTTAGAATAAGTCCTGAACATGATATGCTAAACCAACTTTGAATCACTAGAAGAACAATGGATAACAACATTAGATTATCAAGGGTAGCCAGAGAGGTGTTTTCCTTTTCTGTCTCATACAGAGAAAAGCGCAGATACCAGACAAGGTCATGGAGATACGAGGATCCTTTGCAGCAGACACAGAGACTGCCAAAACAGCAACTGGGGCCTTGCTAGTCACCTCTAGAGGATCCCAGAACAGCAGCAATAACCACGAAGTTGGCGAAAATCCTGGAACACCAGACTAAGAGGGGTTCAAATAGCTCTGACCAAAAAGGGGGACACGGTTGTGACCCCAAAAGAAACATAGATCCCAGCCAGCCGGTGCAGAATAAATCCCCCGATCTATGCAACGGACTGAAGGGTGGTCTAACCCGTGATGTTGAAGAAATTAGAGGAGCAGAGAATCACCCGACTGGAAGACACTGGTAGCTGCAGAAATAAAGGTCAAAAGCTCCTCGGACAGAGGTTCTAGTCTGAGTACATTTGAAAGGTATAAGGTAGCACCAAGATGAGGTTGGGGGGAATCTGAGGCACAAAAATAAAGCTGTGGGAGAACTGGAGAATGATGGAAGTGTCATCTGTAACTACTTTTGTTGTTGTAACCATTATTTTCTTGCATCTGTATTGCCCAAACACAGTGGTCATCCCACATATGGTCCACCCGTTAAAGGGGGACAGAGGGCCTCAGGGGCAAGAACAAATGGACCTCGCAAATCTGGATTATAAGGGTTAAGTGATCTCTTTAAAAAGAGATCAAAGGGGGAATTGTGCGATTATTATACTATCTTATACCATGTTATACCTCTAATTACAGATTGTGAAATCATTATATAGTTCTAGGTTGCATTTTTCTCCTGACTTAGAATAACGTGACAATTATTAGATTTATTAGACTGATTTTATTACATTAGACTCCATATTGCTGATTTAATGAGAATACTTTTTTTTAGAGAATCATGGCCTTATTTGTCTGATTAGAATGAACAGAACATACTGCACAGGAAGCCAAGTCATAACTTAGGCTCACTGAGAGAGAAAAGAATGTGGATGTTTAGGTTTTATGACTGTGGAGGGGGGCTGAAGCTCTAAAAATGTGAGAAACTGTCAGACACGTCAAGATCAGTCGGACACCCTCCTGTCCACATCTCCAGTCTGGACGTTTATGCTCAAAGTGTTGTATGGAATAATGAGAATTGTATGGAATAAAGATATTGTTGATTGAGCATTTATACACCGAGTGTTGTTCTTCCTTCAGCCCAAAGATCAAATAATTGGTGTATTTAACAGCACACAGAAATCACATGAACATTAAAACATGTTAGTGGATTATCCACCAATAAATGAGTAGATTTTGGCGTTAACAGAGGACAGATTACACAGAAGTCTGTAATCCTTAATCCAAATCTTTCATCTGAGAACAAACAAAAGCAGCAATCCCATCCAGCCACCAATCCTGACACGTACACACCATCCAATCAGCTCATCTCTCTGCACCTGCACTTTGCTCCCACCTGCACCTCCAGTAGCATGTAGCTCCCAGTGTATATACTGTCCTATTTTCCTGTGCCTGCTTAGGATTTCTGTTTGATGGGCTTTGTGTTTCCTGATGTTCGACTTTTGTGTTTTGGCCACTAAAGGTTCCTTTTGTCACTTCCTCACCTGCCTCTGCGTCTTTCACCTGTCCTCAGTATTTTTTTTACCTTTCATGCAGAGCATTTCAGGGTGCTTGCATTTGGAACATTTTGCTGTAAAAAACATATAACATGGAGAAAAAGAAGCTCTCCATGCAGGTGAAACAAGCCATCCTTAAGCCATGACAAGAGAAAATCATCCAAGAATTTCCTGGAATATTAGGAGTGAAAAAACTCTCTGTGATCTTAACCCAACTGAACATTTCACTTGCTGAAAACTAAACTTTGGACAGAAAGGTCAACAAATAAAAAGCAACTTAAAGCTGCTGCAGTAAAGGCCTGGCAGAGCATTAAAAAGGAGGGAACCAGGATCTGGTGATGTCCATAAATTCAAAACTTAAGGCTGTCATTGGCCAGCAAAGGGTTTTTAACCAAGTATTAGAAATGAAGATTATTTTTTTGCACTTATTTAAATTGTCCAATTACTTTAGAGCCTCTAAAATCAAGGGATTGTTTTAAGAAAATGCTTTAGTCCCTCACATTTTATGCGTTCTTTTTGTTTAACACACTGAATTAAAGCTGAAAGTCTGAACTTCAACTGCATTTGAGTTTTTTCAGTCAAAATTCACCGTGGTAATCAAAATGACAAAATGTTGTCTCCTTCCAGATATTTATGGACCTAACTGTCGGTCTACTTTTAATGAAACTCTCAACATGACTTATCAGTTATCATTAATGTTCCAGCAAACAGACTCCTTGGAGACCCCCTACATAAATATCCATGTACTATCCAGCTAGACTAGTGTGTCTGTCCCTGAAAATAGACACAGGAAATGTTTCCAGCTCTTCCTCCTCTATCAGATATTCTCTCCATACCTGAGAGTGTCCAGTCTCCAGCCTGGATCCTTCAGTCCAGCTGACAGCAGCTTCAGCCTTGAGCTCTCTGGATGATTGTAGCTCAGGTCCAGCTCTCTCAGATGGGAGGGGTTGGAGCTCAGAGCTGAGGTCAGAGAAGTACAGCCTTCCTCTGTGATCAGACAGCCTGACAGACTGCAGACACACAAAACAACAATACATCTTTTAACGATCATTTTCTGTTTGTCACATATAATAACATCTATCCATTTACATCCACAGTGTAAGGTAACAGCCTCCAATATTAGAGAGACAGCCCAAACCATCAGAAAACTGTTGGGAAATCAGTTTTACCCCGGTTCTTTTTATTCCTCGGGCCTCCAGAGATGCACCGGACCCAGTAGTCATTTTTACAAAAACTTTATTCATCTTTATTCATCTTCATTTAAGCATGCACTTCTAGAAGGGAAGACGAGGCTGGTGTCCCTCTGAAACAATCTTCACCCCTTTGTTAGTTCCAGCCAGCTTTATAGAAGCGACCCCATCATAAACCCCCACAGTGTGCTGCAAATTCTGTGTCTGTGTCTATGTGCACGAGCACGTGAGTGCCTGTGTGTGCGCGTACCCGCGTGTCTATGTGAGTGCACGTGAGTGAGTGTGCATGTGGATGTGTGAGTGTAACAGTTTAAGCACTGTGTGTGTCTCTGGTACGTGACCCCCTAGGGGTCATAAAACCCCCCTCTCCCTTCCAGACCACAGTTATCAAGTTACAAATGTTGAGACCCCCACACAGGTATCCTCTGGGGAATTTCCACTCAGCATTAACTCCTCTTTGTCTTACTTTCACAGTTCAATTGGGGGAGGGTCTCCTAAGATCTACTCCTAAGTTCATGACACAGTCAGGCCTTTATTACATTGAGGGCAGTATCAGTGTCTATGCAATAATTCTACATTCTATCTAACACATTTCTAAACTCTAAAATAAGCTAAACATTCCGACACAATCCACTGTAAGCAGCAATTGGTGATGGTGGGAAGGAAGAACTCCCTTTGACACAAAGATCCTCCCAGTGAAAACAGGCTCCAGGAGGAGCATCTACCATGACTGGTTGCAGGGTGAGGGTGAAAGAGAAGAGATGAGCTCAGAGAGACAAGAACAAAACACAAACTAAGGAGAGAGAAGACAAAAGTTAAGGACATGCAGTAGTGACATATAAAAGCATCAGGAGTGAAAAGAGGGGAGTGGAGAAGAAAGCAGAGGCCAACAAACAGCTGTAGTCTGTTCTGTTTGACTAAACGATTTTATTGTGTGTCTGTAGTTGTGTTGAGAACTGTGCTGGGCTCGTCTGTGTCCCCGTTTCACAGAACAGCATCTTCAAGACGGCACAAATGCTTTGTTTCAGTTTGACAAAGCCTCGCTTTGCCCATCGCTGCTTTTAAAACAGTGTTTGTGCTGCCAAGGACATCTTATATTGGTCTCATGTCATGAATGGAAGTGTTTCAGGAGGCAGACTGAACCTTTGATGAGTTTGGTGTCTCAAACTGAGGAATAAAAGGACACGAGGAACAAACTAAAGAGAATCTAAAAGAGGCCGGCAGCACATGAGGAGGAGAAACTGACACTGAAAGACTGAGGGAGGGACAGAGCCATTTATACACCTGAGGTCATCACAGGAGGGTCATGTGACACATAACAAACTCATCTCTACAACGACTGATACCAGAGACAATACTTACCAAAATAAAACAGGTTGACAGGCTGACTAATGACATTTCGTCGTCAGTGCACGGTCTACTAGAGTGCTCGAGAGAGGTCAAAGATTGGCTCTCTTAAGTTTGTTTTAAGAAGTAATTGAGCTGTTGAGAAACTGCGTTTTCAGTGATCTTGTTAAAAAATGGTAGATTTGAGATCGGCCTGTAGTTGTTCATTTGTGTCTTGTCAAGATTGTCCTTTTTCAGTATGGGTTTAATTACAGCAGTTTTTAGTGGTTCTGGAAACACACCTGACATTAAAGAAAAGTTGATGATCTGTAACAGGTCTGACTCCAAAGTCTTTGAGACCTTTTTGAAAAAAACTTGTTGGCAGGACAACTAAAGAGCAAGAGGAGGAGTTCAGTTGACCTAAGATGTCCTCCAGGTCTTTGCTGTTAATAGGGTGAAACTGTTTGATGTTGTTTAAACAGTTTTTCGGTGGACACAGTACATACCCTGAATCTGCTGTTGATGTACCAATTGCTTGTCTAATCTTTTGGATTTTTTCTGTGAAGAATTTGGCAAAGTCATTGCAGGCCATGGTCGAATGAAGTTCTGCTGCCACTGACACAGGAGGGTTTTGTTAGCCTGTCAACTGTAGAAAATAAGACCCGAGCATTATGACTGTTTTTGGTGATGATGTCAGAGAAGTAGGACCTCCTTGCACTCCTCAGTTGTAAATTATAATTGTGAAGTTTCTCTTTATAGATGTCATAATGAACCTGGAGGTTTGTTTTTCTCCATCTGCGCTCAGCTTTCCTACACTCTCTTTTTTCATTTTTCACCAGTGTGGAGTTTCTCCATGGAGACTTTTTCCTTTCAGAGATAACCTTCACCTTAATGGGAGCAATAGTGTCCATTACATTTAACATTTTAGCATTGAAGCTATTGACGAGCTCATTGACTGAACCTCTGGACAGGTCAGATGTTAATGGGAAGACCTGGTTAAAGATCTCACTACTGTATTCAATTATATACGTTTTGTGATCACTGCTGTTGATATATTTGTGTGTGCTGAAATTTTACTTTCAAAGAAAACACAGTAATGATCAGACAGGCCCACATCAGACACAGTAACCTTTGAAATGCTCAGGCCCTTGGAGATCAGTAGGTCAAGAGTGTGTCCTCTATTATGTGTGGCCTCTGTTACATGCTGAGTCAGCCCAAAGTTGCCCAGAGTGTTACTCAGGTCTTTAGTCCCTTTGTCCTGAGGGTTGTCCACATTGATGTTAAAATGCCCAACAATAATTACACAGTACAGTGAGGAACTCAAACCCAGGGCCCAACCTGTTCCAACAACGGACACAGTCAGAAGACTTTTATTAAGTCTCATTTTCTGTTCATTAGGAAAAACTGAATAATGAAGAGCACCTGTTGATAGAGGCACATTCAGACCAATGACAACAGTCCATTCACACTGACCTCCCCTTTTTAAATGTGAGTAAACACATCATGGTTCTGATGCTGATGTGGTATCTGGGACAGGTGATGATGATGATTTTGAACTCAGTCTGAGGTTTGATTACACATGAACCTGCACTGATTTCTCCTGTTTATGACAGATTTATACCCAAAGTCTCAGCTGGATAAAAAAGAACGAGGAAAAAAAATTTGTTGAGAGAATTGTTGATAAATGTGGTGAGAGTTTTGTAATTGTTACACACAGAACTATGATGTGTTTGACTGACGTTAACACAGCTACCCAAACACCTGAAACTCATCATTATGCTCAGTGTCTCAATGATGGCATATTGAATAGAAATAAAACAAAGATAAATATGTCGTATTTAACCACTATAATGTTAGTAATTAGTGTTATAATTAGTATATAATGTTATAATTAGACTCCTGACATAATAAATAAAATAATTTCACTTCTTCTTGAGAGAATGAAAGGGATGAGTGGGTGGTTCATCCAGTGGTTCGTCCCAGCAGAGAGAGTGGCACACTGGGCTGAAAATGATCACAGTAATAATGGCCATAGTTTGATAAAACAGTCAGTCTTACCCAGAAGATAATACAGGGTTCTGGAATCAATAACCTCTTAATTTTATTCCTAAAGAAATCAAATTGATATATTATGGGCACGAAAGGGTCCTAATCTTTAAATTAGCCAATACATGAAGTCATTTTTGATTAAACAAACATGACTATAACAACTTCAAATTCAGAGTCTAATTATCCACTCAAATGTAAATAAAAGTTCACTTGATTTATAAAGGTTATCTGTTTATACAATAATATAACTCACATTTCAAATGATTATCTGTGGAAAGGTTTAAATCCTTACCTGAGAGTTTCCACTGCACACTGTGAACTCTTTAGTCCAGCAGACAGAAGCTTCACTCCTGAATCCTGCAGGTCAGAGTTACTCAGGTCCAGCTCTCTCAGACTTGAGGACTGGGAGCTGAGGACTGAGCACAGAGCTTCACAGCTTTTCTCTGACAGGTTACAGCCACTCAGTCTGAAAAATAAAATAAAATCTATGAAACAAATACGCACGGGAAGGTTGTTAATGTATTTCACAATACTAATTCTTGTCTTTCTATTTTAAAAGGAAACATTAACAAACTAAGATACATCATCATATGGATGTACTTGGATAAAATTGAATTGGTCAATTTTGAAAAACAAAATGTCATTTGATCTGACCTCAGAGTATTCAGTTTACAGTTTAAATTTTGTAGTCCAGCAGACAGAATCTTCACTCCTGAATCCTGCAGGCTTTTGATACTCAGGTCCAGCTCTTTTAGACTAGAGGACTGAGAGCTGAGAACTGAGGACAGAGCTTTACAGTTTTCCTCTGAGACTTCACAGATGTTGAGTCTGAAAATAAAAAGATGAACAAAGACTGTTGTTAAAATGTAATCAGGATGCAATAACTAATCCTGTAATTTAAAGAATCTTTAAAGAATATTGTTTCTTGCTGAGCAAGTTAGTAAAACTTTACTTCAACTTGAAATGTTGAAAAAAATGTTGAAAAAAAAAGAAATTGATTAAAAATGCTATGAAAAAAACAAAACAAATGCAAACAAAGAATAAAAGAATAAAAATTGATCTGACCTCAGAATATTCAGTTTGGTGTGTGGACTCTCCACTGCAACAGACAGAAGCTTTACTGCTGAATGATTCAGGCTGTTGGTACTCAGGTCCAGCTCTCTCAGACTACAGGACTGCGAGCTGATGACTGACAACAAATGTTCACAGTCTTCCTCTGACAGGTTACAGCTGCTCAGCCTGAAAAAAAATATTTGTCATCAAATGAAATCTACTTAGGTGTTGAACCTAGATTATCAATATAATAATTCTGTGTACACTATAATGTGATATTAGCTAAAACTATTTTTTAGAAACGTTTAAGTGTAGAAAAAGAAAAATACTTTTTTGTTGTGTTTCTAATTTTTTAGAACAGTTTTTTTTTAGAACAGTACTACTGTAAATGTACTTATAAATAATTTATCACATCCTGTACTTGTTGCAGACTCATTTCATTTTCTGTCTAAAACATGACTCATTCCCCTTTAAAGCCCCGCCCTTCCACAAAGGCCAAGGGTTAAATTCATAAAGCACACTGAAGGGCAGCAGCCAGTCATCATGAGCTCTCCTCCATCTTCTGGTTTAGAAATTCTAAAAAAAAAAAAAAATGTCAACAAGATTGAAAGTAAAATCTTCTCAAATACATTTTTACATTTTAGATCGACAGCAACAAAGTTCACAGCAGGACGGTTCTGTTCAGTCATTATTATGCTCATTACCTGTGTACTGTGAGGAACACTGAATTTTAAACACTATCTGTATAAAAGCCTACCTGTTAAAAGGTGTGTATAAAGGGGATGAGATGAAATGCAAACTTCATGGAGAGTGATATTTCTTGACATCAAAGAAAGGTAAAGTAGAGATCCATCCAGTCTCTTCCACTTAGGCCACAGAGGGACACATCACACCTAATTTATTTCCCATGGTTTTAAGAATGAAGGGATAAGTTCACATTTACTTACAGAGCTTTGTTGGAGGCTTTGACCACTGGCAGCATTCTCAGTAGAGCCTCCTCTGAAGCAGAGTATTTCTTGAAGTCAAATTCATCCAGATCTTCTTCTGATGACAGTAACATGAAGGTCAGAGCTGAGCACTGAGCAGGAGACAGTTTGCCTGTGGAGAGACTTCCTGAAGTCCTGCACTGCTGGATCTCCTCCACTAGAGAACGATCATTCAGTTCATTCAGACAGTGGAGCAGATTGATGCTTTTCTCTGCAGAAAGATTGTCATTGAGCTTTTTCTTGATGTACTGGACTGTTTCCTGATTGGTCTGTGAGCTACTTCCTGTCTGTGTCAGCAGACCTCGTAGGAAAGTCTGATTGGTCTGCAGTGAAAGACCCAGGAGGAAGCGGAGGAACAAGTCCAGGTGTCCATTTGGACTCTGCAAGGCCTTAATCACAGCACTCTGGTGGAGAGATAGTTTAAACAACATGGAGGTAGTTTGTTGTTCTTCCAGCAGATTGAGTCTAGAGTTGATGAAGGTCAGATGGACATGAAGAGCAGCCAGAAACTCCTGAACACTCAGATGGATGAAGCAGAACACCTTGTCCTGGTACAGTCCTCTCTCCTCTTTAAAGATCTGTGTGAACACTCCTGAGTACACTGAGGCTGCTCTGATATCGATGCCACACTCTGTCAGGTCTGATTCATAGAAGATCAGGTTTCCTTTCTGCAGCTGATCAAAAGCCAGTTTTCCCAGAGACTCAATCATCTTCCTGCTCTCTGGACTCCAGTGTGGATCTGTCTCAGCTCCTCCATCATACTTGGCCTTCTTCACTTTGGCCTGAACCACCAGGAAGTGGATGTACATCTCAGTCAGGGTCTTGGGCAGCTGTCCTCCCTCTCTGGTTTCCAGCACATCCTCCAGAACTGTAGCAGTGATCCAGCAGAAGACTGGGATGTGGCACATGATGTGGAGGCTTCGTGATGTCTTGATGTGGGAGATCATCCTGCTGGCCTGCTCCTCATCTTTAAATCTCTTCCTGAAGTACTCCTCCTTCTGTGGGTCAGTGAACCCTCTGACCTCTGTCACCATGCCAACACAGTCAGGAGGGATCTGATTGGCTCCTGCAGGTCGTGTGGTTATCCAGAGGCGAGCAGAGGGAAGCAGTTTCCCCCTGATGAGGTTTATCAGCAGCACATCCACTGAGGTGGACTTTCTAGGGTCAGTTAGGATTGTAGTTTTGTGGAAGTCCAGAGGAAGTCGACACTCATCCAGACCATCAAAGATGAACACAACCTGGAAGTCTTCAAAGCTGCAGATTCCTGCTTCTTTGGTTTCAGTAAAGAAGTGATGAACAAGTCCCACCAAGCTGAACTTTTCCTCTTTCAGCACATTCAGCTCTCTGAAAGTGAATGGAAATATGAACTGGATGTCCTGGTTGGCTTTGTCTTCAGCCCAGTCCAGGCTGTATTTCTGTGTTAAGACTGTTTTCCCAATGCCAGCCACTCCCTTTGTCAGCACTGTTCTGATTGGTTCATCTCTTCCAGGTGAGGCTTTAAAAATGTCTTCTTGTCTGATTGTTGTTTCTGGTCTGTCTGGTTTCCTGGATGCTGTTTCAATCTGTCTGACCTCATGTTCATCATTGACCTCTGCAGTCCCTCCCTCTGTGATGTAGAGCTCTGTGTAGATCTGATTCAGAAGGGTTGGGTTTCCTGCTTTAGCGATGCCCTCAAACACACACTGGAACTTCTTCTTCAGAGCAGATTTAAGGTTACGATGACAAACAGCAGCTGGAAGTTCTGAATGAGAAGAAATATGTAGAATATCATTTGAAAGTCGAAACAAACACTTAATTCCAAAAGAATGAATCTTTAAAACATGTTGCCTTGTCTCAGAAGACATCAGTAAATGTTTCATTTATCCAGCAGCTTAAATCTTTAGATAAATCCTCTTACTGCTCTGCAGACGGTCAGCCAGCTCCTCCTGCTTCATTCTCCTCAAGAAGTCCACTGTGATCTTCACAAAGGCCTCTCTGCTGCTCCTCCCCTGCTCATCATCCTCCCTCTGACTCTCAAAGCATTCTGGGTAATCTGGACTCAGAACCTTCTGGATCTTCTTCAGCTCGTTCTTCACAAAAGTGATGATTTTGTCCTCCAGCAGCTGGAACAGAATATTTATGAATGAACCGATCAGACTGAAATCATGGAGCCAAACATCAGATCCATGTTGGACACACTGACAATCCACTGGTCTACAAAGAGCAGCATGGAGATGACTGTGAACAGAACAGATGTAACAGTAGTTGTTGTACATGTACAGACCATAAATATGGAGTCCAGCTGTGTTTGATGCTGCTGGACAGACTGACCACTGCGAACCTCTGAGCTCTGCTGGTCCACTCTGTGGAGGAACCATGAAGAATTAGATCAAGCACAGAACAGATCAAGAAGGTTTCTCCTATTTCAGCCAAACTAGTCCCCATCAATCCTTAGTGCAATTTAAGGTTGCCAGTAGCACCAACTGATTGAAGAGGGGACTGAATAGCCATATTAGTTTTATTGCAAAATTGTAGTCTGTAAGCCAAGAGGGAAAATATTATATTTAATAAACTGTAATTATGTCTACAGTATATACTTAGCATTAATAAAGGCTATTAGATCAGAAGTGTATTTAGTTTAGTATGTAAGCCCAGGTAATGGAATGGATTGAGGTCCAACTACCAGCAGTCTATAAAGAGCTGCCAGTTAACATCACAGGCTGTTGCTGGAGGACCAGTGGGCCACACTGGTTTGTTTTCAGTGTTAGTGAATAAACATACTTCAAATGAGTTGCTACAGGCTATTCTAATTATATTGGAATCCAAACTTTATTTCAGTCTAATGAATGTATTCAGCTTGAATCCGTTATGTTGAACAGAAATAAAAGTTATTTTCTGTTGCTGCCACACCTAAACAGGAAAATAAGAAGAGTCACAGGTTAAAGTGGATTCAGCAGGTGTGGAACCACAGCTGTAGTGGCTCAGTGTGGGGAAAAGAATCACACTCACAATCATTTCTACTGAGAGCTCCAGTAGATGTTCTTAGTGTACAGGCTGTGATCAGCTGACCTGCTGCTCTCTGTGGATGGACACAACTGAATCCAACCAGATGTGAGCAGATGTTTCATGAGTGGTCCTGGCTGATTTCCATCCTCTACACTGACAGTAAACTGTTTATGCTGACTTGATATTAGATTGTATAAAGTTGGTATGAAGGTGGAGTTCGGTCCACAGATCTCAGCATCATCTGATATTACGTATTGGTATCGGTCCAATACGGACCGAAATTTCTGGATTGGATATCGGAGAGAAATAAAATATGTAATCCGATCCATTAAATATCACAAAAGCATCTCACAGAACTTGTGACATGGCGTAACCCAGCTCATAACCTTAGCATATCGAAGCAGTATGTGTCACGTGATGGAGCGGCTGTAGCATGCAAGACCTGTCGGGTGTCTGGATGAGCATTTGGAGCCTTACTTCCAAACCGGCATTTCATCTTGGGGAAAGCTATCCCAGAAAAGTAAAGCAAGTGTGTAAGTTCATCTCTGAATATTTGTAAAGCATTCCCATGTTAAGCTTAACAACCGATATATGGAGCGACTGCCTCTCTCTCCCTCTCCTGCTGCTACTTCAACCATGAAACTGATCAATGATCAGCTGATCGGCTTTTCTGTCGCGAGTCCGTCTCTCTTGTTTGTTTATCGCCCACTTCACACCAGAAAGATGAAATAATAATCAACAGCAGCAGGTTTAAGCTTTGTTAAGCTCTTGTTAGAATTTCTTTAATATTACTCTCTACAGGATCCTTTTCTACGTAGCTGACACCTGGTAACTGTGCAGGGGCGGATCTAGCAAAGTTTAGCCAGGGGACCAGGTAGGGCATTAACAGGGAGAGGACTTTGTAGAGACAAAGTAAAAAATTTGGGCGTGTGGTTTGACACGGTGCTCTCTTTTGAGTCTCATATAAAAGAAATAACAAAAACCGCCTTTTATCACTTGAGGAACATAGCTAGAATTAGACAAGTTTTGTCAAACGATACTGCAGAGATTCTTGTTCATGCATTTGTGTCCTCACGCATTGATTACTGTAATGCTCTTTTCTCAGGGCTACCAAAGAAAAGTTTTAAAGGTCTACAGATGGTGCAAAACGCAGCTGCTCGTATTTTAACAAGAACTGGAAAATTCGAACATATTAGCCCTGTTTTATACTCTCTTCATTGGCTACCTTGTCCGGTTCGAGCTGATTTTAAAGTCCTGTTGCTCACTTACAAGGCTTTAAATGGATTAGCACCTTCGTATCTCTCTGACCTTTTACACCGGTATATTCCATCCCGTGCTCTCCGATCTCAGGACTCTGGTTCCTAAAGCCAGGAAAAAGAAAATTGGAGAGCGTGCTTTTTCTTTTCGTGCCCCGGTTTTGTGGAATAACCTCCCTCAAGATATTAGGCAGGCATGCTCTGTTGAGGTTTTTAAAGCTAAGCTGAAGACACACTTGTTTACCTTATCCTACATGTCTTAACTCTATGGTTTTTAGGTTTTAAATGTTTTCTTCTTTTTATTTTGTTCTTAATTTCTCTTTTTTCTCTGTTCTTAACTTGTACTGTGTCTCCTATCTGTATTGCTATGTATTACTTTTAAACCCTTTTAATTTCAAACAGTTGTACAGCACTTTGCTTGAAGGTGCTTTATAAATAAAGTTATTATTATTATTATTATTATTATTATTATTATTATTAGAGGGGGGCACAAAGACATACTTTTCTTTCTTACTCTCATGTCTACTTTTTAATAAATAATTATCTGAATCTTACAACCAAAGTTTTCATTTGATGTAAAATATATAGAAGTCCGTTATTGTATATAGTAACTAATAAGTCTAATATACCCTAGTAAGCTATAGTACTTTTCTGTGCAGTCTGCTATTCTGTTGAAGAAAGATGTTGAATCTATTTAATTATTGTAGAAAAAGAATTGATTTCTGTGCATTTGTTTTACACGTGCATTAAATTAAAGTCAATTACGTCAATTAAACATCATGAGGTAGAGGGTGGGGGGTGGTTCCCTATTTTTTTTTTTGCTGGGAGTTTGCAACCCTATTAGTTAGGTTGCTTAATATTTCTGCTAAGTACTCTTTAAAATACCAGAATAGGGAGGATGGAGCAGGTTTAAGTTTATTAGATTGATCAGCGTTGCTGAACTATGAAATAATTGGGTGCAGTGTATCTTTTGCATACAGGTATAACAGAATAGCTTCAGTGTTTTGTTCTTTGAACTTGAGTATGAACTTATATAAAATGCAGGATGGTATTTAAAAAAGCAGTTTTATTGATTATAAAATACCGACATTAATCTGATATAGTGTATTGGCAGATATCCAAATTTTCGATATCGGTATCGGACATAAAAAAGTGGTATTGTTCCATCTCTAATACACACATACATTTAATTATTTCTATCAGTGTATTAATTATGCATTTAATTACTGGGTTAA
Organism: Oreochromis niloticus; assembly: GCF_001858045.2. Lineage (NCBI taxonomy): Eukaryota > Metazoa > Chordata > Actinopteri > Cichliformes > Cichlidae > Oreochromis > Oreochromis niloticus. The sequence continues at coordinate 84,945,914 of NC_031967.2, read as the reverse complement.
TCAAATATTCATTTATATCCATGTAAAGCTTTTGTTCTAAGATGTGTTTTTATTTTTCGTTTAATTTTATGCAGTACTATATGTCATTAAAAAAAATCTATTCCAGAATTTGTATTATATAAAATTCCCTTTTGATGGTGACCAAATATTATTATAGTATTATTTACTGTATTTAATGTTTGCTGAGACTGACAGGTGGAACAAAGACCCTCTGATCACTTCCTGTTTGCTGAAGTGGATTTTCAGTTGTTTAGAAACTAGGGCTGGGTATCGTCACTGATTTCTATAATCGATTTGATTCACAAGGTCCCGATTCGATTCAACTTGAATTGGGGGAATTTTTACTCAGACAGTCAGAAATATTATAATTGTGATCATTTATCAGTACTGACACTGTGAGACTTTATCAGAGGCGTGAGCATCAAAGCAGACGCCTTTGGGTCAAAGTAACTGGGGATAAAACACAGAAAAACATGAAGATTTTCCTGGCTTGGCTTTTTATAGCAGATAACCTTAATCATTTCTTGTCGGAGGTCATTTTTGACAAAAAGAAAGAACAAAAAAAAAAAACAGTGGCTGAAAGCACTGTACACAACAGTAGACTGGTGTGCAATAAGCAAATGAATAATGCAGAAAATAGATATGAGATGGGAAACTGTTCTTGAAGGAGGTGGAGCTGGAGGAGGTGGCTGGGGAGAGGGAGGTCTGGGCTTCTTTGCTTAGGCTGCTGCCCCTGCGACCCTGCCCCGGAAAAAGCGGAAGAAGATGGATGGATGGATGGATGAATCGATATCACTTTATAGAAGCTAAAATTGATTTTAATCGGAAAATTGATAATTGAAACCCAGCCCTGTTAGAAACCAAAGGCTTGTTTTTAAGAGACAGTTTAAATGGGACAGAGGGAATGACACATTTGCACTGCAGTTTATATCCAACAACATCAAGCAGTTAAATCAAAGAGTTAATGTTACTAACAGCTCACCTCTCTGCGGCAGACAGAGGCTGGACTTTAAAACTCATGGGTTCAACTTTAGACCGGTCACTCTTTAAGGACACACAGCTGGGTCCAGGTTCAGGTCCAGCAGGTCTCCCTTTGATCCTGTTAGACAGAAACATTTGTTTCTCATTTGCAGCCACAGAATCTAGAATAAAGTGAAAACTGACTTCAACCAGACAGAAGGGTCTGTTCCCCTTCAAAGTAAAAGTCGCCCCTTTTGAAACATAAATGAATCACCTGCATACAGTGGCTTGCAAAAATATTTTCCACATTTTGTCACATTAGAGCCATTAACATGAATCAATTTTATTGGAATTCCACAAGAAAGAAGAAGAAGAAAACCATAAGAAGTCCCGTTTGCAGTTTGCCACAAGCCATGTGGGGGACACATGTGGAAGAAGGTGCTCTGGTCAGATGAGACCAAAATGGAACTTTTTGGCCAAAATGCAAAACGCTATGTGTGGTGGAAAACTAACAGTGCACATCACTCTGAACACACCATCCCCACTGTCAAATATGGTGGTGGCAGCATCATGCTCTGGGGGTGCTTCTCTTCAGCAGGGACAGGGAAGCTGGTCAGAGTTGATGGGAAGATGGGTGGAGCCAAATACAGGGCAATCTTGGAAGAAAACCTCTTGGAGTCTGCAAAAGACTTGAGACTGGGGCGGAGGTTCACCTTCCAGCAGGACAACGACCCTAAACATAAAGCCAGGGCAACAATGGAATGGTTTAAAACAAAACATATCCATGTGTTAGAATGGCCCAGTCAAAGTCCAGATCTAAATCCAATCCAGAATCTGTGGCAAGATCTGAAAACTGCTGTTCACAAACGCTGTCCATCTAATCTGACTGAGCTGGAGCTGTTTTGCAAAGAAGAATGGGCAAGGATTTCAGTCTGTAGATGTGCAAAGCTGGTAGAGGCATACCCTAAAAGACTGGCAGCTGTAACTGCAGCAAAAGGTGGTTCTACAAAGTATTGACTCAGGGGGCTGAATAATTACGCACACCCCACTTTGCAGTTATTTATTTGTAAAAAATGTTTGGAATTCCAATAACATTGATTCATGTTTGTGGCTGTAATGTGACAAAATGTGGAAAAGTTCAAGGGGGCCGAATACTTTTGCCAGCCACTGTAAATACGGAGCAGAGGTCATGTGTCACAGCCTGTGGGTGTAGCATCTCAGGCTGAATGACGCTCTCTAAAACTGATGTGTCACAGAAACTTTGTTAGAGATGTGGTTCATTGAAACTTTAGGTGAAAACACCAGAAGAGCTAAAACAAAATATTACCACCATAAAATGAAAATGTTAAAGTAAAAAAACATTTCTCCTGCACACACATAAACTATAACATGACATCAAATTAACTCTTTATGTCACACGTATGAGGCAGATTATCTTTCATAGCTCCAGCATCACATCAAATGAGGCTGTGAGTCCTTTCACAAGAAACTGAAATACTGTAATGACACGACTACAGCTCAGCTGATTGACTATGTGATGTCACTAGCTAACAGCTACACATAAACTCTGTTCAACAAAATGTGTTGGAGCTATTTGTTCTTATTTTTTATTTAGTTAAAGTTTGTTGTTAGTTTACTTATATTTTGGGGTTTATTTACAAGTTTATTTGTCGGTTAATATTTTGTTTCAATATTTTGTTTGTTTGATGTTACTTTGTTAAATTAGTCAGTAAGAGCTGTAGGGCCATTTTGTTTCTATAAATAAAGAGACTGGTATAGGACCAGCATGCACTGGGGTGGGCCTATGGTTTTTTACCAGAGCAGGAGAAGCAGCAGGAAGTAACAAAATATGGATCTTGTTATTGCTTGCCAAACTGGATAAATAAACCATAAAAACGCAACTTTCAAGTTTGGACAGTGGACTTCTTTTGCCTGCGTACGAAACATTATCTCAGTGCAGCAGTGGCTTGTGGACTTTTAATTGTGGGATGTTTGGTTTGTCAAACAAAAGGAATTGCCACTACAAAATGTATTATCATTCATTTAAGTAATTAGAAACATGAACAAACCCAGTGTTGCTGTGCGTCAGTACTTATTAACACAGACACTGCACATTTCTTTATGTTAACACATTGCAGATTCCTGTTTCAAAATAAAAGCATGAATTTCAAACTAAAATGATCATATTAACCCATATAGTAAACAACTTACTTTCAAACAAATATATATGAAAATATTATTAAAACATGACACGTGGGTGTGACCACAGCCATGCTGTGAGTGTTTGTTTATAGATGTAAATATGAAATGATTTTTATTGGTTTGTTACTTTGGTTGAATATAAAAAAAAATGTAAAATAAGTTTCCATCCATCTTTGTCCCCATGTCTGAGGCCCTTTGGCATTATGGGTAATGCAGAGTCCAGTAGTGCTTCAGTCAGTTTATCATTTCACATGCTTGTGAGAGATTTACATGTTCTGAACATAATTCATCAAAATGTTGATGCGGATATGACAGTTTATATCATCCACTTCACAGAGCATCAGACTTTATTTCAATCATTTACTGTGTTTGAACTTAACTTACAAATACAGGTGCTCAATGTGTTTGCAGCAAACATGATATACAAGTCACTTTGATAACTTCTAAATTATTTGTGTGTTTGAATTGTTCCTGAGTAAATCAGTTTGGCTCAGATCAAAGTTCAGCTTCATAACCGGACTGTTTTATTTTAAAGTCTTACTTGGAGAGCTGTCAGTATATTTGACCCTGAATATTTCCCCACATGTATAATGTGCTGTTCTCATTTAAACAGCTGACTCTGAATTAAATCTAACAGTAAACATATTTAAATTCAGGAGGAAACAAAAACAGCATGTTAACACGTGGAGATCCTGAAGGTCCAACAATGATCAGATTAGATTTAAATATTAGTTCAGTTCTCTTCCAAACCCCAGCAGCTGTCTGTTGTAGGTCTGAGTGTTACTAAAATAAAAGCGCTCTAACATCTCACCTGTTTCTTTCTATTCACACATACATGTGTGCTGTGTTTATTAATAGAGAGATGAAGCTTGTGTTTCTGTCATGCAGTGATTGTGCTTAACTGTATGAAGCTTATTAGACATTATGAAACAGATCATATATAAAATGCATTTTGCCAAAGTGCTTGAGATTTTTAAAATTCTCTTTCTTTCTTAAATAACCATGTATAATTTCTATTGCAATTATTAATCACAGTTAAATTAAGGGGGAATGGCAGTAAAAGCTTTAGAACAGAGATGTCATAAAGTACACTGCCGTTCCTGTTGTAAAACGATCACACTGAGTTCTCGTGTTCTTGGGAAGTCCGGACTTGTATGTGAACTTACAAAGTCTGGACTACCAAGGTCAGATTTAAATTACTGGATCGGATATCGGAGAGAAAGAAAAAATGTAACCCGATCAATAAACATGAATAAAGCACCTCACAGGTAGTTCCTGAGCACGTCAAAGCAATGTGCATCACGTGACTGAGCGGCTGTTGTGTGTGAGACCTGTCGGCGTTCTGGAGTTACTTCACACTTAAAGCACCTGGAGCCTCGCTACGTGCTGCCAAACCGGCATCCCAGTAAGTAACTTGCCAAGTAAAGCAAGTGTGTAAGTTCATCTCTGAATGTTGGTACTTTAAGCTTAACAAACGATATACGGAGCTCAGATGTCTGTGCGCTGCTAAGTCTGACCGTACGATGATAGACTCAGGTTTTACAAAACGCAGTATTGCTGCTGAACAGTTTCATGGTTGGACAAAAACACAAAATTCACTCTCAGGTTAAATGTGATACAAACAGCTCACATTGACATCCATCCTGATAAAAGTTTGCATTTATTTGTACTGCTTTAAACTCTGGATGTCTGTTTATGTTCAGCTTTACAACTTAAACATTTTTAAAGTTGTTAAATATAAACATGACTTTGAGCTGATATTGCAAAAACCAAAGACTTTTTGAAATCTGCATAAATTGCATTTTAAATGACTTTTTGAATTTTACTTTAAATAGTTGGATTTAAAGTTCTGTTAAAAGTTTCAAAGGATCAGTATCACTGAACTGGGAAATATTTTGGGTGCAGTGCATTTTTTGCATACAGGTGTAATAGAATCGCTTTAATGTTTAGTTTTTGGTTTTTTTTTAAAGTTTATGAACTTATACAAAATGCAGCAAGACATTTAATTAAAAATAACACAAAATCAGTTTAAACTATATCAGATTCATATCACTGTCGGACATAAAACAGTGGTGTGGTGCCATCTCTGCCAAGAATGTGAGTACTTGAGTGTTGAGAAAAAGCCAAAGGCCTTTTGTTGGCCCTGATCAGATTTTTAATCTAATCTCTCCTTGAACAATAATAACTGATTGAAAACACTCTGATAGAAATCTGAGCTCATCTTTGATCAGCATGTGAATGTTAAGCAGCAAACAGAAGTCTAGTTCAGTCTCATTTGTACAGGTTACAAAGGTTTCTAGAGTCCCATCAATGCTCCTGATCAGCTGATCCACACCCTCATTTCCTCCTGATCACATGATTGCAGCTCAGTGTATTAAGGCCTAAATGATGCAGCAGTGTCTCATCTACAGTCAGTACAACACACAGCAGCAAAGCTCCTACACACACTGAGGACCGTGAACACATCACTGCAGCAGCTTCACGTTCACTGCAGAATCCAGTTGAATCAAATCTCTACATGTTACAGCTGCACTTTATATCTCAGAGCATCTTCTAGCTGAGACCCTCAGACCAGAGAATAAATGACTGTTACAGGGTCAAAGGTCAGGATTCGAACACAGGACTGTGTTTCACTGTTTCAGCATCAACACTGTGGAACAAACTTGCTCTCACTGTGAGATCAGCACAGTCAGTAAGGTGTAGTAAACTCCTCTGGATGAATCCTCCTGATCTGTCACATTGATCCAGCTGTCTGCAGATTCATCACTGTGGTCGGCCTGCTGCCGCCAGCAGCAGCTGGATCGCTGCCGCCAGCAGCAGCTGGATCGCTGCCGCCAACAGCAGCTGGATCGCTGCTTCATGTTTAAAGGAGCTTTCTTTATCAGTCACTTCATTATAGGAACAAGAAGCTCATCAGATCCTGTCTGTGTGACACTGAAGGTGAGATTAATGAAAGACGCAGTCCCAGTGTGAGTGACTAACAGTGTGTTATCATTTATACATAAACTCACAGGAAAAGAGGAAACACACTCGTATAAATGTGTGAATGAGGCGAGTATCAAAGTGCTCAGAGGAGAAAAGCTCCATAAGAACCATTGTTCCCAGTATTATTCCAAACTGTTCCACCCTATGAAGCTGAACTCTGTGTGAACAGCTGACCTGTGTCATGTGACCAAGAACACAAACATGATCTACTGTCAGATCAGGACACGTCACAGTTACTGTGTTACTGTTTAACAGCACACTGCAACATTCACACGTTCATCTAACAAACTGGATCATTAACATTTTCACACATGTTTCACTTTGATTCACTACAGATTCAGCAGACAGAAAGAAGTTGATGAGGAAACAACAGTTCAGTTCATTTCTGTCCTGGTTGATGAAAATGGCTGAGGAGCAGGAAGTGGGGATCAGACTGAGTGAAGAGTTTCAGGACAGAGTTTGAGAACATCTCCCCTTCCTAAAAATAATCTCTGAGTATCTGCTGTGTTTGTGGAAACACTCCAACACACACCACTGCACATATGAACATGTGTGTGAAACAGAGCTGACATTAAACATGATGGAGGATTTATTCACAAACACACAACAACATTTACACACACATTACCTCTCTGCAGGACCACACACGCCTGATTTAAAGTCAATACCAGCATGTTTAGACTGGTCACTCTGTAAGGACACAGAGCTGGGTGGAGGTCCAGGTTCGAGTCTCTGATGGATCCTGAAGAAAGTGATAAATCTTCAGTAAAATTCTCATCACATATCAGCTGATATTATTGGTGTTAGCTTACTTTTTCTTAGCTGACTGTCTTTGCTTAAATCTCTTAATGACATCTTTGACTGAGTTACTTTTATTGGACACAGAGCTGGGTGGAGGTCCAGGTTGGTTCCTGTGAATAATGATGGAGCAGTGATGTGAGTGCTGAGCTGTGACATGGAGAAGAGTCATGGACAGTTAGAGATGGTCATCTCACCTCTGAGCTTTGGTCTGGCTCTCATGTTCCCCACACAGAGTGCTTTTAGAGGGAGGGACTCCCTCCTCTCTGTCCTCACACTGATCCATGCTGCTCAATTCAGCTCACACACACTTTCTACCTGCAGAGGAAACACAAATCATTCATGTGCACATCAACTGAAATCCTCCTTTCCATCATGTGTGCTGTCCAAATATCAGCTGCTTCTTTCCTGCTTCATCTCAGTGTCAGCTGAATGCAGTCAGACAGCAGTGTGAGGCAGAGGAAGCTGCCATCAGCTGCTCTACTGTCAGGCCACTAGATGGAGTCGTGAAGCACACACGATGCATTCACTGACACACACTGATTCACTGTGAATGGAAGCTTCAGTCAGTCCAACACGTGTGAATAACATTTAAACATTTCAGCTGATCCATGATTCAAAGAGGATCAGCAGAGTTAAAGCTTCACACTAATTCTTCCTGCTGAGTTTGCAGAGAACTGCACACACACTGATTCACTGCTAATGAGAAGCTTCTTCCATCCAGTAATTCATCATCCATCAACTCTGCTGCTGCTCTCAGTCCTGGATTCTGATAAAACACTAAGAGCAGCTTTTTAACTCGTGTCTATAAGAGCTCTTAGCGTTAGCTTATGTTAAGGTTCAAAAATATAGGGAAGGAAACACAGGAGGAATGCAAGTAACCACACTGGTCCAAAGGGTAAAGACGATGATTTTAATGAAATGACACGCGTGGGAGAATGAGCGGACTCTGTAAGCAGACAGCCCCACAATCTCATCCTCCTAACATCAAAATATAGTTTTATATGCATCAGAGTATATTTAGTGACGCCCCCTCATTGCGTCATCACATACATCAGCTCCAAAACCACTAATGTTCTATTTGACAACTTAAGGCACAATTAAAAGTACACTGGCTTCCATCTTCTCCCCGGTGGTTTCCCGTAAGCCAGCTCCGCTCTCGCATCGTGCATCTACTGCTTCATCAGTCAACTTTCACCTACACCCTAACAGCGTGTGTGTGTATGTGTGTGTGTCTGTCTGTGCGTGCACAGAGTGTGCATCTGCTCTCTGCACCTTAGTTGACCCCAACCCAGGCAACCAGGCTAAGGCCATCCTGTGTTGTGATGATCTTAACTTCTATGTAAAATGTATAAACTCATTATACAAACTCAGACTCTGGTTTTGGTTTCACTTTTGCAAAGCCTGCAACTTCAAAAGCCTATAACTTCCTGTCTCATTTTGGAGTTACTCTACGTGGGGCCTTTTCTTTCACCATGCAGTCTGCATACAAACATTTAAGATTATAAATTCAAAAGCATTTCGGGTTATAGATTCAATTCAACTGTTTGAAGTGGTTATAACTGGACTTGTAATAAAGACTTAATTGGGTGGCAATATATTTAAACATTTGAATGCAATATCAATACCTCTTGTATACATATGTTTGCTATATGATTATAATGCAACAGTAATGACAGTAATAACAGTAATAACAAAAATAGAATTAATAAAAATAAAATAATACATGGAAATAATAAAAATAACAAAAAATAATACTTCCTTCCCAACACTTAGCGTTAGCATGCTGTGTGGCTAGCTTAGCGTCAGAGCTCTGCAGGTGTCTCGCGTGTAAATATTCGTAAAGGAGGTAAAAGGCTGTGACGTCATCACGTACGCTGTGGACTCTGAGTGAACTCACAAAGTACAAACTACAAGTACACAAACACAAACGTAGCTCAGAGTGAGGACACACTCGGCCTCGTTGGTCCAGCTGTGAGTCCGTTACCATGAACTATGGAGCGGCAGATTTGTGCTGAACTAAGCTGCGCACAGCTGATGTTAGCCAGGAAACATTACACACTGACTTTAATACAAACACACACAGTTTGTTGTGTGTAGAAATCAAACATGAGCTGAACAAACAGTAAAGTTCCTAAAGACAAACTGTTAAAGGAGGAAACAAAGCAAACTTACAGTTTCTTCACCAACAACAAGCTCCACTCCACACCTGGACACTAAACACGGACACACAGGTGAGCTGCTTCCTGGAAGGAGGCGGGACTCCACCTGAAGCTCAGCACAGGTGGGAGGGGCTCAGCTCTGTGTGTGTTGATGTGTTAACTTTAAAAATATGTTGTCTGACTGCTCAGACTGAGTCAGAGTAAAGTTCACATGCTGACGTGTGGAGACATGAAACCTTGTTGTAGCTGCAGGTGTGAACACACTGATCCCAGATCAGCTCTGCTGTATTTGTAACATGAACATTTCTGCTGCAAAGCTTCAAATGTTCAGCATGTTTCTCTGTTTCCAGTCTATAGATCCAGTCACACTTTCTACCTTCACCTGTGCAGTAAAGACTGAAACCAACCGTCCAATCAGTGAGCAGCATCAACACCTGAGCTTCATTCAGACTCTGTTATTGAAGATGTTGTTGGTACAAAGTTCATCTGCTGCTCACATGAATCCTGTGATGAAAGATTTATTTCACTGAATGTTTCTTCAAAGCTGATTTCAACCTGTTGAAGTCATGAATGAAAGTGCAGACTGAGAGTGGGTCACATGATGTTTAAGGTGTGTCATGTGACATGTTCAGTATTGTCACACATGTCTAGATTGTCCCTGATATCATAACTGCTCAAACACTGATGATTATATTTGAAGAATTCTTACTGATGGCAGCAAAGTTTGAATGGAGCTCTCTGTCTGTGCTGATTTGTCGCCCTCTGGAGGTCAAAGCACAAACTGCATGATGTCACTGTAACCACCACAGTGACAGGAAGTGTTTTTAAATGATGAAACATGTCAGTGATGCTGATAGTGTGTTCATCACAGACGTTCAGGCTTCATGTTGACATGAATCAAAGTGAAAGCAGAGAAACTGGAATGAATCAGGTGTTGTAGAAGATGGAGAAACAGGTTGGAGAGAGGATGCTGCTCCTTCTTTGAGATCAAACATGTCGTGTTGTTCACGTGCTGTCAGCGTGACGCACAGAAACCATGGAAACAAAGTGTGAGTGAAATCAGTCCAAAGTAACAGAGTGAAGAGCAGCAGATGAAGCACAGAGGACACAAAAAGGAAGGAAAGAAGGAAACAAGGTCCATCTGTGTCCTTTCAAACAAACAAGCATCAGCGTCCAGGACTGAAACATGAATCCACATATTTATACACATATTTATTTAATGAGAATAAAACCAGAATATTTATAATCCATCAACAATAATCAGGCCTGGGATCCTCCTGGTTACAAACAGGGTCCAGGACTGGGACCCTCAGGTGGATCCTGCAGGGTCTGGTTCAGGAAAAGGTGGAGACCAACAGAAACAGTTTTAGTAGAAAGGTATGATTTCATTTATTAGAAGAGATCAGAGCATTATTCTGATTATTAAGCTTAAGTCAAATATACTAATGCGCACGGCGCCGTGACACTTAATGATCTGTTATTGTACATTTGTCACATGTGTGTATTTGTTGTTGTATTGTTGCTGCCATGATGCATCACATGGGACCATCACACTACCACCACCATATGTGATGTTGCTATGAGGCTCCTTTTCATTGATGCTGTGTTAGTTTCAGATGTAACAGGACTCAAAGCTGTCAGAAAGCTTTTGTCTCATCAGTCCACAGAGTCTTTCCCAAACGGGATCATCAACATGTTGTTGGACAGTGTGAGACCATCCTTTGTGTTCTTCTTGGTCTGCAGTGGTTTTCTCCTTGGACTCCTCCATGGATTCTCTTTCTTATTGTTCAGTTATGACCTTAACTGAGGCCTGCAGCTCTTTCATGTTGTTCTGGGCTCTTTGTGAGCTCCTGGATGTCGATGTGCTCTTGGAGTCATTTTGGTGGCCACTGGCTCCTGGGAAGGTTCCCACTGTTCCCCACTTTCAGCATTTGTGTCTAATGGCTCTCACCGTGGTTCAACAGAGTCCCAAAGCCTTAGAAATGGCTTTGAACCCTGTGCAGACTGACAGCTGTGACTCTGTCAGCTGATTGTGTAGATGGTGGCATCATGTGTTGCTGTTTGACATCTTTCAGCCTGTTCACTTTCTCACACGGGTTCTGTAGAAGTTGATGAGTCTGTTGATCCAACAGGTCTTCTAGTAATCAGGCTGAGTGTGTTTGTCAAACTGAACTCAGCTTTAGAAACAAATGTGCTTCATCACAGTTCATTCATGATTGAAGCAGAGGGGCAGTTATTTTTGCACACAGCTCAGGTAGGCTGGGATCACCTTTGTGCCTTAATCAATGACATCATCATTTATTTACTTGTGTTATCTTTGTCTAACAGGAACATTTGTGTGATAAAAACAGTAAGAAATGACTGAGTGAAAAGACTGTTACACACCACTGTGTGTGATCGTTGCCCCTGGGAGAGTTCACTTATCTGCAATGAGAGGTGTGATCAACACGAGTGCACGAGTGTCACATGACTCACAGCTGTGCATGCAGTGGCAAAAGGCTGAGTGTGCCATCAGTCTGTACTCAGTCCTCACTCTGAGCCTCACATCTTCCTGCTGCTTCATGAGAGCAGAGCTGAACTTCCTGCTGTGGGAGAGACGAGGAGGATCCTGGTGCAAGAAGCACAAATGATGCAGTTTGTTTCCTGTTTACACTCAAAGTGACTGTTAAAGTGAATTGTTAAATGTTGTCATTTTTATGCTTACCATCTCTACATTGTTTAACTCTGTGATGAAAGGAATTTCCTTTTGTCCCCCTCCCCAGATTCTTGAGGTTCTGTCTGGCTGGGTTCTGTCTAATAATCATCTCAGCATTTTACAATAGAATAGCTCTTTATTAGCTCTTCATTTATTGTTATTGGACATGAAACAGGAAGCTGTGTTTCTCATTGGATGTTAGTTTCATGTTCATCAGGATCATTTTCTAAAGAGCTGATATTTAGACCATTTACTGCACTGGCTGCACATTCTGTCTACATTTCTCTGTATGTGCTGTGTTTGTCTTTCATATTTCTCCATATTGACACAAACAGTGAACAGCAGTAGATCTACTCTTCATCTGTTTTAGGCCCAGTGAAAGATCTGAAGCAGAAATGGTGTCATTAGGAGAAGAAGAACAAGTCCGGCGAGGAGGCAGCAGCTCTTAAAGATGAAACACAGCAACTTAGCCCTGAGCTCAGAGAGCTTCACATGAAAAAGCTCCTCAAGCAGATCATGTCAGAGGTTTGTCATCAACAGGAGGAACTGTTCATATCATAGAATGAAGGATGCTGTCAGCTGGATGAAGAAGGTTATTTAATGGCAAACGTTCACATTGAAGTCAAATTGTTGTGGTGTTGAACAGATTCATGGACTGATTGTCTCCAGAATGTTAGAAGAGCTTCAATGAATCATTAGAAACAACTTACAGCTGCACAGTTGTGTCAAACACATCTTTGTGTCATTGTGGGATTTTTGTGTTTCTACATGTGACACACGTCTAAAACATGCACACAATTTGAAGACAAACAGGGACTCATTTGTTCCCACAGCCAGATGCTGAGAGCCATTTCCTTGTAGTCCTGTGTCTATATATATGTACCATTAGATGTTATTGGAATGATTGTCAGCTTTGATAGTTTCATGTATGTTTAGCTGGACGGCTGTTTGATCCTCCACATGTTTAAAGGTGTCCAGTCCTGAGACACTGGGGGTGGAAACAGCTGTGATGTCATTGGACTGTCACAAAGACAGAAGTGCATGAAGTGAGCAGCCAAGGAGCCGCTGATGTTTTGGATTCAACAGCATTTGAAAGGTTGACACAGACACATTTGCACATAGAAAGCTGAATTTGTCATATGCCACAGTGAACTCACTGTTCAGTGTTTTTCAGGAAGCTTCTTAACTGCCTCTGCTGCCAAACAAGCAGCTGATGTCCTTGAGAAGAAGCTGAAGAAGTCTTCAACAACAAATACAGGAAGTGGACTTTCAAATACTAGATTCACTTTAGACTCACACAAGAAATGACTCAACTAGCTGTGTTTGATTGACTCCTTTGACTCTATGAAAGCTCAGTGTGTGTCTGTACACAGACTGTTGTGTTGGACTATTATTCAGTCGTCTGCTGAATGTTTTCAAATGTCTGCATCTCAGTGTAGATGAGGCTGGGGGTCATGGGAGGCCACCATAGCAGTCTCTTCAACATCATGACATCATCATAAATGCTGCTGGACTGTCTGATGGGCTGACGGTGAAAAAGCCGTCGGAAGGAAACAGAAGACATTTCAGAGGCTGCAGCAGATTTCTTTGATTTGGGGCCTTTTTCAGCTTTATTGGACAGAGCAGTGAAGATAAGTGACAGCAAAGAAGAGGGAGAGAGAAAGGGGGCGTGGTCAGAATCAAAGCCAGGCCAGCTGCTCTCCACCTCGTGGCACATGGTCACCTGCTCATCCTAGTGAGCTCCACCAGCAGCCCTTTCACACAGTTTACACTGTCAAACACTGTGTGTGGACCTCAGCTAACAATAGGCTACATTTAAGTCTGGACTACATGCTTTTATATTGAGGCAGATTTTTACCTGTTTTTATTCCATCAGCAGCTCAACATCATGAGCAGCTTTGACATAAAGACATCAAACTCAAGCTGACTTTAAACTGGATCTACTTTTAATACAGGGGCTCAAAAACAACTCACATCTTTATTATATATCAGGACAGAAAGTCATTTCATCTCAAATGGAAAACAGCTTTATTTGGAATAATCAGCACTATCAACTGGTTTGGGATCTCCACCAGTTTCATGTCTTTACAGCTTCTCCAACAAAGTTCCTGTAAAATCAGCATCTTTATTGATTTGATAGTGATTGATTATTCAGTCCCAATCTGCTGTCATCTAAAGAACAAAATGATGTTTCTATGAGTCAAAAAGCTCCAGATGTTGTTCACAAAGAAAACAAAGATTAGGAACTTAAACACAAAGTGTTTGGAGCCAAAATGTTCCCAAGCTGCTCTTTTTGAAATGGCAGAGGTACAGTGGTGTCTAACAGCACACTGTGGAAGGCAAACATGTTATTGTTGGATGAAACTTCATGAATCCTTTGTAGATTTGAGCTTTTGGAGCCTTTCTTTTCTCTTCAGGTGTACAGAGGCTGAGGAGGCAGGTGAAGCAGGTGGAGCTGTTGTGATGGTGGCAGAGGGTGTGTCTTAGTAACTCTGTGAGGTAGAACTGGATCCAACATTGTGGATGTGTTGATGTTGGAGCCATTAAGATTCTCTGCACACTGTAGGATTTCCCTGTGATTCACTGCGGGGGCATTTTGGAGTCTGTCAATGAAACTCTTCATATTTGTGTTTGACACCAGTTTATAGAAACAGACAAATGTGTCATGCTTTTGTTCGGCCTCCACAAATATACACATTTGTTCATTGGTTGGACGTTTTGGAAGGAGACACATTGAAAACCATGTTAATAAGATCTTGTTGTTTCCTGTGGATCCGACACAGAGAGTGGACTTCAGACAGAAAGCGTGGAAGAGATTTAGAGGCCGTGTGTGGCAACAGGAAGTTTCTGTATGTTTGCTGATCTTACATGTGGAAAACAACACGTGATGTTTGTGAAGTTCTACAATGATCATTGTTCTGACAGCATTTTGAGTGGGAACAGTTCAAACTGAGAGTAGTGGGAGTTATTTACTGATTGAAACAAGCTGAATGTTTCTGTGCACGATGAAGATCAGCAGCTCAGCTGATCAATGAATTGACATCTATCAGTCATTTCATGAGATGAAGTCATCAGCAGACATTTGTTCTAACTGTGTGATAAATGTCAGAACGTCAGGGCTCTGCTTTAGTCACTACTTGATGATCATTGGCTCATTGTTGAATCCAGTGGCCCAGTCTGACCTCTGACCCTTTGCTGCAGGTCTTCTGTGTTATCTCCACTTTCATGTCTGATCTTCTGCTGTATCGTCCAAAATAAACATCTGAATCATTTCCAACACTTCAGCAGATCTTTAGTTTGGGCAGCACAGTACAAAATAACACATATTGTACTATACTGCCCACTTCCTGATCTTATTGGATCTGTGTGTGAGGTTGGTGAAGGAAACACATGTTTACTGAGTGAATCGCTGCCATTAGGAACTAGTTTTTATATCACAGCCTAGAAATCACACAGGACCATTTCTGCAAGTGAAAAGTCCTAATTGGAGGAAAATAATTGTGTAGTTTGTGCGACTGTTGTTTGTAAATGAAGAATTGTCCCAACTACATGTGCTGCTGACCTTTGACCTTTCCTTTAGGTGCACAGAGGAGTCTGTGGAAACATCCTGAGGCAGTGCTACAGATGACTTCAAATAAAGTGGTGTATTATCCATGTTTTCTATGGATCACATCAATATCCTGATCTAACAAGCCCCCTTTTTGTGGATTTTAGAGCCTCTGACTTTTGCTGCGTCTGCGTCTCATTTCAAGCACAAGAGCAAGAAGTGGATGAAGAAATGGGGCGAGTGGGGTCAGTGTGGTGCATGTCAGCTGTGCTCATGCTTTCACAAAGAACATGTGTATTCATTGGCAGCATTAAGGTGCACTTTAGTCTTCATAATAATAAAGTATTGTGACTTTATTATTGTGAATCCTCACAGTCATGTTGCAGCTCTGCTTTGCTTTAAGAAAATGTTCTACCAGGATGTTACTTTCCTAAACGTGTTCTCCAAATGTTCCCAAAGACTTTGTTCTAAGTAGTTCTACATGATGAAACATTCACACTAAGTTTAAGAAGGACACACAAACACCATCTGTCCTTTCATCATGTGTACAAACGTGTTCAGATGTCAAATGTACCGTGAATGGATGCAAATGTGGATCGTTCCAATAAAATGAGACAGTTTTGTAAGTGGATCACAGTTTGAAGTTCATTGAAACCTATAAGAACATGTTATTCAAACCAACTTTATCCAACAGGAAGAAGCATCAGGGGAACAGGAAACATTCAAACATGTTTACTGTAAGAACTGCACAAAGGAAGGAAACACAATCCTACACACGACCACTTTAAAATGGACATTTAGCTTTTCAAACATCAGGGAGTGCTGCAATAACAACACTGTGCCCATTCTGATCAGACTGAAAGATTTATAGAGATTTATCCATGTGCTGGAAAAGGATTTGATATCAACATATATGCAGATTAGTAGGAGCATTTTCTTCATATTGATTTAGAGTTCAGTACTAGGAATATGTAGAATTAACATCTGTGTACATGACGAGTGATGAAAACTTTCAAAGGACGTCAGAATTGGTGTCTCTATCTGTGACTGTCCCAGAGGAACCTACCTGAGGGATTATTAAAGATCTGTCTATCTAGAAAGACTTGCATTGATTCACAGTGTACAATTCTTTCTAATCTATTAACATCTTCCTCCAAATCCTGTTTCTGCTGCATCAGAAGGGCTCAAACCTCCTGCTGTTGTCTGCTGGACCATCAATTCTACTTTATGATGATCTTCAAAGATAAAAACGTGAGTTTATTTGTGAACTCTGTGAAATGATGTTTAGTTTGAACCAATCCTGTGTCAGCTGCAGCCACATCATTGCCACGCATACAAATGGCTGCGTTCCTGTTTAGACCTGCTGGCTGTCAATGGGCTTCATTCCATTTCAGACTGCCGGTGGTCGCTGTGATCTAAACTCAACATGGCTCCTGTGTTAGAAGAGCCTCTGATTTTAAACTTTGCACATTGAATAGTTTCTTTGCAACACTATGGAGCTACCAGCCCAGTATATGTAGCCCACAGTAGATGGAGTTATCAAGCTGCACTGACAAACATCAGGACTCATGTGATCCCTACATGTGGACCTTTCACACATGGATCCAAGTGCAGATTCAACTCTGCATTACATTTGACTTCAGCTGTTACACACTTTCATTTTCTAGCTGTGTCACTTCCTGCTTTTTGGATCAGAGAGTTTATCCATGTCCACAAATGTTTGGCTGCATGTTTGTATCATCTATATTTTCCAGTCTTCATACAGCCGATATTTCATGTGGACTCCAATCTGCCACCTGCCATCACGTTTTCAGGGTTCATTCAGTGTTGAAATGTAGGACAAACAGCAGCACATGTTCTCTAAATGTTTGCAGTCATTTTAAATGAAGCTGATACTACATGAGACATTTTCCACATTTATTGTCTTTGAACAGAGAATAATAAAGCCATCAAACATATACAGGCTGTGCAAATACAAACTTCTGTGGTGCATTTGATGACCTGCAGAGGAGAACAAGTCGGGCTTTTCAGCCCTAACACAACCTCTTTGTTCTCAATACTACAAAACCTTCAAAGGCTGATATGCAAGTTTGCATCAATCACCAACACAGTTGTGTTTGTTTCTAGTATAGTTATAAATAAGCTGATCAAATATCTGCTGACTGATTAGATCCAGTATCTATTACAGATGAACTGGATATCACAGCATGTTGTTAATCCGTCATATCAAACTAAACAGTGTTGCTGGTGTAAATATCCTCCAATAAAGTCAGATGAGGGCTGCTGTTGCCAGGTAACGATGATGTCACACTGGATCTTCTGATCTTTAGCATCGTAGCGCTCGGAGTCTGATGTTGGCTCATGTGTTGTCAGACACCAACATGACGTTCTACTAGTCAAGGCCTCACCTTAACCCACTGATGCTGATCACACAGACCCACTAATAGAACTGTTTTATCAGGTTTATGCAGCGTCACCATTAATGTCACATTTAATCACATTTACACTACAAGCTCACTACAACCATTATCAACATGTTAAATTACATTATACATCTGCACTGATTTAAAGTATTTTAACCTGGTTCATTGTTTCCACCTTAACAGTTCATTCCTCAAATCAAACAAGATATTTGACCCTCAAAAATGTACCAACAAACAATTTTGCAATAAAATATTTTTCAGCTTTTACAAGTGAAATCAAACTTGTGTGTTTAACAGTGAAACCAGAGTGGAAGCTGCTCATATAGAGTCCAACCCAGGCTAAAGTAAGTTGAGTAGACCAGCATCATCAAAGTGTCGGCTCTCTGAACACGGTGCAAGAGCGCCATCTGCAGGACAAAACTAGTTTTTCTCCTAGTCAACATCAAGATGACATCATCGTACAGCAAAACATGCAGATCAGGTGACATGACTGTCTGAGAGGCGGAGTTAAACTGTGGCAGGTAAGCATGTGGAGGAGGAGCAACAACATGACGCAGGAACATCATCATTGCATTACACAGTTTCCTCTCTAACTGGATGCAGCTGTGTGCCCCATGATTGGAAGGTCGGGGATTCAATTCCACTGAACTACCCTGAGGTACCCGTCCCTACACTCTGCTCCCTGGGCGCTGCATTGGTGGCTGCCCACTGCTTCACTGGGTGAATGGGTTAAATGCAGAGGAGTAATTTCCCTACAGGGACTAACACATACGTATTATTATTATTATTATTATTATTATTCTATAAATAGTAAAAAAAAATGCTTTGTGTTGTCAATAGAGACACATTAAACCAAACTTTGCTAGATGACAATAAGCAGAGTTAAATCAGTACAGTAAGCATGGAGCCCTTCCTTCAGAGCGTGTCTGTGTAGGTTCTCAGTCATCCAGGTCATGATAGTCTAAGAAGCAACCACACCTTCCCTGTACAACATTTGGAAAGTGAAACTTTTTTTTTTGTCCCATCAACAGTTCACCTACAGAATCTTCTTTGCAGGAGTGCGGTACAAATATCTTTACTGTGAGGAAGTGCAGCAAGAAAATACAACGTTTCCCTCTCTGTGACAATGAAGAAGTGCTTGTTAATATCAAAGGCTCATCATTATAATGGACATAATTAATATAAATAACAGCAAAGAAAAAAGTACCAGGAAACTTTTTTTGAGATTGTATCAGCAGCACAGCAGCTTCTGCAGGGCACCGTCCAGAGCAGCAACACATGGATATCACATGAACTTTCAGCACTCAGCTGTGTTAGAGCCTCTTTCACACAATGATTGTCTAATAAACACTCAGAGCTCCATGTTGATGAAGCATGATTCATGAGTGTAAACTAAGATTTATGATGTGTATTTTATGATAGTATTGTAGTTTTTGGGATATTAGACTTTATTCTTAAATTTACAGATTTTTCAATGGACTTTGGTGGCAGCAGGTTTTATTTTTGCAGTCACTGAAGGATAAAACCCCCGTTGTAGAGCCAACAGTCTGCTGCGGGACCCTGAATGCATCATAAGTGTACAGGTAAACTGTCAGGTCAGGAACATGAATCTGATCCTGGATCAGTGTGGTCAAACACACAGTGAGGATGAAACGCTGCTTTAATGTTAGTTTCATGTATTTTCAGGTTTATTGCTGCTGTTGGATCAGCCTGTCTGTAGTATTCAGAGTATTTACTGCAGTAAAAGTCCTGCATTAGAATCCTGCTGATGTTCATACATCAGATGAAGGTAAAGTGTTACAGTAGAAGTTTAGTACCTCACACTCGACCATGATCTCATCATGGATGTTTGACTGTCAGGAGAGAACTTTGGATGTTTGGATGAATGTGGAGCTGAAACAAAGTGTTGACAGATGTTTGTGTTTCAAACAGGAAAATGAGCAGAAATAAATCATCTCTGAACAAACAGCCGCCTGTCAGTATTATTATGGTCTGTGCAGACTAACATGTGCTGTCCATTCACTCAAACTAATCTATTCTGTGTTTTTCTACGTTCAATAGAAAATGTGCTGCGTTCACTGACTCCATCCTCTCTGTTACTGACAAGCAGTTTACTGCTGTGGAAAAGCGGAGGGGACGTAACAAAAGCGGAGTGAAACGGAGCGCTGTGATTGGTCAGAATGTTTGTGGCTGTGGGATTGTGGACCCTCTGTCCCACAAGCCCTTCCCTGGTTTTTCCTTCCCGAAGTTTTTCTCTCCTGAACTTTGACGCTGATCGTCTCCGTGTGAAGCTCCGTGTTAAGGTAACGTTAGCAGTGTTTAATGTTTTCCTGGCTAACATCAGCTGTGAGCAGCTTAGTTCAGCACAAATCTGCCGCTCCATAGTTCACGGTAACGGACTCACAGCTGGACTAAGACGCTGACCCGCCCTGAGCTCTGAGTGAGGCCGCTGTACGTGACGTGGAAACAGATGTTTCTGCCGAAAAAAGGAAATATGATGTGAATATTTGCTCTGTTGTTTCTTTCTCTGCTCGCTCTGCTGTCGCTTTGTTTTTAAGAGAAAAAAAACATTTCAGTTATTCTGTAACCATGGATACAGGTGACAGGGAGGGTTTCTCTTGGATGAAGAGTCCCAATAAAAGATCTCAGCTCATTAACAGACAAACTGGTCTCTAGAGTAATTTACTGGGTACCATATGATCCACAGATTTACATCTGGCTCCATCACACGTGCAGTTTTGAGACAAATGTCACGCTGTCAGCTTCATGCAGCTTTCCACAAACTAAGCTACGTTTTGTCTTACAGATAAACAGATTGATCAACATTTAATTATTTTTCCTCAAGATTTTTTCTGTGGCTTAAAAACAAAGGAACTGTAACAATGATGAAGAACTCAGTGCTCTGTTTGCTTATATCAGCATCATCCTGTGACTCCAAGCTTTACTTTTCACTCTTTAATGTTTTATTTACATTTTCTGAGCAGCATTAACATGAGTTAGCTTAGCTAGCAGAGCAGCTAGCAGTCAGAGTATGAACTCTGTAAGCAGTCAGCTTGGTCCTGGACATTGTTACTGACATAAAGCTGCTCTCTGCAGCCATGTTTGACCTTTGTAGGACTACAGTAATGGAGGATTTGGAGGCTGAACTCGGCTCTGTGACACTTTCTGTGGTGAACTGATGAAAGCTGCGTCTCAGATGGATGTTAGTCCAACACATCAGACACGACCTCTGCAGCTCTCAGTTGATGTGCACATGAATGATTTGTGTTTCCTCTGCAGGTGAAGGTAGAAAGTGTGTGTGAGCTGATGTGAATTGAGCAGCATGGATCAGTGTGAGGACAGAGAGGAGGGAGTCCCTCCCTCTAAAAGCACTCTGTGTGGGGAACATGAGAGCCAGACCAAAGCTCAGAGGTGAGATGACCATCTCTAACTGTCCATGACTCTTCTCCATGTCACAGCTCAGCACTCACATCACTGCTCCATCATTATTCACAGGAACCAACCTGGACCTCCACCCAGCTCTGTGTCCTGTAAGAGTGACCGGTCTAAAGATGTCATCATTTATTTTAAAGTGTCTGCTGCAGAGAGGTGAGCTGTTAGTAACATGAACTCTTTGAGTTGGTTTGTTGCTAATAGACAAAGATTGGTTCATGTTAGCTAATTAGTGACAGAAGCAATGACTTAGTGGAGAATAAAAACACTGAAGCTAAAAATCTGTCTCACTGTTGTGCTGCTCTTTGCTGCAGCAATGAGTTTATTTAAAAACTTTCACTCTCTGTGTCTTCAGCAGGAAGTGGTTCTGCTTTGTTTGCTGGCTGAGCTAAAACAGGAAAATCCACTGTTAGCTGTAGTGTTTGTAACGAGGCTAAAGAGGAGAAACAGAGAGAGAACTTTATTAATCCCTCGAGTTGGTTCTTCTGAGAAGTTCAGTTAAACAACTGGAACTAATCAGGTACAACAAGACAGGGAAACACACAACTTAACAAAATCCTGTAGAGACACAAAACTGTCAGAATAAAACTGAAACACACACAAAGACACAGACTGAGTAGATGCAGGAGACAGACAGGAGAGAGAGAGAGTGAGGGACACAGAGACAATAGTTAAACATGAAGCTACATCAGAGATTTTGAATGTTGGGTTTTCATAAGCTGTAAGCTATAATCATAGCTAATAATAAAAGCTATAATAAAATTATAAAAACCAAAGGATTGAAATGTTTTACTTTACATGTAATGAGTCGATATCATATATTACTTTGTTCTTTTAAGTTGAATAGCAGACAAATCAACGATACAGCTCTTCTTTCAATTAATGGCTAATAAATATTATGCTGAGCACAATCCAAAAGAGTCAATAAGTCACATCAGTGTCTGTCTGCTGTTTACTATCACAGCCAAAGTGCCTGACAAATATAAACAGAGGTTTTCCTACCAATGAATGTTTCAGGATACATAACAGCTGCCATTATCCAATCACACATCTGCTTACATTTCTTCTTTTCTCTGTTTTCTAAACTGAGCACCTGATGACCTTTGACCTTTTCTCGTCCATCTTCAGTTGCTGTTAATTTGCTCTCCAGTATGAACACAAATCCCCCAACCTGAGAATCACCACAACACAACCTAACAGACCCACACCTCAGTGCACAGAGTCAGTTTGTTTAGGGTTTTTTATTTCTGGGATTTCACACAACCCAGGATTCAAATCATTAATACATAACATGTTTGGACTGACAACATTATGAATGAAATGTGCTCTCTTTGTAAGCAGACCCCCCCCCCCCCCCCCCCCCCTTTAGACAGGTTGTGTGTGAGACTTCAGCAGCACCGAGGGCCCTCGCTCACTTTTCTCGTATAGAATTTAGAAAACACATCGATGCAAATGACCAGTCTCTGTCATGATGTCTTCAGTTTTTGTGTTTGTTGGTTTGTTTTTATTCAGTTTTATTTTGCGAGCTGGTTATTAGATGCTGAGAATCCCCCGCCGCCCCGCCCCTCTCCCCCAGCAAGCAGCAGGCGTACTTCACAAATGGAGGGCGCTTTACTCCCCGCAAATGAGCGATAGGAAATCGATCGGTGCCCATGTAATCACAAAAATGTGCTGGCATGATGTTGGGGGAGCAACCTTTTTTTGCCAATGCCAACATTGACTCCGCCCCCACCACGATGCCGCCCTGAGCTGCGGTTCATGTCGCCTGTATCAAAAACCACCACTGTACACAGGAGGAAACAGAACCATGATTAACACTAAATCAAAGAATATTAATGAACCCAGAGAACACATAAACACTGGGTCAGAGGCCAGGACCGTAACACTTACTGTCTGTGTAACACATTTTTGGCGCATTCTTACTTCACATCACTACGAGCCGTCAAACATCTCAGCCTAAAAAGAAACACATGAAAGGCTTCTGTTCCTTTATTTAGCACCAGGAGATGTCGCATAAATACAGACGACGTGTGCCAAAGTCGCAGGTTAAAAGTGGGACAGGGATTTATTTTGCAGGTAATTTCAAATGCAGCATTTTTATCAGCTCAAAAACTTCAGCTGACAAACTAACAGACAAAAAAAAAGAGAGCTGAAGAAAGATAAGGACAGGGATAAGAGAGCTTACATTTAAAGGTACAGACTTCTTATTAGTGTTGGATAAACTGGAAATGTAAATCTCATACATGTTTTTAAATCAGATATCAGGTCTGTACATGTGAAATTGTTTTTTTTCATATTGTGAAACGTGCTGCAAAAAACTGAGGCAGGCGAACTGTGTTTGATTCAAGCTGAAAACAATCAGAATTAAAAGTTTTTGTTCACATCTACTGATATTAATTATTATATTAATGTCCAGTTCATTTTTATTTCAAACATGTGCATTCACAATCATTACAAAATATAATTCCATTCTTTTGTTTGAAAAGGAGTAGGCAGAAGTATACACTGATTCAAGGGCGTAGATTTGGTTTTGGCATTGGTGGGGACGGGTGTTTCAACCACCACACCCCGCCCTGTTTCTTTTTTTTTCCTTTTCGTCTTTGCTTCTTGATAAAAAAGGAGAAATATACTTGCCTACATATGCTATTCTACATGCTATTAAACCATTTAAAATTACAATTCATAGTTTTATATGTGAATTATATAATGTTAAATTACTATTATACAAATGACTGACTAAGTATTTTAGACTTTAGTTTACTTCAGCCATATTCCATATAAATCAGGTATCATACAAAAATAAAACTAGCTTCAAATACAGTCAAGACAATAAAAGAATATAACTTTAAGGACTTAAATGTGGGACGGAGAGATTTCGCAGGTCTTTCCTCCCCACTGCTGTCAGACTCCACAACAAAGACTTTTGCAGCTGATCAAACACACACATGTGCAATAAGACGTTGTTAGTTGTATTTTTACTCAGGTGTATATAACATTTGTATTCTATTTTTATCCTAATGTATATTTTATTCTATTCTGTACAGTTGTGTACAGTATATTATTCTTATTGTATTCTAATTTTCGCTATATAACTTTGCACTGTCCACTTTCTGCTGTGACAAAACGAAAGGTAATCTTATCTTAACACGATTACTTCAGTTACCAACTTCTCTTATACATTAGCACTAAGGGAACACTGAATGAACTGGTGGTTTTTGTCCATAAAAATCATCTAAGATGACCACAAAATTATTATTATGTGCTTGATGTGCCTGGCTTTTCCCCTCTGACTGCACTAGGACATATTGATAAAATAACACATTGATTCGTGCCATATAAAAAGTGAGACATGTCAATTCAGATTCTTTGTCAAATCTACACTAATCAATCAATTTACATCAGCAGCCTAACAATTGTAGTGCAAACTGCACTACAAGGTGGAATATTTGCAAAATCATGACTACCTCATGATATTTTGTCTCAGAAATGAACCCTATGAATATGTCAGTGCCATTAAGATGAAATTATTGTGTCACCAACATTTTAACGTATAATTTTAACAGCCTCTGTAAACTAATATCCTGGCTTGCTCAAGGCTGCCATCTTTTCTGACATTTTCAATCAAAATTAGAAATGTTGCTCTGAGACTGAGAGAACTAATAGAGCTGCCTGTTGTGCAGTTAGTGTCCAAAACACATCATTCATGGTTACACACAATTTTAGACTGATAGCCTGTAACGTTATCATGACGGACACATTTTATGAGTGAGCTTGGCTTTAAGTGACTTACAGGTTTCTTTGAAAAATACTTTCTTATATGCACGTTCTTCCTCTTTGCTACCGTCCTCCTCGCAGCGCAGGTTTGCCGCTGCTGAAACTAAACAGAGCTCCTTGAAAGGCTCAGCCAATCACATTGGCAATATTTGTCACATGAGGTTGGACTCCAGTAGAGAACGTAATTTAACTCTTTCTGCACCGCTGGGTGACTGAGACGCTGACAGATCTTTTTTTTTTTTTTACAAGAAGCGATCAAATTATTGGTGGGGACATGTCCCCTCCGTCCATGCCAAATCGACGCCCTTGCACTGATTAGTCCCTACCCCGTCAAATTTGATTTAATTTTCTTTGTAGCACAAAGTTCAGTGAGCTTTGAACCAAAACAGGTGGTAGAAACGAGTTACTTTTACTTTCTTACTTTGAGCACAAACAGCACAAATCTGCCACGCCATAGTTCACATTAATGGACTCACAGCTGGACCAACGAGGCCGACCGCACCCTGAGTGAGGCCGCTGCACATGAAACAGATGTTTCTGCCACAAACAGAAAAATGCTATGAATATTTGGTTTGTAAGGACGTTTCTGTATCTGTCGCTCTGCTGTCGCTTTGATTTTAAAAGAGAAAAAAACGTTTTTCGTTAGTCTCGGTGTTTGAGGCTCTGTCCCAGATGTTTGTTCGGTAGCCTCGGATCGAAAGTTAAAGTTACACACTCAGCACGTTGCATGAAAACGACATGAAATTCAGAATTTTACAGAACTGAACTGATCGTGTAACCTAGAAACACAGAAACACGTTTTTATGGAAAAGTCCTCCTCAGAAATTGGACTGTGAAACAAACTGAGATGAAGCGATGATGAGCTGCTCCTGATGTTCCTGAAGGAGAAAAGAAAGAAAGAGAGATTCTGGTTCTCAGAGCAGCAACAGGGAGGATATCAGAGTTAGATCCAGGAGTTGAAGCTTTGGCTCTTGTTTCAGGATGACGGTTAGGAGTTTAGATTAATTTACTTTAGTTTACTTTAGTTTGAACTCTTGTTAGCAGAGTTGGGATCACATCTGAGGAGGCAGAGGAATCCTTTCAGACCGCTGAGTGAGCCGGAGCAGCTCCAGCTGTGTGTCCGAGTAAAACAGCATTTTTTACTATTTCCATGTTGTTGAATATTTAATACAGGCGTTTGATTTGAGCTATGAGTGCCACATGTGCCACAGCGGTTGCCAAATGCAATGATCTGATTGGTTAGATCAGAAAAAAGTCTGATGAGTGTGTGTGCTGTTACAAACCAAGATTTAAACGTGTGCAGTTGTAACAGTGTTTATGTGGTATTATTCCACTTGTCACAAATGACAGTGCAATGGGGAAACAGCTAAAACTAAGCAACAAGAAAATGATCTGAGTCAGGACAGCATGGAGACAATGATCAGGTCTCCAAAGTGTTTCTACACTGAGAAGCTTCACTGTGGATCCACTTCATGTGGACATCAGATGAACTCTTCTGCTGTGGATCAGAGTTTCACACAGTCACAGAAATGAAGTTCTCCAATTCAGCAAAGAAGAGTTTGAGCTGCATGTGAAATGACAGCTGATTGATGCTGATTACAGCTGTCAGCTGATGTGTTAGTTTCACTCATGATTAAACATCTTCAATTCAAACTGAGGAGATGAAACAGTCCAAATGTGGATTAACCATGCGATTCATGCGTCTCCAGTATTAAAGTCAGAGCCTGCAGGAGTTTTAAGTTCATCCTTGTTTCCTCAGACTGTTTGAATTCAGTGTGTCAGAGAAACAGAAACATGGAGGTGTGTTCATGGAAGCATCTGATTCCTGATGTCAGAGAAACTTTAGATTATTCAGCAGAGCTGATGTGGAGCTGAGATCTGCATCAACATGAAGTTCACTAGGACAGTCACAGATATCATGTGTGAACATCACGTGATCCTAAAAGTGTATGAGAGCCCATAAAAGTGCTTTAATTCATCCTCAGGTCGGAGTTTGCAGAGAGCTGACTGTTGTTGGGATTTAGAGATTCTTTTATTGCTGCCATATACTCTGCCTTATGATAAATGCATTAATAACATGTTCTACAGTATTATTTTATCAGTAATATTGTTTACAGGGTTCATATTGCATTGAATATGTTTGTCATCACATTCATTCTATTCACAGGTAGAGTTCATTCTATACACAATGCATAACTGTGCTTGTTTAGAGTTGATGTTCTATCCAAGAGGGTTTTAAGCTTCACTGGTGAGAGTGTCCAGGTGATACATGTTGAGGGAAGATGAGAACATAGCAGGTTAATTGCATGCATGCTTACAATACACATATTAATCTAGTAGCAGGCCTGAGCGAAGGCCCAAGTGTCTTCTGCTTCTTATTTGAGACCTGCTGCAATTCTGTCTACTTAGTGATTGAGGACGAGGGTCCATTATTAGCCCTTAGAGGCCCTGAAGCTTGAAGTTATTACCTTAAAAGGAAGGTGTTATCAAAAAGAGAAGTTATATGTCTGTTCATAGTTATTAGAGATGTACAAGATGTACCCTTGTCTGTAAACAATGACTGGACATAATGTATTTTTGACCTGTATTGACGTGTATGTGGGGGTGTCATCCTCTATGCTATAAAACCAGAACTCAGTGTATTTTTGTCAGAGCAAATAAGCCATATGCTGACGGTTGTTCTCCGTTGTCAATAAACTCATCGTTTGATTGCACTTTTCTGGGCCTCCGTCATTTGTTGTCTGGTCTACAGTTGATCGATCTCGCTTCACTGTATCAAATCCAAATCCAAATCCAATTTATTTATATAGCACATTTAAAAACAAAAGGTTTTCCCAAAGTGCTGTACAAAAACACAGTGTAAGACAAGATAAAACCACTGACACTTACATAAAACATAATAAAACACATAAACTATCAATGTCAACACAACATATACAAATATCAACTCACGCCAGTCTGAACGCTATCGAAAAAAGGTGTGTTTTCAAAAGCGTTTTAAAAACAGGAAACGAAGATGCCCGTCTAATATTTAAAGGCAGCGTATTCCAAAGTTTTGGGGCCATAACTGAAAAGGCTCGCTCTCCTCTGCATTTGAGCCTTGATTTTGGGACAATCAACAGCAGCTGGTCAGCTGATCTGAGGGTCCGTGAAGGAATATAAGGGTGAAGTAACTCGGAAAGGTAGACTCAGAGCTGTTCCTAATGTTCTGTCAGTTTCTGCTTTTTGTGCTTTGTTGCTGGAAGGTCTTAAATGTCAGAGTCAGCAGGTGAGATCAGGTTTCTGTGATTGATGATGTGGATCATGTGACCTGGTTTCTAGGTTACATGACAGGTCAGAGGTCAGCGACTGTAACTCAGTTACTCCTGTTAATGTGAACTCACTGTGTGTTTGTGGTTTATCTCTCAGACTGGCTGAAGTCCACAAGAAGATGATGATGGAGGAAGAGGAGGACAGAGCTGAGTCTGCAGGATCCAGCTGTCCGTCTGTGAGGAGTGACCGGTCCAAAGGTCAAAATCCAGACTTCAGTAATGAACCTGGACCAACGAGGTCAGAGAGCTGAACTCACTGAGTAACAGAAACAATTCTGCACTGACATTATAATCAGTGTTGATTCTGGTTGATTGTCTGACTGTGTTTGTGAGCTGAGAGGAAATGAAACTGAATTTGTAACACAAATCAGTTTTGTCCAGTTTTCCTGTAAAAAGCTGAACTCTAATCTAAGAGGATGTTACTGACAGGAAACAGCTGCATCATCTGCAGTCTGTGTGATCACAGCTGCTTCAATCATGTTTGTGTCTGCAGAGGTCAGAGGTCACAGTCTGCAGGGTCCAGCTGTCCGTCTGTGAGGAGTGAACGGTCCAAAGGTCAACCTCCAGCCTTCAGTGGTGAACCTGGACCAACGAGGTCAGAGAGCTGTGATGACTCCTTTACATGTTTGTGTTTCCTGGATAAATCTGACCTGAAACATCCTCAGATTGTTACAAAGATTCATTAAAAAGAAAACAATGAAAGAGAAAAGATCCAAATGTTAGACTTGGTCATTTGCTGTTTGAGGACAGTGATGCTCATATCTGTGGGGAAAGTGTGACCTGAGTGGGTTCATGTTTGTCTTTAAAGAGCTGCTCTGATTCTCTTTGTGTCTGATCTGTTAAACAGTCTGAGAGGTCACACAGAGACCCAGCAGCTAAAGCCTGGATCATACTGGCTGCTGTTACTCCATCAGGACAACACTGAACCACAGTGCTGTTCATGGAAATCAATCAGTGCAACTTTACACTGTATTACCAAAAGTACTGACTCGTCTGCCTTCACACACATGTAAACTTGAGTAGCATCCACAGCCACAGCATTTAATATAACACCCAAGTGTTGATGACAACTTTATTTTTTGGGTGCAATGTTGTCATACAAGTACTGTTGCCCTGGCAACCACCAAACCAAAAAGTGCGAGGGAGAGAGAGAGAGAGAGAGGGTGAGAGAAAGAAAAAAAAAAAACACGGCTCCCAATAAGGAGCCGGCTCACGTCGTTCACTTCAAAGAGTCGGCTCTAAGAGCCGTTTCGTTCGCGACCGACACATCACTACACTGCACCATTGTGCTTGGTGATGTAAGGCTTGGATGCAGCTAGTCGCCATGGAAACCGATTTAATGAAGCTCTGTTCATCAGCTCATCTGAAGGCCAAATGAAGTCCTGATTGGCTCTGCAGAAACTCTGCACTTCATCATCCACTGACCCCACTCTGTGTTTTCCACTTCATGGCTGAGCTGCTGTCGTTCCCAGTCACTTCCACTCTGTTATAATCCCACTAACAGCTGACTGTGGAACATTTAGTAGTGAGGTCATTTCACAGCTGGACTTGATGCACTGGTAGCATCCTGTCACAGCACCACGCTGGACTTCACTGAGCTCCTGAGAGCGAGCCTTTCACAGATGTTTGTAGAAGCAGTCTGCATGCCCAGGTGCTGATTTGGTACATATACGGTCATCGAAGAGACAGGAACACCTGAGTTTAGTGTTTTGGATGGTGAGTGAATCCTGTTGGCAGTATCCTCCTGAAAACTGAGGCCAGAAGAATCTTCCCATTAAACTTTTCTTGTGATTTCCTGCCTATTTAGAGCTCAAAGAGGCCACCAAACATTAGATATCAATGGAAAGCCCAGGATGTCCCCTATTTATCAAATCAGGACTTAGTAGGGTAGCTCAAATAACTCAAAAGATATAGACTGAAAACAAATGTCCTTTACAGAGGACATAAATAGGCTGGTTCTCACGAGGATATTGTGTATATGAAGTAAGTATCAGAAGAAAGTAAGACAGACGCAAAGCAAACAAGTCGTTGTTACAAAGAACGTCAAAGAAAAGTAAGAAGATGTTTTAGAAGCTTCAAACTGACGGGAACGATCAGCAGGTACAGAAATGTTTAGAGCTGCTGCACAAAGTCGTCACAGCAGATTCTGTCAGCAATGTTTCACGTATTTCTAATCTAAACCATCAGAACTTCTGCACCATCTTTTACATTTGAATATTTTTAGCAACAGTCAGTAAACGATTTTAGTAATGAAGAAATGTGTTCACAGAGAGAGGAAGAGGAGTGGTGTTTGTGAGGAGGAGCAGCTGTCCTGCTGTGCTTTGTGTCAGGACGTCCTGAAGGATCCAGTCTCTACCAGCTGTGGACACTGGTTCTGCAGACAGTGCATCTGCTCATACTGGGACCAGTCTGCTTCATCAGGAGACTCGTCCTGTCCCCAGTGTGGAGAAAGATCCAGAACCAGAGCTGGACTGCAGACAGCCAGTCAGAGCAGCTGTGTACAAAGTAAGACTGAACATCTGTCTGCTGATGGACTCATTTCTGAAAACTGGACTTCTTGTTGTTGTTCAGACATTGAAGAGTTTTCTTTCTGTTTTTCTTTCTTTCAGCAGATGTTGGTCTGCAGGAGGTTTTAGATGAACATAAGATCAGTCTGAGGAGGAGATGTGAACGTGTGACTGAAGGAAGTGATGAAACAGGAAGTAGAACCCTCCTCAACAGGATCTACACTGAGCTCTACATCACAGAGGGACAGAGTGAAGAGGTTCATACCCAACATGAGGTGAGGCAGCTGGAGACAGCTTCCAAGACGGACGTCCTCCATGACGCTCCAATCAGGTGCCAGGACATCTTTAAAGCCTTCCCTGGACAACAGAGACCCATCAGAGTGGTTCTGACCAACGGCGTGGCTGGTGTTGGAAAAACCTTCTCAGTGCAGAAGTTCACTCTGGACTGGGCAGAGGGCTTGGAGAACCAACATGTCAGTGTGGTGGTTCTGCTTTCATTCAGGGAGCTGAACCTGATCAGAGATGAGCAGTACAGTCTTCTGGAGCTGCTCCATGTTTTCCATCCAACATTACAGAAGGTCACAGCAGAGAAGCTGGCTGTCTCTCAGCTTTTGTTCATCTTTGACGGCCTGGATGAAAGCAGACTTTCATTGGATTTCACCAACAGGAAGCTGCTGTCTGATGTCACACAGAAGTCATCAGTCAGCCAGCTGCTGACAAACCTCATCCAGGGGAATCTGCTTCCCTCGGCTCTCGTCTGGATAACTTCCCGACCCGCAGCAGCCAATCAGATCCCTCCTACATGTGTCGACAGGCTAACAGAAGCACGAGGCTTCACTGACGCCCAGAAGGAGGAGTACTTCAGGAGGAGATTCAGCGATGAAGAGCTGTCCAGCAGAATCATCTCCCACATGAAGACATCCAGGAGCCTCCACATCATGTGTAGTATCCCAGTCTTCTGCTGGATCACTGCTACAGTTCTGGAGCACATGTTGACTACAGAGCAGAGAGGAGAGCTGCCCAAGACCCTGACTGACATGTACTCACACTTCCTGCTGGTTCAGACAAAGAGGAAGAAGAACAAGTACCATGAGGGACATGAGACGAGTCCACAGGAGCTGACGGAGGCTGACAGGGAAGTTCTTCTGAAGCTGGGGAGGCTGGCGTTTGAACATCTGGAGAAAGGAAACATCATGTTCTACCAAGAAGACCTGGAGCAGTGTGGTCTGGATGTGACAGAGGCCTCGGTGTACTCAGGAGTTTGTACAGAGATCTTCAAAAGAGAGTGTGTGATCTTCCAGAATCCAGTCTACTGCTTTGTTCATCTGAGCATTCAGGAGTTTCTGGCTGCAGTCTACAGGTTCCACTGTTTCACCAACAGGAGGAAAAAGGTGCTGAAGGACTTCTTTGGGAAAAAATATAAAGAGTCATCGTTGGATGATTTTCTGAAGCAAGTCATGAGAAAATCCCTCCAGAGTAAAAATGGCCACCTGGACCTGTTTGTTCGCTTCCTTCATGGCCTCTGTCTGGAGTCCAACCAGAGACTCTTAGGAGGTCTGCTGGGTCAGACAGAGATCAGTCCAAAAACCATCCAGAGAGTCATCAACAACCTGAAGAAGATGAACAGTGATGAAATCTCTCCTGACAGAAGCATCAACATCTTCCACTGTCTGATGGAGATGAACGACCTCTCATTATTTCAGGAGATCCAAAAGTTCCTGAAGTCAGAGAATAAACTCTCTGAGATCCAGTGCTCAGCTCTGGCCTTCATGTTGCAGATGTCAGAGGAGGTTCTGGATGAGTTGGACCTGCTGAAATACAACACATCAGAGTGGGGACGACTGAGACTGATTCCAGCTGTGAGGAACTGCAGAAAGGCTCAGTGAGTCCAGATGTGATCATTAACAGCATTAATTAGTGTAGATCAGTAGTTTAGTTCTTCAGATATACACAGCACTAAACGATTCTCATTAGTTTGAGTTTCTCAGATAAAATGTGTGTGTGCACTCAGCATGATCCTGCATTGGTAGTCGTACGCTGTGTGTTGTAGACTCACATCTACATGTAGTACCTGTGTTGTGTCATTAGGGGGCAGTATTTTAAACTTGCTGCTGTTGTTGGTCATTCAGACGCTGCTGTTAGAGAGACAGAAATAAGAATCTATGAAGAACTTCTTTGTAGTGAAGTGAACTCTGATGTTACAAACAGAGACAAATATCCAGAGCAGTCACCGTCTGAGCTTCTCCTCTGACTACAGACAGAACTACAGACACAGAGTTTAGTGGCATAAACATGGTGAGTGAGGATGAAGGTGCTGAGGAAGACTCTGGTTTAGTGTGATTAAAGTGTGATGTCCTGATGAGTGACAGTGCTGTGGGTCAGAGTGAGGCTCAGAGGTGAACCAGCTGTGCTCTCTTACTGCCCACACTGCTGACATCTGGACTGAACATGTGTCCAATCTGTGAGCTGATGTCACAGCAGCTCATGGATTCACTCTCATTCCTGCTGCTGCTCCTAATGTCTGACTTCATGTCCTCATTAATCACAGAGCTGATTGTTCAGTGTTTAGTTGTTGCTGCTGAAATGTCGTCCCTGTTTTCTGCTGATGGAATTCACTGCTGTGTTTCTGGCTGCTGTTTACATCCCCGAGCTCACTTCCTGGCAAACGTCATGATGTCATCAGTGCTTTACAGACGGTGGGAGGTTCATGTTGTAACCACAAAGTGTTTGTGTCCGTACGCTGCAACCTTCCACACCATCCTTTATTGTACAGACTCAGCAGCAGCTCCATGGATCCCAAATCCAAGAGTGGAGAACAGATTTGAAGTGTGTCACATCCATGCAGTCACAGCTGTTTCCACCATGTTTCCACTGATATTAATCCTGTTCAATGACACGTTTCATATCAGTGAATATGTTCTTTAGGACGTCCACTGACATGTTTCAGTGTCCTGCTGGAAATCACTCAAATCATCCATGAAATCCATGAAAAATCCTTTTAGCGTTTCTAACTTCACCCTCTGTCCTCTCTCTCTCTCCATCCTCCTCACTGCTTCTTTCACTGATAATCACACAAACATCGTATTCAGCTACAAAATAACACAATAATATCATCTGATGATCATTATTATAAGAGCAGGATCCATATTTGATATCAGAGTAACACACTGCTTGGTTATGTGCAGTCATCATCAGTGACTGTGGGTCAAACAGAAGCTCTCTGATTGGTTGCTGACCTTGGTTACCTGTCCACTCTCACCTGTCTGTGTTTGCTCTCTCTTTGCTGTCTCCATCCTCTCTCTCCTTTTTCTCCCTCTCTGTCTTTGTACCGTCACTCAGGTCCAATGGAAACAGTGACATTTACAAACCAATCAAAGACAAACTGATCCATGTCAGGTTATAACAATATTCAAAGTGAATACAGGCTGCTGCTGGACACAGACAGGTAACATCATTTTGACTTGCTGTCACCTGGATCTGGACTCATAAACACTGAAGCCCTGAAAAGGAATTCAAATCATTTTCTGCCAACTAGCGACACACCAGCAGATAATGGCTCAGAAAGCTAAAATGAGTGTCACGGTCTGTGGAGAACAGGCCGTGCGGTGGTGTGTGTGATGGACCCAGGTGCGTACACAAGTTAGTAGACGGGAGTGAATTTAACAGAAAGCGAGCCTTTATTATGGCTGAGACAAAGTGTACAAACAAAGCAGGGAAAGAGTGACCAAACTAGACTATAACTAAACTGGGAAAACTAATACTGTGACAAACTAAGAAGACTCAGAGACTATGATGATAACTGCAAAGACTGACCGTGGAAACATGGAGGTGGGAACACAGACGACGCGACACTGAACACAGCAAGACTGAGGACTAAATACACACATGAGGCGATCAGGGGAAGTGGAGACACATGAGAACACAGCTGACTAGAATGGAACATAATGACAATACAGGGGAGAGTAACACTAACTACAATGAACAAAGAACACCAGACTCTTCCAAATTAAAACAGGAAACACACAGACATGGAAATGAAACATGGCATGAACTTAACATCACTGCATAGACATGAAACATGACACGTAGACACGGAACCAGGGAGACCGAGTACAGGGGAAGATGGCAGAAATAACTACAAGAACTTGACAACATAAGACACACCGACATAACACACATGAAGAGCAAGAGAGACTAAACACAAGGGTAATATAATTACAAATGAGCTGGAATAACTTAACCTAAAACAAACAATAAACATCCAAATAAACTAAAACTCAAAACACTGGGTCGCATGACCCAGGACCATGACACCACCCCCCCTCCAAGGGCTGGCTCCAGACAGCCCTAAACCAAAAAAACGGACCACCGAGCCCGGGCGGGCGGCGGGGACCAGGACGGAGGGCCCAGAACATGAAACAAAAACAGCTGACAGGAAAACACTGGAGCACATGACAAAAGTCCAAACATAAGTCAGGGGGCCGGCCTGGAGGGCCGCAATACAACAGCCCACAGTTCATGAGTTCAGGGGGTCGACCCGGAGGTCGAGGGCATAACAGTTCATACCGTCTCCCATCAGGGGGCCGGCCTGGAGGGCGGCAATACAACAGCCCACAGTTCACGAGTTCGGGAGGCCGGCCACGTGGAAGGCAGCGGCGTTGCGGTTCAGGAGGCCGGCCAGCTGACGGCTTGGCAGGCGCCGGCCGTGGACGTGGCTTGGCGGGCCCCGACGAGGCAGGGGGCCGGACGGGCTGCTTGGACTCTCCAGCAGACGAGGCAGGACCAGGCGAGGGCGAGGCAGGCGAGGGCGTGGGGGCTGCAGATGGTGGCCCTGCAGGTGACGGCGTGGGAGCCGCAGATGGTGGCGCTGCAGGCGACGAAGGCCGGACGGGCCCCTCGGACCCTCCTGCGGACGTGGCAGGTGGCTGGACGGGCCCCTCGGACCCTCCAGCTGACGTGGCGAGTGGCTTGGCAGAAGCAGAGGCGGGACCAGGCGACGGCGAAGCTGAAGCTGGACCAGGCGACGGCGTAGACGCTGCAGGCGAGGGAGCCGCAGGTGGTGGCCGGACGGGCTCCTCGGCCCCTCCGGCAGACGAGGCATGAGGCTGGTGCGGTTCTCCTGAACCCCCAGCGGACGTGGCATGAGGCTGGACGGGCTCCTCGGGCCCTCCAGCGGACGTGGCATGAGGCCGGTGCGGTTCTCCTGAACCCCCAGCGGACGTGGCATGAGGCTGGACGGGCTCCTCGGGCCCTCCAGCGGACGTGGCATGAGGCCGGTGCGGTTCTCCTGAACCCCCAGAGGACGTGGCATGAGGCTGGACGGGCTCCTCGGGCCCTCCAGCGGACGTGGCATGAGGCCGGTGCGGTTCTCCTGAACCCCCAGAGGACGTGGCATGAGGCTGGACGGGCTCCTCGGGCCCTCCAGCGGACGAGGCATGAGGCCGGTGCGGTTCTCCTGAACCCCAGCGGACGTGGCATGAGGCTGGACGGGCTCCTCGGGCCCTCCAGCGGACGTGGCATGAGGCCGGTGCGGTTCTCCGGAACCCCCAGCGGACGTGGCATGAGGCTGGACGGGCTCCTCGGGCCCTCCAGCGGACGAGGCATGAGGCTGGTGTGGTTCTCCTGACCCCCCAGCGGACGTGGCATGAGGCTGGACGGGCTCCTCGGGCCCTCCAGCGGATGAGGCGTGAAGCAGCGGGGATGCTGCGGGGTGTCGGGCTGGCACACCCGGGCATCCAGTAGCAGATGCATGATGAGCTGCTAACTGGACAGGGAGCTGAGCTGCTAACTGGACAGGGAGCTGAGCTGCTAACTGGACAGGGAGCTGAGCTGCTAACTGGACAGGGAGCTGAGCTGCTAACTGGACAGGGAGCTGAGCTGCTAACTGGACTAAAGGCCGAGGAAAAACAGGCTGTTGAGGCATAATCCCACACGGAGAGAGAGCAGGTGAAAAACAGTCTATAGAGCTTACTATCTTAGCACAGGAGTCCATGAAGGGAGCAGTGTTAATGACCACCAGTTCTGTGCCAGCCAGCTTTAGGTTCTCAGGGTCTGCATCAGTTTTAACTGGCTTAAAGGCAAATGGCCCAGTCTCTGTAGTCACAGGAGGAGTCGACCTAAGCTTGTTGGACCTGATCAATGGCAGTGTAAGGCTCAGAGGGGCTGGTTTAGCCATACGAAAAACAAGAATTGCCACCTCACCCACAAAAACAAGGTTTAGACCATTAGGGTGAGGCTCCTGGACAAACATTAAACACTCGGGTATGGACCTAACTAACGGCATGTTAGTAGCATGACTGTGATATGTTGGACAGACACATTTGCTGGAACCCGCACCCGTAGTGATCTGTGGCTTCAGAGTGATAGCTATATTGAGTTGAGAGACAGACACAGGTAAAACAGCACTTGAACCCTTAACTGCAGCAGGTGACACATCAGGCTGTGAATAAGTGGTAACACCATTGTTCGAGGTCAAAACCTTATCTAGTGATGGGTTCACGGAAACAGGAGAAAACGCTGTCACATTAACCCTGATGTCAGCCTCCATCTCCTGATTGGAGGCAATCGTGTTGGGGCAAAACAGTTCAAAATCGCCCTGTTTGTTACCTTCAGGAAGACAGAATTCATGTTGTGGCATTACACAGTCCAGGTTACCATGATCTGCATTTATGTTTTCGTCTTGGCGGATTAACGTGAGTTCATGATCAGCATTTTCAGTCTTCAGTTCATCGAATATAGGAACAGCAGGCAAAGCATGATCACACATCTCACACTCAGTCCCTTCATATATTATGTCATGACCTACCTCCTCCGAAATAGCCTTACTTGCTATGAAAGCACAGGGGCCTTCTTCGAGTTGCTCATTGGTGAGCCGAGTAGACTCAGGAAGGGAGGCGTTAGCCCCAGATAACTCAGTCTGTGATGGAACCCCAGGCACACTACATGACACAGAAGAAAACACTTCTACCCCACTCCCCACACAATCAACATTAAGGTCTGTGGAAGTCTTTTCCAAACTAAGTGCGGTGTCAGAGGTTCCTACAAGGTTACTAGGCTTGTCCATGATTATTTTTAAAACAAAATCTCTTGGCTGTGGCTCGGTTAGCGGTGCATTACTCAGCCTAAGGTTAGCACTGGCTGATTCTGAAACAGTCTCTTTATTTTCGCTACCAGAAACACACGAAACAGGGGACTCCCCAGTTGGCTTAGGGGCTGGACAGTCAAACTCCTGTTCGAGTGAGGGAGACAAGAACACAGGCTGAAACTCTCCAGTGCTGGGATTCACAGTCTGTGTAGGTCTTACTCCTTGTTCATAGAAGCCAGACGAACTGACCATACCATTCTCAGTACTAGAGTCAGCCGTCTTCACGCTATGAGTCTCTTTTAACCTTGACTCTTGAATCTGAAGTTTTGAATCTAGTTCATCTTCTAAAGTTTCAACGGGGGCTGATGATAAGAGACTGCATTCACTCACCTCCGGTCGTTGCGCAGTGCGACGGTGACGCGCACGTCGTCTCTTCTTGATTGTCGTTTCCGACGAACCAGACAGCGGCGCCTCATGCGCACCAGCCGGTGTCGCAGAGGCTGGGGAACTGGGTGATGACGGAGCGGTAGGTGAGAGTTCCTGGAAGCTCACGGGACCCCCGAGAGCCAGGCGAGTTCCGCGGAATATCTCTTCGTAGTTAGGAGCGAGCCACGGCTCCCACCGGAGCTCTTCCTCTAGTTGCGCGCATGCGGCGCGCTGCCGCTCCTCGAGGTCGAAATCCGTGCCCTCCACAATATCCTCGTGTTGCTCAGTGGAGGGCAAAACAGGCCGTAGCGATGCGCGACGGCGGCGTGAACGCCGCTTCCTCCTTGAAGCGGCCGTGGATAAAACTTGACTTTCCACGGCGACCAGCTCCTCGTCCTCCGACCACACCCGTGCAAGGTAGGAAGCCGGAGACCAGCAGTCCGATCGAGGCGGCGAGGGTGGGCGGCAGGTCCGAGACGGGGCGGCTGGCGAGAGCTCCTCCTCGGAGATGAGCCAGGGCTTCCAACGGAGCTCGTCCTCGCGATACGCCCGTAACACCTGCTGCTTCTCTTCCTCACCGAAGTCAATAGCCTCTGGCATCTCCGTACGCCGCGTAGTGCAGTCAGGCGATGGCGAAGATGCGGAAGCCGACGAAGCGTGAACCGACGGTGTGTCGGCAGTGAGCCTCACTGTTCCGACTCTGACTGCTTCTGGCTCGCGAGGCAGCGGGGTAACAATGCAACTGCATGGCTCTGGTGACGATTCACGCACACCGGGCAGCTGCTGCTGCGGGCAGAGTCGGAGAGTGGAGACGAGAAAGTCACTGATGAGGGGGTGCAGCGTCTCCCATAACCAGGGGAACACGGACACGCACACTCCTACTTGGCGGGCCAACTCTTCCCGTTCCTCCTCTCTGGAACAGTGCAGCCACTTGTCGCATAGTGACTCCACTGTCCGGATGATCCTCGTCTGTTGTGTCGCTGGGTCCGGCATGGTCGCGTCGTACTGTCACGGTCTGTGGAGAACAGGCCGTGCGGTGGTGTGTGTGATGGACCCAGGTGCGTACACAAGTTAGTAGACGGGAGTGAATTTAACAGAAAGCGAGCCTTTATTATGGCTGAGACAAAGTGTACAAACAAAGCAGGGAAAGAGTGACCAAACTAGACTATAACTAAACTGGGAAAACTAATACTGTGACAAACTAAGAAGACTCAGAGACTATGATGATAACTGCAAAGACTGACCGTGGAAACATGGAGGTGGGAACACAGACGACGCGACACTGAACACAGCAAGACTGAGGACTAAATACACACATGAGGCGATCAGGGGAAGTGGAGACACATGAGAACACAGCTGACTAGAATGGAACATAATGACAATACAGGGGAGAGTAACACTAACTACAATGAACAAAGAACACCAGACTCTTCCAAATTAAAACAG
Source organism: Oreochromis niloticus (assembly GCF_001858045.2). Taxonomy (NCBI): domain Eukaryota; kingdom Metazoa; phylum Chordata; class Actinopteri; order Cichliformes; family Cichlidae; genus Oreochromis; species Oreochromis niloticus. The sequence goes on along the minus strand of NC_031967.2, from coordinate 84,906,162 downwards.
GAAACACACAGACATGGAAATGAAACATGGCATGAACTTAACATCACTGCATAGACATGAAACATGACACGTAGACACGGAACCAGGGAGACCGAGTACAGGGGAAGATGGCAGAAATAACTACAAGAACTTGACAACATAAGACACACCGACATAACACACATGAAGAGCAAGAGAGACTAAACACAAGGGTAATATAATTACAAATGAGCTGGAATAACTTAACCTAAAACAAACAATAAACATCCAAATAAACTAAAACTCAAAACACTGGGTCGCATGACCCAGGACCATGACAATGAGCCAATCATTTCTGTGTTTAGTTCCCCTGAAATCAGATCTGATATCAGCAGCTCTGAGTTCATTCATCATTATTGTCCAGTGATGAGATTTCTGCTCCGTTTGGTAACAGTCAGCGGGTTTTTCCTGCGTGTGGACGTGAACAGTCGTACCTGACAGCAGGTAGCAAACAGAGATCATCTTTGCAGCTGGAACTCTTCACTGAGCTGAACTCATTCAAAATGTTCTGGAATCAGATTAAAAACAGGAAACTGTGTTTATAATGCAGATTTTCTGCTTTTATAATAACACATTTTATATTTTCTATCATCACAGACTGACTCAGTGTGGACTCTCAGAGTCTCACTGTGAAGTTGTGGCCTCAGCTCTGAAGTCCAACCCCTCCCATCTGACAGAGCTGGACATGAGTAAGAACAACCTGCAGGATTCAGCAGTGAAGCTTCTGTGTGCTGGACTGGAGAGTCCAAACTGTCGGCTGGAGACTCTGAGGTGAGTTCACTGACTGCAGCTGTTGTTGTTTTTCTGTATTTCAGATCTTTGATGTTTCAAACTATATTTTGTTCCTAAATGTTCAGGATGTGTCTGAAGACAAATGTGAAGAAGTTTGAGTGCTTTCAGAAATGTTGTGTCTTTCCAAACGACTGAACAACAGTTTTTCCTTTTGGCTCCAAACAGAAGTGGCAGACTTGAGCAGGGTTCATTTACAGGCTGACAGAAGTGGTGACGGGGAGATGTTTGACAGGACAGTTTTTCAGCCTCCACAGGTTCATGTTGTGCTCCATCAGTCAGTGAAGATGAAGTCAGTGCTGATGAGGCTGTAGAGTGTGTGAGGGATGTGAATGAGGATGATGAAGATCTGATGATAGCAGATAAAAACAGGCTGCAGAGACTTTGAGCTTGTGTGGAAACAGAGAGAGAGAAAAGAAAGACATGACTGTCAAAGCTAATAAAGGTGAAGTTAGGAGCTGTGATGATGTTTGTGGTATCAGAAGCTGATATGGCTGATACAGAGACGACCCACACAGCTGCTGTGGTGAGGTGTGTGTTAAAGTAGAGGAACATAGAGCAGCCTAACACAGGCCCAAACATGACAACAAAGCAGGACTCAGGCTCTGTGAGAGGATTTCAAACAGAAGCTGGAGAAGAGAAAGGACTCTGTTGGACTGACTACAGAAAGAAGGCAGCTGAGACCAGTCCAAGTGTTTCCATGGAGCCCAGTGTAACATTCATTTATACACTAACGTACAGAAGTGAATGGGAAAATGAATCCATAGTTTCAAATGTAGAAATAGTTCTCAGTTCATTTACAGAGTTTAATACAGTTCATGAGGAAATGAGCAAATGTTCAAAACAGCAGCTGGTAGGAAGTCTGCTTCACAAGGTTGGAGCCAATTCCAATAGTTTGTGATGCACTTGAACGCAGCGTGAGCAGTTCACGGCCTAACCTGACAGAGACTGTCAGTCTGGACTTTTCTTTATTTCTATTGGCTGTTAGTGAGATTTCAGAGCAATCAGAGACTGTGGGTCTGTGTATGAAGTATAATTCATGTGCAGTTGTTGAAGTTGTACAATGAGAAATGGCAGTTTTGGGATATTTCCTGCAGAGTTTGACAAAGCCAAAGATGGCTTCCAGTGAAGGTGGGACATGATGGCTGACATTAGTGCTGCCAGTTCCATGTAATCACATCACTTTAATGTCATTCTGTTCTGGATCAGATGTGGAACCATAACTGCCTATTTTATTGTTTCTGTAGCTGATTTAGGGAGAGACTAACAGCCTAGGCCACAGGTTTCGAACTCCAGGCCTCAAGGGCCGGTGTCCTGCAGGATTTAGATGTTTCCTTGATCCAACACAGCTGATTTAAATGGCTAAATTACCTCCTCAATATGTCTTGAAGTTCTCCAGAGGCCTGGTAATCAACTGATCGCTTGATTCAGGTGTGTTGACCCAGGGTTATATCTAAAATGTGCAGGACACCGGCCCTCGAGGCCTGGAGTTCGACACCCCTGGCCTAGGCAGTTTGTGCTTCATCTTTACCCAGGGTACTTCTGTGATTATTCTCATCCTTTCTGACTGGATTAATCCCACATTGACTAACAACACTGGTCTCTATGTGCAGCTGGCTGTGAGGCTCAGGGACTGTCTACAAAGTGCAACACTGAAAGAACATCATCCATAAATACTGAGTAATAACTCGACTCTCATACAGCGAGACTAAAATGACTTTAAACATCAGGTTATCCTGCTGATCCAAGTCCAACACTGAGTTTGTAAAAACATGTTTGTCAATCATTTTGTTTGGTTTGTGAGGAAAATGATTCAATAACTTGCTGCTAATACACAACATTTCATCATATTTCCTCATAACCCTCTTTTGTCTGACCATTTGATTCCATTTGAATTTGCAATAAAGGATCCACAGAGTTTGGTGACAATAATGACAGTAGATGTTTGTGTGAAAGTGCTGGAAGCAAATGAGTGTGTGATGTTCTTTCAGTGTTGCACTTTGTAGACGCTCCCTGAGCACTGGTCTCACAGCCAGCTGCACATAGAGACCAGTGTTGTTAGTCCAGGTCAGAAGATGACTTGTTGGAATGAAAATGAGCTTGTAGTTTGTCTGCTTTAATCATGTGACTGGAAAAAGGTGTTGGACTTCAAATATGTCCATTATTTTCACACTTCACCTTTAAAAGTGAAGCCTTGTGGTTCCTGGAAGGAAAAACACGACTTTTTCAAGTCTTTGTCCTGTTTTTATGATAAATGTACGACTTTAATGTGAAACATTCAGAGTTTTTTCTCTTGTTGTGTTTGTTTGAAGCTGCTTCCTGTTGGCTTCAGCTGTTTGGAGTTTCCATTTTCTAAACTTCTACATTCTGAACCTTCTTCAGCTCTGAACAGATTATGAAACACTGAATGATTTCAAGCTCACACTTTGTCTAATAAACTTACATCTTTCATTCTTTATACAGATTGTATTACTGTGGTTTGTCAGAGATCAGCTGTGATTATCTGGCAGCAGCACTGAAGTCCAACCCCTCCCATCTGAGACAGCTGGACCTGAGTAACAACGACAAGCTGCAGGATTCAGGAGTGGAGCATCTGTGTGGTTTCCTGGAGAGTCCAGGATGTGGACTTGAAACTCTGAGGTCAGTCAGCATGTTTTAGTTGTGCTGAGATGAATATGATGTGAAAGTTGTGCTGACACTAAACTGAAGACATCAGGCTGATATTATACTGATCCACACTGAGGATCTTCATGGTAAAGTCTGTTTTCTTCTTCTCTGGTTTAGTCCATTGACTGCAGCAGAACAATGTTCACATTTCAAACAGAGATACTGAAAGTATCACTTTGTGATACTTTGTGATACTTTGAAGTGTGGCCCTCCACAGGGTGGCGAGTGGCTGGCCGACCTTTCCTAGTTCAGAGAAAGGGGACCCCGATTAACTGTGTTCCGTTCCTCCTCACAGTTCTCAGTATCAGACACAAAAATGAGTAATCCACAGCTGACTCTTTAGCAGGTCAAAGGTCACAGCACAATTAGTCTGTGCAATCTGTGAAACAAACGGTTTGGAGCAGGAATTATTGCACATTTACAAACTGACATGGCATGCTGGGTAATGCCACCTGGTCAGGTAGTCAGATGCTCTCATGTGAGTCATTTACTGATGACATCACACTGAGTGTTGGTGAATGTGAAGGCCGTTTCTCAATTCCCAAGTATGCGAGTACGTACCCGCCGAGAACGCGAGTACGTACTCGCGATATGTACAATTGGAACACCTGCGTACGTGATGATGTCACAGGTCCGGAGTTTTTACTGCCGTCCCCTCTTAATGTAACTGTGAGTAACATGTTATGAAGCTTAACTTTAATCACAGCCAAACCGATTTACTCAGGAACAAATAAAACACTGAAATAAACCAAACATTAACATTTAGAAGTGATCTAAGTGACTTATATATCATTTTTAACCTCAGTAGTGAAACCTCTATTAATAAAAATAGTGTACATGTACATCCGTGTACATACCTTAATAAAAACAAGCAGGTGAGATGTGAGGGGTCTGATAAAATGTTTGTGTCATTATGTAATCTGTAACTTCCACATAGTATGCTGATCAGGGTGATTTTCAATGATTAAACTGTAATGGGGACGAGCAAACATATTGGCAGACCTGAGAAGAAAAACCCTTTGATTTTAATGATAATGATTTTAATCTTTTATACATGATTGCATTTGAGCTTATTAAAGAGCTGTGGCTCCTGGTCAAGTGAGGGTCAGAAACTCTTGGCAGGCGTTAATGATCAGCCAATACACGGTGAGGAGGACAGGAGCTCTGAAAGGAATTGCAACACACCTGCTTACATGACATACGCCTAGAGTTATTTTTATCTTTTATTACTTATATCCTTTAGAGCTAAGAGTTAAGTTTTATCATTCATCACTTATATCCTTTTAAGTTTTAAGTTTCATTTATGTTCATTTTAAGTAAGTTTCCTTCATGGTTTGAGTAGCATCATTTGAGTGTGACATTTAGTCTAGAAGTCACACATAGTTCAGCTGTGTACGTGCGCAGGCCTTGTGTCTGGCGAGGGCGAGAGGTGTGAGGTGAGCCGGGTGCAGGAGAGGTCATGACACATACACAGCAGACACACACACTCACACACACACGTACACACCATAGTAGATTCATTTTAGTAGGTAAGAAGTTAAGATGTGTTTTTGCTGCAATTGCAAATTGTGCCGGCGTATTGTCAGATGGTTACAGGAAGTGCACCAGATGTTCTGGGAGATAAGAATGCGTTCATGGTGCGACACCAGGATGGAGATGAGACGTAATGTTCTTTAAACTATGTTAAAAGTTAACGGAACATTTTGTGGTTTAGGTTGACGTAGGCTGTACTATGTCTGCTTTGCAAAAGAGGGGGCTTTGTTGTCTTACCCCTATAAAACCTTTGTCTAATTATTGTAAGTTCAGTTCCATCACTGATTTTGCACAGTGTTGAACTCCGCGCGTGTAATCAATAGCAGGAGGATCAATGTCCACAAGGCTGCAGGTCCTGATGGTATCCCCGGGCGTGTTCTCAGAGCGCGTTCTGGGGAGCTTGCAGGAGTGCTGACAGACATATTCAACCTGTCCTTGGCCCACGCTGTGGTACCGGCCTGCTTCAAATCCACCTCCATCGTCCCGATACCCAAAAACTCCAACCCATCTAGCCTCAATGACTACCGCCCAGTAGCACTCACCCCCATCATCACTAAGTGCTTAGAGCAGCTGGTCCTAGCACACTTCAAATCCTGTCTCCCCCCCCACCCTGGACCCCCACCAATTTGCATACCGCCAGAACAGGAGCACAGAGGATGCAGTCTCCATCGCACTGCACTCTGTCCTCTCACACCTGGACAACAACAACACCTACGCCAGAATGCTGTTTATAGACTTCAGTTCAGCATTCAACACAATCCACCCCTCACAACTCATCAGGAAACTGACAGACCTGGGCATCAGTTCCCTCATCTGCAAATGGTTACTGGACTTCCTGACCAACCGCCCCCAACATGTCCGACTGGATAACCGCTGCTCATCAACAATTACAATGAACACCGGTGTACCACAAGGCTGTGTGATGAGCCCTTTCCTCTACTCCCTCTTCACCCACGACTGCAGACCTGCTGATGGTTCCAACACCATCATTAAGTTTGCAGATGACACCACGGTGATTGGCCTCATCAGTGACAACGATGAGGCCGCCTACAGGGAGGAGGTGGATCGTCTGGCTGAGTGGTGCGACACAAACAACCTGCTGCTTAACACCGAGAAGACCAAGGAGCTCATCGTGGACTACAGGAGGAATGCTGACCCACATCCACCCATCCACATTAAGGGGACGGCTGTGGAGCGTGTGAGCAGCTTCAAGTTCCTGGGAGTCCACATCTCCGAGGATCTCACCTGGACAACCAACTGCTCCAAGCTGGTCAAGAAGGCTCACCAGCCCCTCTTCTTCTTGAGGACTCTGAGGAAGAACCACCTGTCCTCAGACATCCTGGTGAACTTCTATCGCTGCACCATCGAGAGCATCCTGACCAACTGTATAACAGTCTGGTACGGGAACTGCTCTGCCTCAGACCGGAAGGCGTTGCAGAGGGTCGTGAAAACTGCCCAGCGCATCGCCGGAGCACCACTTCCTGCCATAAAGGACTTCTACAGGAAGCGGTGTCTGAAAAGGGCTGGGAAAATCATCAAAGACCCCGGTCACCCATCACATGGACTCTTCACCCTCCTGCCCTCTGGGAGGTGCTACAGGAGCCTCCGGACTAAGACCACCAGGTACCAGAACAGCTTCTTCCCCACAGCTGTCAGACTCCTGAACTCTGCCTCCTGACATCTGACCCACATTAAACTCATGGACTGAACATACACACACCCACAACCACCTACACACACACACAATGGACAACTGTACCCTCAAACACACAATAGTAACATGGACTGAACATACACACACCCACAACCACTAGCACTTTACCACTACTGTATAGTTCTGTGTAAATAATCATTCTGTACATACGATAATTTTTAATCCCACAACTGTTTATAACTTGCATAGTTCACATTCTGTATAACTGTATATCTCAGATTTCTGTATAGTTTTAATTTCATATTTATATCCTGTTCATAGCCTGTACATAGCTTGTACTCACTACAGCCTGTACATACTTATAGTTATAGAATATTCATAACATACTTCACACTGTGTACATTATAACATACCATAATAGACCCATTTCTGTAATATACTTACACATCTCTATTATTGCTAATTTATATTGTAATATATCTATATCATGGCTAAAGCACTTCTGGATGGATGCAAACTGCATTTCGTTGCCCTGTACCTGTGACATGTGCAATGACAATAAAGTTGAATTCTATTCTATTCTATTCAATAAAATCTTCGCTTTGATCATACCTTCTGGACCAGACTTGTCATTTGCTTGTGAGCCCTCCGTACTCCTTTTCTCCAATTTTTGAATCCTAACAGATGTTAGAACGCTTTTATTTCTATTCTAGTGGACACTCAAGACTATAGACAGCTGTTGGAGTTTCTTTAACCTGAGTAGTGAGAAGACCGCGAGCGGGAGGGGGGGGGTTGGAAACGATGTGCCGGGAGTCCGCTGTTGAGTTTTGGACGAAATGCATTCTGGGATATATAGCTGTCCCAAGTCCACACCGATGCATGCTCGATAAAACGGGCGGAGCGAGAACACATCTGGGACTTTTTTGCGTTCTCGGTTTGATGCGTACTTCGAATTGGAACAGTACTTGGTCTCCGACTGATGACGTATCACGAGTACACGAGAACGCAAGTACGCACACGCATATTGAGAAACGCCCGAAGTTTACTTGTGAATGATTTGCAGCTTTGACTGTAACAGTATGACGGCAGTGATTACAGCAATAACTGCATGAAGTATTTGGACTGACAAACATGTGGATAGCTTTTGTTCTGAGGGTTTAGACAGTCTGCCTCTGTGTGTGCTAACTGTGTTCAAAGTGTTAGCCAATCACAGCTTCGGCCGTTTATCAATGCCCAAGTACGCGAGTACGTACTCGCGTTCTCGGTGAGTACGTACCCGCCGAGAACGCACGGGAGTACGTACCTGCCGAGAACGCGGGCACGGACTCGTCGGCCGTTTCTCAATTCTCAAGTACGCGAGCACGGACTCGTGATTTGTACAGTCTGAACACCTGCGTACGTGATGATGTCACAGGTCCGGAGTTTTTACTGCCGTCCCCTCCTAATTTAACTGTGAGTAACATGTTATGAAGCTTAACTTTAATCACAGCCAAACCGGTTTACTCAGGAACAAATAAAACACTGAAATAAACCAAACATTAACATTTAGAAGTGATCTAAGTGACTTATATATCATTTTTAACCTCAGTAGTGAAACCTCTATTAATAAAAGTAGTGTACATGTACATACGTGTACATACCTTAATAAAAACAAGCAGGTGAGATGTTAGAACGCTTTTATTTCTATTCTAGTGGACACTCAATACTATAGACAGCTGCTGGGGTTTCTTTAACCTGAGTAGTGAGAAGTCTGCGAGCGGTTTGGGGGGGGGGGGGGTTGGAAACGATGTGCCGGGAGTCCGCTGTTGAGTTCTGGACGAAATGCATTCTGGGATATATAGCTGTCCCAAGTCTACACCGATGCATGCTCGATAAAACGGGCGGATCGAGAACACATCCGGGACTTTTTCGCGTTCTCGGCGTGATGCGTACTTCGAATTGGAACAGTACTTGGTCTCCGACTGATGACGTATCACGAGTACACGAGAACGCAAGTACGCACAAGTACGCATATTGATAAACGCCCTTCATGTTCTCATTTAGTGACACCATGAACGCACAGTTGAAAATGTTCAGCTGACAGAACTGTTTTATAATCCAGACTTTGAAACTGGCTCCGATTATTTCCTCCTCTGCTACAGTGAGCTCACCCAAACAGTTAAACATACAAGCATTTCTTTTCAAAGCTTTTTATTAGAAACACATTTAAACTTCTACTTTTTAATATCCCAGGAAGCACAAGTAAGCCTGCAGTCTGAGAGCGCAGTGCTGTGTGAGGAGAATAAGGTATTAATAATGATGATGATGATGATCAGCTCATATTAGATAATGTATATTCCAGGAAGCAGCTTCAACAAACTCAGTTTCCTGTTCCAGATCAGCTGATCAGTCAGGAGCCGATACTACCATTCACCATAGCAACGGATAAATAAAGAGCAGCGGTTCCATGTGAATCCAGAGGAGCAGGAATATGAAGACGTGTTAGTGCTGCGTGATATAAAAACGGGGGAAGAAGAGTTTGAATCAATGTGGGTCACTCTGTCATCATCACAGACTTTATACAAAAGCGATCATGTATTATAATGTCCATGCTCATCTTTGAGCAGCTTGAACTTGAGCAGCTTGATGAATCCTAACTTTACATTTGATTTGAAATCTAATGATTCAGCTGGAATCTGATTACATTTCATGATGAAATGTAATCAGATTAAAATCAGAGCATCTTCAGCTGCTTTTAAAATGTTTGAGTTCAGTTTTAGTTTTAAAGTGATTTCAGCCTCATCTTCACTCAGATATTTACTTCATCTCCAAAATCCACCTGCGACACACACGTTTCCATCAGTGTTATTGATTCGAGTCAAACAATGATTGATCACTGTGCAACATAGTAAATGTTTGCAGTGCAGGAAACTTCCAATCTGACAGCAACACCATCCACAGAGTCTCAGAGTTACAAAGATGGAGATCATAGATGTTATTCTGAGCTGATGGTAAATCTGGGATGTCATTGCTGTTCCCATCCTGATATATTGATCAAGAGCCCCCCCCCCCCGACTTTACATACACAATGGGGAGACGGGTCGGAGACCGTTAGTATTATGGAAAAACACTGAAATGTACAATACAATGGGAAAGTTGAGGAGGAGGGGGAAAAAGAGACCTCTACTCATGCTGGGCTCCTATGAGAGGACAGCTTGAGAACAGAAAACAAAAATAACAAACTCCTCTGCACAGAGAGCACAAATGTCCACATCACAACATCTTGAAGCACGTGACAAGCAACAGAGGTGGGTAAGGGGTGAGAAGTAAGCTGATGCAGACACAGCCATCCTGCTTTGCAGCTATTCATCCAGCGCTGGGCCCAGACCCGCTGTCCAGCTCGGCCTTAGAGATAAGGACACAAAGGCATTTGGAACCAAGAGTCTAAGCACAGTTTGTTATCAGGGGAGAAATTGTTTGCTATGTTCAGCTCCAGCCTAGAGACAGCAGCCTGTGCCGATATGGTAGCTGCATGGAAAAGTGGTGGTGTTCTTTAGTGCGAACCACTGCATGTCAATTTTACAGTCGATCTAATGTCCATCACTGGTCTCTCACTATTCCTGTTGGAGAGCCGTGAGCCTCTTCACAATGTTATCCATCCATCCCAAGATGTTATCTAGTGTGCTCAGAGCATGAATGTTCACAGCAGCCGCAAGCTTCTCCAACATGTCATCTGTGCTGCGTCTAATGAGCCCATTCTGAGAAGCCACAGCTCGCTTCATCGTTCCAATCAACATAGCGGGCAGCCTTGTGGGGATTTGAACAGGCGTTCCCCCCCCCCCCTTTTGTTTTGTTTTGTTTTGTTTTGTTCTTCGATAAGCCAGGGCCAAGCCAGCGCTGATCAGCAAGAACCCTGTTATCATGGTTCCGAAAAGGTAGATGTCTTCAATGTCCTCGATCGACAGTCCCGCCAGGCACATGACCCTCCAGTCCTTCCACCCGTCCATTGTGTATCCGGCAGGGAACATCCATCCAGGACATTCGGGCTCTCCCGAGCCCAGGCTTCTCGTTGAGAAGAGGGTGTCAATTGCATTCAGGGACCAGTTGATCAAATCCATAATTCGTCTTTTAGGTTCAATTCAATTCAATTCAATTTTATTTATATAGCGCCAAATCACAACAAAAGTCGCCTCAAGGCGCTTTATATTGTACAGTAGATAGCACAATAATAAATACAGAGAAAAACCCAACAATCATATGACCCCCTATGAGCAAGCACTTTGGCGACAGTGGGAAGGAAAAACTCCCTTTTAACAGGAAGAAACCTCCGGCAGAACCAGGCTCAGGGAGGGGCGGCCATCTGCTGCGACCGGTTGGGGTGAGAGAAGGAAAACAGAATAAAGACATGCTGTGGAAGAGAGACAGAGATTAATAACAGATATGATTCGATGCAGAGAGGTCTATTAACACATAGTGAGTGAGAAAGGTGACTGGAAAGGAAAAACTCAATGCATCATGGGAATCCCCGGCAGCCTATGTCTATTGCAGCATAACTAAGGGAGGATTCAGGGTCACCTGGTCCAGCCCTAACTATATGCTTTAGCAAAAAGGAAAGTTTGAAGCCTAATCTTGAAAGTAGAGATAGTGTCTGTCTCCCGAATCCAAACTGGAAGCTGGTTCCACAGAAGAGGGGCCTGAAAACTGAAGGCTCTGCCTCCCATTCTACTTTTAAATACTCTAGGAACAACAAGTAGGCCTGCAGAGCGAGAGCGAAGTGCTCTAATGGGGTGATATGGTACTACAAGGTCATTAAGATAAGATGGGGCCTGATTATTTAAGACCTTGTATGTGAGGAGCAGGATTTTGAATTCAATTCTGGATTTAACAGGAAGCCAATGAAGGGAAGCCAAAACAGGAGAAATATGCTCTCTCTTTCTAGTCCCTGTCAGTACCCTTGCTGCAGCATTTTGGATCAGCTGAAGGCTTTTCAGCGAGTTTTTAGGACATCCTGATAATAATGAATTACAGTAGTCCAGCCTGGAAGTAATAAATGCATGAACTAGTTTTTCAGCGTCACTCTGAGACAGGATATTTCTAATTTTAGAGATGTTGCGCAAATGGAAGAAAGCAGTCTTACATATTTGTTTAATATGTGCATTGAAGGACATGTCTTGGTCAAAAATGACTCCAAGGTTCCTCACAGCATTACTGGAGGCCAAGGTAATGCCATCCAGAGTAAGAATCTGCTTAGATACCATATTTCTAAGATTTTCAGGGCCGAGTACAATAACCTCAGTTTTATCTGAATTAAGAAGCAGAAAGTTAGCGGCCATCCAGGTCTTTATGTCTTTAAGACATTCCTGCAGTTTAACTAATTGGTGTGTGTTACCTGGCTTCATGGATAGATAGAGCTGCGTGTCATCTGCATAGCAGTGAAAATTTATGCTATGTCTTCTAATGATGCTGCCTAAGGGAAGCATGTACAATGTAAATAGAATTGGTCCTAGCACTGAACCCTGTGGAACTCCATAATTGACCTTAGTGAGTGAAGAGGACTCTCCATTTACTTGAACAAATTGGAGTCTATTAGATAGATATGATACAAACCACTGCAGTGCAGTACCTGTAATACCTACAGCATGTTCTAATCGCTCTAATAGGATATTATGGTCAACAGTATCGAACGCAGCACTGAGGTCTAGCAGGACAAGCACAGAGATGAGTCCACTGTCAGAGGCCATAAGAAGATCATTTGTAACCTTCACTGAAGCTGTTTCTGTGCTGTGATGAGCTCTGAAACCTGACTGAAACTCTTCAAATAAGCCATTCCTCTGCAGATGATCTGTTAGCTGTTTGACAACTACTCTTTCAAGGATTTTTGATATGAAAGGAAGGTTGGAGATTGGCCTATAATTAGCTAAGACAGCTGGGTCTAGAGATGGCTTTTTAAGTAAAGGTTTAACTACAGCCAGCTTGAAGGCCTGTGGTACATAGCCGATTATTAGAGATAGGTTGATCATATTTAAGATTGAAGAATTAATTAATGGCAGGACTTCTTTGAGCAGTTTAGTAGGAATGGGGTCCAAAAGACACGTTGATGGTTTGGAGGAATTAATTATTGAAGTTAACTCAGAAAGATCAATTGGAGAAAAAGAGTTTAACTTAACATCGATGGTACTAAAAGTAGCTGTAGATAATATTACATCTGTGGGATGATTATTGGTAATTTTTTCTCTAATGATAAAAATTTTATTTGTGAAGAAGTTCATGAAGTCATTACTAGTTAATGTTAAAGGGATTGTTGGCTCAGTAGAGCTCTGACTTTTTGTCAGCCTGGCTACAGTGCTGAAGAGAAACCTGGGGTTGTTCTTATTTTCTTCAATCAGTGACGAATAGTAAGATGTTCTGGCTTTGCGGAGGGCTTTCTTATAAAGTAGCAAACTATTTCTCCAGGCTAAATGATGATCCTCTAAATTTGTGACACGCCATTTCCTCTCCAGCTTACGAGTTATCTGCTTTAGGCTACGTGTTTGAGAATTATACCACGGAGTCAGGTACTTCGGATTTGAGGCCTTAGTTTTCACAGGAGCTACAGTATCCAGAGTCGTACGTAGTGAGGAGGTAAAATTATTAACAAGATAATCGACCTCTGTTGGAGTAGCGTTCAGATAGCTGCTCTGCTCTATGTTGGTACAGGGCATTGAAGATGATAACAGTGGGTGGATTATATTCTTAAACTTAGTTACAGCACTTTCAGAAAGACATCTACTTTGATAAAGTCTACTCTCCACTGCTGTGTAATCAATTATTGTAAATGTAAATGTTATCAGGAAATGATCAGACAGCAGAGGGTTTTCAGGAAACACTGTTAAATGTTCAGTTTCTATGCCATATGTTAAAACAAGATCTAGAGTGTGATTAAAGTGGTGGGTGGGTTCTTTTACATTTTGAGAGAAGCCAATTGAGTCTAATAACAGATTAAATGCGATATTGAGGCTGTCATTTTTAGCATCTACATGGATATTAAAATCACCCACAATAATTATTTTATCTGAGCTGAGCACTAAATCAGATAAAAAGTCTGAGAAATCAGAGAGAAACTCTGTGTAAGGCCCAGGTGGACGATAGATGATAACAAGTAAGACTGGTTTCTGAGTTTTACAGCTGGGGTGGACGAGGCTAAGCATCAGGCTTTCAAATGAATTAAAAGTCTGTCTTGGTCTTTCGCTAATTAATAGGCTGGTGTGAAAAATTGCTGCCACACCGCCCCCTCGGCCTGTGCTTCGGGATTTCTGGTAGTTAGAATGACTCGGGGGTGTTGATTCATTTAAACTAACATACTCATCCTGCTGCAACCAGGTTTCTGTAAGGCAGAGTAAATTGATTTGTTGATCAATTATTAAGTCATGTACTAACAGAGACTTGGAGGAGAGAGACCTAATATTTAATAATCCACATTTCACTGTTTTACTCTTTGGTTCAGATGTGGATACTGTATTGTTCTTTCTTTGTGACTTTTTATGTTTAAGTTGTTTGTTGCTGGTTTTTAGTTTGTTTTTTGTCTGTTTGGGAGCTGACACAGTCTCTATGGAGATGGGTTTTTGGGGGGGTAGCAGGAGGAGAGAAGCTGCAGAGAGGCGTGTAAGACTGCAACTCTGCTTCCTGGTCCCAACTCTGGATAGTCATATTTTGGGGGGTTTAATAAATTGGTCCATATTTCTAGAAATGAGAGCTGCTCCGTCCAAAGTGGGATGGATGCCGTCTCTCCTAACAAGACCAGGTTTCCTCCAGAAGGTTTGCCAATTATCTATGAAGCCCACATCGTTTCTGGGACACCACTCAGACAGCCAGCAATTTAAGGAGAACATGCGGCTAAACATGTCACTCCTGGTCTGATTGGGGAGGGGACCAGAGAAAACTACAGAGTCCGACATTGTTTTGGCAAAGTTACACACCGATTCAATATTGATTTTAGTGACCTCCAATTGGCGTAACCGGGTGTCATTACTGCCGACGTGAATTATGATCTTACTGTATTTACGTTTACCCTTAGCCAGCAGTTTTAAATTTCCTTCAATGTCGCCTGCTCTGGCCCCTGGAAGACAATTGACTATGGTTGCCGGTGTCTCTAGCTTCACATGTCTGAGAACAGAATCACCAATTACCAGAGTTTGACCCCCGGCGGGTGTGTCGCCGAGTGGGGAAAAACGGTTAGACACATGAACAGGTTGGTGGTGTACCTGGGGCTTCAGTTTAAGACTATGCTTCCTCCTCACCGTCACCCAGCCGCCCTCTTTCCCCAGCTGCTTGGGGTCTGCCGGGGAACAGCTAGCGGGGCCTACGCTATCTTCAGCTGCACCAGCTACAGGGGCCTGGCTAGCTACAGGTGAATGAAGGGTGCGAAGCCGAGTCTCCAATTCAGTAATCCTGGCCTCCAGAGCTGCAAATATGCTACATTTGTTACAGGTATCATTACTGCTAAAGGAGGCCGAGGAGTAACTAAACATCTGACACAATGAGCAGGAAAGTGCAGGAGGGACAGGTGAAGTAGCCATGGTGCTAACGAGTCGGCTACGAGCTAAGCTAAGCTAGCGAAACAGTAAAGAGACAGTGAGTGAATACTTTGGCTATAAATTAGGTAGTGAGTACACAGAAAGGGTGATTCAGATGAAGCACGTTAAGATTATACTATGAAAAAGGGATGTATCAAAAGATTTAAATTAAATTGCTAAGCAGAAAAGCTACTCAGAAACACCACTGTGTTTGAGCAGGAACAGGAAGTGATACTCTACCACAGAGCGAGCGAACACCAAGTGACAGCGCCACTGTCTGTTATAGAGAACAGACTGTGAGACTCTTTCAGGGTAAAGGGAGAGAAGTAGACAAGACTAGACAGAGACATGAGAAAGCCAAGCAGGAAAGATAAGGGAAGGGAGAGGGAGAAAGTGCGACCGCCTTCGTCAAGAGCCAGAGAGAGAGACTGACTGATTGGCTGTAAAAGCTTCATGTTTAGCAAACTAATGTTTAACTGGGATTTCTGCTTTTGTTACAAAGTAAACTTGTGCAGATGAAATCTCTCCTGAGCTTTGACTTTAGGAATGAGGAAATGACTCGGAGTGTCAGTCAGCTGTAGATCAGTTTACAATCTTAACCATGAAAGAAAGAACAGCTAACAGATGTGTGCTCCTCACATCTGTATGAATCCTGTGTATGAGTGAATCTGTGACGGAACTGTAATAGTGTTAAAAAGTAAATGTGACAAGGACATGAATGAAAAACAAATTGTGATTAATGGTGAAGAATGAGAAGAGGAAGCTGACACTCAGCTGTCATGCTGCTAATGTTTCTCAGGACCTGCTGTACGTACATTTACAGTAAAGAAACTGGAAATCATTGTGGAGCTGAGCCCGAGGATTTCTGATGATCAGGTTTATATAGTGGATTGTCATTTATGCTTAGAAATGTTTACTCATATATGCTTAGTTTTATAATTAGTTGTAGATTGATAGAGGTTTGATCCTTAGTAGTCTGTAAAGACTCTGTGTGCCTCTCAGAGTGCTCTGGCATGCACACACAACTTAAGGTCAGGAGAGAGGTTATATCTTCTCTTATTGATTTATGGTATAGGAGGACACCTACTCTGTATCTGGTTAACTATAAGAGCCTTTTGTTCAGATGGACCGCTAGACTCCTGGCACCAGCTTTGGGGAGTCTTCACAGGGTCACATCTTGACTATAGGGAACCTGGCTGAGAGTCTGACGGAGGTCAGGTCTCCCTCATGCATGAGTAACACAAAGAACTTCGCCTGCTTGTGTCTTGCTTTGCTGTGTACTTAAATTGTCTCGTTCCAGCGGTGGGCCTGTGCTAGACAGACCCATCAGACACTGGAAATCTTTTTTGTGGAGCCTAGCCCGAGAATTTGTGATGATCAACAATAATCTGCTGCAGTTGAATCACAACCATGTTTAAATCGGTTGATGTAGAAGGATCATATTCTGACTTTAGACTCTAATCATTAGAAAATGCTGCAGTTCTACAAGTTCCAATGTGGTTAGAGGAACCCTGGGACATGTTGAACAATAATACGATGGAGTTTCGTCATAAGCACTTGGTTTGATTATTGTGGGAAATCTCCAAATATGGCTGACTTTAAACATCAGCTTATCCTGCTGATCCAAGTCCAACACTGATTTTGTAAAATGATGTTTGTCAATCATTTTGTTTGGTTTCTGAGGAAAATGATTCAATAACTCGCTGCTAATACACAACATTTCATCATATTTCCTCTTGTTGTGTTTGTTTGAAGCTGCTTCCTGTTGGCTTCAACTGTTTGGAGTTTCCATTTTCTAAACTTCTACATTCTGAACCTTCTTCAGCTCTGAACAGATGATGAAACACTGAATGATTTCAAGCTCACACTTTGTCTAATAAACTTACATCTTTCATTCTTTATACAGATTGAAGGGCTGTGGTTTGTCAAAGATCAGCTGTGATTATCTGGCAGCAGCACTGAAGTCCAACCCCTCCCATCTGAGAGAGCTGCACTTGACCTACAACAACCAGCAGGATTCAGGAGTGAAGCAGCTGTGTGGCTTTCTAGAGAGTCCAGAATGTGCACTTGAAACTCTGAGGTGAGTGAGGAATGAATTTTATAAACCAGACTGTGAAGATCAAAGCTGCATTAGATAGCTTACATGAATGAATGAGTGGACATTTTTATGAATTTTGTTAGTTTCTATCATTTTTTTGTGTAATGAAGCTAATAAGATGCTGACCAATAGGTTTTAGTTAAAGATTGTAATGACAAAAAAATACCCGCTATGTTTTTTTTTCTGAACAAAACAGTGGAGTTTACAGCAGGAAGAATGGCAAAAACTGCGTTTTCTATGGACAGCGTTAGCAAACACTCTCCTCTTGCGAGTGAAAAGCAAAAGAAAAAAACACCCCTTCCCTATTGGTGTTAGAACATATCAGCCATTAAAAAAAATTATATGGCAACACTTGGGTGTTTAGGGCGAAGGGGAAGTTTTAGGAGTGACCCGACGGAAAGCAGGCGAGCAAAAGAAAGAGCGAGTTTTCATATGTGAGACATTAGTGACGTTTAGCGTGTTTGGAGGCTGTAGTTAGTTTGTTGTGTAGTTATTGTTTTGTATTTTGTGTCAGTTAGACTGCTGAATGTAACAGTTGCTCAAAAGCCACCAAAGGCAGATTCCAGTGTAAACGCTGTTCCCACATGGAAAACTGGACTGATGCACCTCCTGCTTTCAGACCTGCAGGGTTTAGGCCTGTGCTGTTCTCCTCTGTCTTATACTGAACACAAATAATTTTTTGGGACTGGCACAAATAATTTGTGTGCCTTCTTATTTGACGCAGCACACCTGATTGTTCTGTAAATAGATTTAATTGGTTATAAAAAAAAAAACCCATTCATAAGTTACATTTCAACTTATGAAAATGATTTGTTAAACATGTTTGTGGGTTTTACAGTAAAAAATATAACATTTTTCTACTCGGATTTTGAATTTTTTGTCTGAACTTAGATCAATTGTGCTAATATAGTATGCCAGAATGGAAAAAATAACTCAAATTTCAGATATTTGAGGTTGTGCTGAAAATAATGATACCAAACAAGGCAAGATAAACAGTTTTTAAAGGTGAAATATAGAGCTAAAATCAAAAGTAGTCAAAATGGCCAATTATACCCTGGACCCCAGAGCACTAGTGCTAACCACTTTTCCCAATTTCAGCCCAAATCCTGCATCTTCCTGTTTCTGACTCCAGGCCAGCTCCACTAACACTTTCTCATCAGACACTGCCACCTAGTGGAGGAAGTCTTAGTTCCATTTGAAGCTTCAGATTACAGTTAGCTCCTTTACAAAGACGTGGAGGTGGTGGGGCCACAGCACCATCATCACTGAGTGCTATAGGACACTTAACCTTTGTTTCCATATGCTGGGAACTTCCTGTTGTTCCAAGGAGGACTGGAAAATGTGTGAAAATCTCCCAGTCAGTTCCTCACAGCACACTTCAATCATTTCCCTCCCACAGCATCAGGACCAGGGCTTTTTCTGTCTTTGGTCCCACTAAGAGATTTCCACACAAACAGCTCATCAGTGGGACTCTCAGAGCTACCAGCCCTTTGCTACAATCACAAAGCTCTTCATTGAAATCAATGATATCAAAGCTGGAATCCAATGAGTCCAAGTCTTCTGCTGATTCAGCATCACATTCATCTTTGGTCATTTCATCTTTCATTCTTTATACAGATTAAGAAGCTGTGGTTTGTCAGAGATCAGCTGTGATCATCTGGCAGCAGCACTGAAGTCCAACCCCTCCCATCTGAGAGAGCTGGACCTGAGTGGAAACTACCTGAAGGATCCAGATGTGAAGCAGCTGTGTGATCTTCAGCAGAGTCCAGACTACAGACTGGAGTATCTGCTGTAAGTAGAGTGATGGAGTGAGTGGGTGGTGCTGTCAGCAGTATTGTACTAAACACAGTCAGTATGAAACAAAGATCCAGTGTTTCCTGTAAAGCTGCAGTTTCTCAGTGAAGCTGTGAGAGGAGAATGGTGACAGGCTTCAGGATTGGACACAAACACTTCCTGTTTCTGACCTTTATGGTCACCATAGTAACGGCTGACACACTCTGATCAAACGCTGTCAACAGCCAATCAGCTCTCTGAACAAAGCAGCACGCAGACCAATGACTGCATTCATTTCCAAGTTTAAAGCAGTGAAGAACACAGTCTGTAGGTGAGGAAGACTTTAGTGAGAGCAGATGTTTGGATGGAATTCCTCCAGTTAACAGCTGGAACCGTCCATCTGGATTGTTGGGCTTGTTGTTGGGGTTCCTACAGAGCTCAGCGTGGACACACCAAGCTTCTTCTAATGAATGAAAGTCCAAACTCAAACTAGGAGGGAAAAACATTTTCATCAACTTCAATAAGAATCCAAAGATTAGAAAAAGTGAAGCAACAATGAGTCCTAGTACAGTCCCAGCACTGAAGTCCCTGCTGCTCTTTATACTGGATGTGCTGCATCACTGACTGACAGCTGATGAAGAGTCTCTGGAAACACGTTTATCTCCTCTGCTCTTCCTCCTTCTCTCTGCAGGTGGTGGATACGATGGTGAACAGGAGGGTGTGTGTGCTGAGAGAGGAGGCGCTGTGTCCTGATGATCCAGAGAGGTTGAAGCAGCAGCAGCTTGTGTGTAGAGACGCTCTGACTGGGCCATGTTACTGGGAGGTGGAGAGGAGAGCTTCATCCAGCAGTGACTGACAGAGGAATGAAGTGTAGATGACTGTCAGTGCTGCAGAGTGAACTGCTCTGAGAACAGCTCCACTGTCAGACACAATGTAGAGTCCAGCATCATCCCTGTGTGTCCCTCTGGATCTGACAGAGGATCATCAGTGTATCTGGACTGCTCTGCTGCTGCTCTGTCCTTCTACAGTCTCTGCACAGTCTCTGGGTAATCTGGACTCAGAACCTTCTGGATCTTCTTCAGCTCATTCTTCACAAAAGTGATGATGTTGTCCTCCAGCAGACAAACATCTCTGAATATATTTGATATATACTATAGATGTACTGTAGAGTTAGATATTGCAGTTTGTCTCTTGTAAATACAGTCTGTGACCAGCTGTGAGGTGAAATATCTTTCTAGGAACACTAACACTTCTGTTAGTTTTTCATATATTTACAGAACATTAATATTGATCTCACCTGTCTCACCTCTTTCATTTCTATAGAGCAGTCGATCAGGTAAAAATGATTCAGTACATGAAAAAAGTGAAAATCTGCTCACAGGTGGACCTTTTCATGCTTTTATTCATAACAGGACCAGTGATGGGAATAATGGCATTAGAAGTAACGGCGTTACTTTTTTCAGTAAGAAGTAGTTGTTATATCTTCACTGCGGGTTACTAGTATAACAATGATTCTCGGACCACGACGTAACTTTAAGTATTTATTATAGCGGCATAACTTCCAGCGCAGGGCTAGTCCTAATAACAACAACAAAACCACATTTCCCATCATGCACCTGGTGCATGGCCACTACGGGTCCTGTTATAACCCAAAATACACAACATCTCCTCCCCTCTTACAAAGGATGTACTACAGAATAAACAGGTGATCTACTCAAAAACTTCTGTCTTCGCTGGAACATGACAGTAATAGCATCACAAACATTTCACCTGTCCCTTTTCCTTAATTCACTGTATGGTTACAACAACAACTCTTTTTAATTGCTAACTTGGGAGTGAGGGTAGACTACCCCAGCCTCCCCCATGACCCATGGGGATTATTCTGCCCCGTTCACTTGGGTCAGGTACTATCTAATAACTCAGACGAACAGGAGGCCGCCGCTCTCTGTTGGGGTATCGGCGGTCTGTGGTAACGTCAGTCTGTGTGCTCTCTTGTGGAGCCCTTGTTTCTGGCACTGAAGATGTCTCAGTCTCTTTTGCAGTCTCATTTACAGTGGGAACCACTTTTCCTGACTTGGTGGGGTTCTCTACTTGCATGTGTGGATGGACTGCCGAGTCGATGAGTGCATTTTTAAGATCTTCAAAAGACCTTTCTGCAGACACCGGTGCGGTCTGTAGTAGCTGATCCACGTGCCTTCTCCACACTCCATCGGCAACCTGTACTGTATATGAAACTGGTCCAGTTTGTGCGATGACAGTTGCAGGAACCCACTTGTGTTCTCCTCGGTAGTTCCTGGCCAGCACTGACTCACCGGGGCTGAAGACTCTGTCCTTGACCTGTTGGCCCCTGTACATAATTTGTTTCTCTTGTTGTTTTTGCACAGTGTCCTTCACAGTTGAGGGTTTCAAAAGATCAAAGGCAGTGCGCAGATCTCTCTTGAACATTGCGTTGGCAGGCGATGTCTTCGTGGTTGCATGTGGACTATTCCGGTAGTTAAGCAGAAACTTGTGCAGTCTCTGATGCAGTGTTCCTTGGCCTTGCGATGTTTTCAGTGCATGTTTCATTGTCTGAACGAACCTTTCTGCAAGACCATTCGTTGCAGGATGGTATGGAGCTGATGTAATGTGCTGCACTCCATTAGCCTGCAGGAAAGCCTCCATTTCCTGTGAAACCAGTTGAGGTCCATTGTCAGAGACTATCTGTGTAGGAGATCCAAACCTACTGAACATTTCTCCTAGTGCTTCTATGGTCTTCTCAGTGGTGGTTGATTTCATGATGGTCACTTCAGGCCATTTACTGTGTGCATCAACAGCTACAAGAAACATTTTGTCCTCGTATGGACCTGCAAAGTCAATGTGCACACGATGCCATGGCTCCTGTGGGAACTCCCAGGGATGGAGAGGAGCAAGTGGTGGGTTGTTCCGGACCTTATGACACGATGAACAGTTTTTAGCAATCTCCTCAATCTGTTTGTCCATATTTGGCCACCAAAAATAGCTTCTCGCTATTTCTTTCATTCTCACTATTCCACTGTGTCCTGCATGAAGTTGCTTCAACAGTTTTGTTTGAAGTGACAGGGGAATAATGACTCTCCTCCCCCAGAGCAAACAACCCGCCTGAACAGAAAGCTCCGCCCGCTTTCCCAGGAAGGCCTTCAAGTCTACATCCTCACCTGCAGGAAGACCCTTAATGATCCAGTCCATCACTGCTGACAACACAGGGTCATTTCTGGACGCCTTTTTCACCTGCACAGCCGAAACCGGTGCTGTCTCTACCTCCCTGAAGTAGAGGATCTCAACAGTGTCAGAGACGGGTTTTCTAACAGGGAGAGGTAACCTGGACAACCCATCTGCATTGCAATGAGACTCCGATTTGCGATACTTGATGTCATAAGAATGTCCTGACAAAATCAACGCCCACCTCTGGAGACGAGAAGCAGCAAGAGATGGAATTCCCGTGTAGGGTCCCAGAATGGTTGTGAGAGGTCGATGGTCAGTTAACAGTGTAAACTTCCTACCATACAAGTACTGGTGAAATTTCCGAACACCAAATACAATGCTCAGAGCCTCTCGTTCCAGCTGAGCATAGTTGGTCTCTGCCATGTTTAATGTCCTTGATGCGAATGCAATTGGCCTTTCTTCGCCGTTTGGGAGAATGTGGGAAATCACTGCCCCTACCCCATAGGGAGAAGCATCACAGGCAAGCTGAATTGGGAACTTAGGATTGAAGTGGGTTAGCACCTCAGATGCAGTCAGTGAATCCTTTGCCTTTTGAAAGGCCTCTTGACAGCTTGCTGTCCACTTCCATGCTTCCTCCTTGCGTAGCAGGTTATGCAGTGGTTTCAGGAGTGATGCCAAGTTGGGTATGAACCGTCCATAGTAGTTCAACAGTCCTAAGAAAGACTTTAACTGGCTGACATTTTGCGGTGGGGGTGCATCCATAATTGCTGTGATCTTCGAAGGCGCCGTGTGTAGCCCATTTGCATCAATCACGTGCCCTAGATATTCCACAGATGACTGGAAAAAGTCACATTTCTCCTTACGGACTCTCAATCCGTATTCCTTCAGTCTCTGAAGGGTCGCATCCAGGTTGCGCAGATGTTCTTCATCATCTGCTCCTGTACACAGGATATCATCCAAGTAACACTGCACAACAGGTAATCCGCTCAGGATTTGATCAATCGCTCGCTGAAACAATGCTGGAGCTGATGTGATGCCAAAAGGCAACCTGCAGTATCTGAAAAGTCCCTTATGTGTGTTGATAGTCAACATTTCACGTGACTGCTCTTCAACGTGCATTTGCAGGTAAGCCTGGTTGAGATCTATTTTGCTGAACTTTTGTCCCCCACTCAGACCAGCAAATAAGTCATCAATCAGAGGGAGGGGATACTGCTCTGCAGTTAATACAGGATTCACGGATACCTTGAAGTCTCCGCAGATCCGGATTCCTCCGTCCTTTTTAGGAACTGGGACGATAGGCGTGGCCCACTCGCTGGTTGTAACCGGCTCCAGAACACCATCCTTAACCAATGCGTCTAAGTTAGACTCCACCTTGGGCCGAATGGCGTACGGCACAGGTCTAGCCTTCATAAAGACTGGTTTGCTGTCAGGTTTGAGATGCAGCTTCACTGTAATTTTTTTCATGCTGCCCAGTTCCTCACGAAAAACCTCTTTGTGCTTTCCCAGTATGGCCTGCAGCTGAGAGGAACCATGCGACAGCTTTCTCACTTCTTGCCAGTTGAGTCTGATTGCTTTGAGCCACACACGTCCCATTATAGCAGGGCAGTTCCTCTGCGTAACATACACAGGCAGCTTAGCAGTTTGGTCATTGCATTGAACAGTCACCTCTGTCATTCCTTTCATAGGCACTCGATGTCCAGTATATCCTTTAAATACTGTGTCGGAGGGTTTGAGTGGAAGGTGCTTCAGACACTTCCTGTAGACATTATATGACACTAATGATGCTTTTGAACCTGTGTCAATCTGCATTTTCACAACATGTCCTTCCAGTCTGGGCTTGACCCAAAAACCGTCTGAGGTTTCATCCACATTCAGTATTCGCACAGTATTTATTGCAGACAACACTTCTTCATCCGAGGAATCACTTGCTCTGTCCTCATGAAGCTTAACTGTGCGAACATGTCTTTCCTTTTTGAATTTTGCATTCCACTTTTTATTTCCAGTCTTTGAGCCCTTATCCTTGCTCTTTTTGTTCCTGCATGCCCGTGCTACATGGCCTTTTTTCCCACAGTTGTTGCAATCCGTTTCCTTGCACCAGCAGTCACTAGCAAGGTGTCCTAACTTGCCACAGCGGAAACATGGTCCTTGTGCATTTGCTTTACCACTGTCAAGTTTGTGCACTCTGTCTGTAGCATGCAGAGCATGGGCTTCTTTCGACGCCATTTCCATGGTCACACTGATATTAATTGCCTTCTCAAGAGTCAAGTCGCTTTCCGTGAGTAATTTCTTCTGTGCAGCTTCATTTCTTAAACCACACACGAGTCTGTCTCTTAATGTGTCATTTAAAACATCTTTAAACTCACAGTGTTCAGCTAATTTGCGTAACGATGCAACGAACATTGTGACAGACTCACCCTCTTCTTGGTTTCGCTTATGAAACCTGAACCGTTCAGCGATCACGAGGGGCTTGGGCGAAAAATGTTTGGTCAGTGTGTCCACAATCTCTGTGAAACTTTTATTGCCTGGCTTTGCTGGCTGCAGCAGGCTCCTTAGCAGGTTAAAAGTCTTTGGGCCTATCACACTCAAAAAAATGGGCACCAATTTATCATCCTGTATGTCATTAGCCGCAACAAAATATCCAAAACGCTCCGTATATGAGCTCCATTGCTCCGTGCTTTCGTCGAAGGGACCGATAGAGCCAATAACTCCAGCCATTACTCGGCTCCTGGTTGAATGGCACTCTTCCCCTCACAACTGTTCCTTTTCGTAACGTCTCTCTTATTTATTTATTTTTTTTGCGCCACTCACGGAGTTTTTCCCTCGACGTCTTTTCCGCTGTTCACTCCTCCCGGTTTCGCTGAAAAAATCGGCATCCACCGCCGCACACCGGGTGTCTCGTCCTCACACCGGCGCCGTCTAACACCGGGCCAGCTCGAGGCATCGGCAGGAAAAAAAAACAGTGCAAAACTCCGTATTGTCGCGGACTGCAGCGCCGGTCCAGTCGTCCTCGTCGCCACTTTTTGTTATATCTTCACTGCGGGTTACTAGTATAACAATGATTCTCGGACCACGACGTAACTTTAAGTATTTATTATAGCGGCATAACTTCCAGCGCAGGGCTAGTCCTAATAACAACAACAAAACCACATTTCCCATCATGCACCTGGTGCATGGCCACTACGGGTCCTGTTATAACCCAAAATACACAACAGTAGTAATTGGATTACTTTTATTGTTACAACGCCTTTACCGTTACCAACAAGAAAATGCCGTGCAGACACATTGCTATTTTTAACACAGACAGTTGAAGCTGATTTCAGCTTACCAGGAGCTAGGGGGGGGCGAAACAATTGCGTGAGTGCTGCTGATTGGCTGTGGAAGAATAAAGTAGTCATGGTAAACCAATCACATGACCACTTTAAGATGACATAGCAACAAGATGCTATATACCAGTTTTAAAATTGTGTTGATAGGCCACTTAAGACCAGAGTCATGGTTTAAAAAAAGAAAAAGAAAAAAAAAAACAGTGTTTTTTCCTGAATGCTATCGTCTCCTTTGGCTGTTTAAGGACTAGCAAGCACTCTTTGCTTATGACCTGAAAACTTCCAAAACAAAAAACACCCCTTTCGTGTTGGTGTAAAAAAAATGATATGGCAACATGGCATGTGTTTGTTTGGGGGGGGGGGGGAGTTTTAGGAGTGATGGTGGAGAGAGAGAGAGAGAGAGAGAGAAAGAGAGCAGAAGAGAGAGAGAGCGAGTTTTGAGATGTGAGAGATATGTGACGTTCAGTGTGTTTGGAGTGTGTAGTTAATGTGTAGTGTAGTTTATAGTTTTGTTGCGTGTCAGGCCAATGAGACGACTGTTGAATGTCACAGTTTTGCCAAAAAGGCAGATGGCAGTGTAAACGCTGTCTCCAGGGAAAACAGGAGGAGTGAGTGGACAGAAATGATTTTTTAAAATGGCACAAATAATTTGTGTGGCATCTTATTTGATGCAGAACACCTGATTGTTCTGTAAATAGTTCGAAATGGTTATTTAAAAAAGTCAAATAGCTGCAAAATAACTTGTTGTTTGCAAAACTTGTGCATAGGATTTTAAATTTTACAATTTATATTTGCATTTTAAGTTATGAGATATGATTCAATAAACATGTTTGTGGTTGTCACAGTAAAAAATATAACTTTCTCTACTCTGATTTTGTTCTTTGACTGATTTTAGATAAATTGTGTTAATACAGTATGTCAAAATGGAAAAAAAAAACAGTAAATTCATATGTGAGGTTGTGCTGAAAAGAATGATACCAAACAAGGCAAAGGAAATAGCTTTTAAAGGTGAAATTTAGAGGAAACATCAAAAGTAGTTAAAAACAGCCAATTATACCCTGGTTAAACATAAACAAGTAACACAATAGTTACTTCTCCTAGTATTTAGTTACTTTTATAATATTGTTACTCAGTTACTTCTTTGAAGAAGTCACTATAACTAAATACTTTTTCAAAGTAACTTGCTGTAAGCCTAACTGAAGAGAACACGTGATCTAACACTGGTTGCTGTGCTGCATTTCTTCAATCATTTACATAACAGAGACATCTAGTGGTTCAGACGGAGAACTGCAGTTTCAGTTTTCAATTTTATTTGTCATATGCAAGTTGGCACAGGGTCAACATTACAATGAAATGTATTTGACGAGCAGAAGACAGTCACTCAGCAGAATGGTACAGTAGAAGAAAAATAAATAAATAAAATAGTAAATAAATTGAAAAATAGTAAAGAGCAAAATATTAATAAGGTGTAGTAAAAGAAAAAAGATTTTCAGTTAACTGACTAAATATATATATCCATCCATCTTCATCCACTTTATCTGGGGCCGGGTCGCGGGGGCAGCAGCCTAAGTAGAGAAGCCCAGACCTCCCTCTCCCCAGCCGCCACCTACAGCTTATCCGGGGGAACACCAAGGCGCTCCCAGGCCAGCCAAGAGATATAATCTCTCCAGCGTGTCCTGGGTCTGCCCCGGGGCCTCCTCCCAGTGGGACATGCCTGGAACACCTCACCAAAGAGGCATCCTTGTCAGATGCCCGAACCACCTCAGCTGGCTCCTTTCGATGTGGAGGAGCAGCGGCTCTACTCTGAGCCCCTCCCGGATGGCCGAACTTCTCACCCTATCTCTAAGGGAGAGGCCAGCCACCCTTCGGAGGAAGCTCATTTTCGCCGCTTGTATCCGCGATCTCGTTCTTTCGGTCACTACCCACAGCTCGTGGCCATAGGTGAGGGTAGGGACGTAGATCGACCGGTAAATTGAGAGCTTTGCTTTTACACTCAGCTCCCTCTTCACCATGATGGACCGGTACAGTGGCCACATCACTGAACTTGAAGCTCTCCACCCTTTCTACCTCCTCCATCAATGTAGAGGGTGGAGTACTCAGATGGCTTTGTTCTGCTGAAGTCGATTATCATGTCCTTGGTCTTGGCTGTGTTCAGATGCAGGTTGTTGTCGTCACACCATTGCTTCAGATGCTGAACCTCCTCTCTGTAGCTGAATCATCGTTGTTGTCCATCAGTCCTATGATGGTGGTGTCATCAGCACATTTATAATGGTGTTACTGGTGTGGACTGGAGAACAGTCATGGGTGAAAAGTGAGTATAAGAGAGGACTGAGGACACACGTTCAGAGTGAGGGTGGAGGAGGTGTGGCTCCCATCCTGACGTTCTGGGGTGTGTTGCTCAGGAAGTCCAGTATCCAGCTGCACAGTGAGCTGCTGGGTCCTAAGTTGCTGAGTTTATGAACCAGTTTGTGGGCTTGAACTGTGTTGAAGGTAAAGTCCACAAACAGCATTCTCACGTACGTGTTTCCTACTGTCCAGATGTGTGAGGGTTGTGTGAAGAGCTGTAATGATGGCGTCCTCTGTCCACCTGTTTGCCTTCTACAGACTGTAGCAGTGAGAGGTTGAAGATGGTGGTGAAACCTCTGCTAGTTGGTCTGCACATGCTTTAAGCCCTCCACCGGCTGCACCGTCAGCACCAGCTGCTTTCCTGGCATAGACTCTGTCAGTGTGGCTCTGACCTGATGCTGCTCCAGCTGGATGGGGGCGTCGTCCCTCTCTGTAACGCAGGATAGGTGTTGGTGTCACTGTTTTGTTGGTCAAAGCGGGCGAAGAACTGCTTCATGGTGTCAGGTGAGGTGATGTGCGGGAGTTTGTTTGTGTGCGATTGTCCTTGTAGCCAGTGAGTGTCTTGATCCCTGTCACATGTTTCTGGAGTGGTTTGTGTTAAAGTGTTCCTCGATGCGCTGTTTGAATCTGCGTTTGGATTCGTTTGGATCAGACGCCTCTTTGTAGGTTTGTTGGTCTCCTGATCTGAAGGCGCTGCTCTCAGTAGAGCTGCACCTCACTGTTGAGCCATGGCTTCTGCTTTGGGAACACTTTGTCTTTGTTGTTGTTACACTCTCAGTGCAGATGTATGAGAGGACAGCAGATGTGTGGCCCTCCAAGTCTGTTCCTTCTGTGAATACACTCCAGACCATATTGTCCAAACAGTCCTGCAGGGCTGTGGTGGATCCACAGTCTAGTGTGGACTGTGTTACTTCTGGGTCTTAGAGACAAGGTTTGGGTTTCTGAGGATGTTTCTGGGGGATCTAGTTTTGGTTAAGTTATAGTTCATCATCATTTCACTTATTTCTTGGTGTTCACATCTCATTTATTTCCCTTTCCTGATACAGCTGTTAGTTCATGCTGGTTTAAATGAGTCCTAAACTTCATTGTATGTGACATTAAACATCTTAAATGTAACTTTCTGTAGCAAAGAAAGCTGCAGGAGCCCAGGTTTCATCTTCACACACATCAGGAGCAGCTGCTCCATCACAAACACCACAGAAGAAGAACAACACTGGATCAGATTTAATGTAACCGGCTGTTTTTATCTGGATTTATCTGACAGGGACAGAGTTCATGTTCATGGACATCAGGATAAAAACAGAAGATGAAACCTGCCAGATTTGAGCTGCTCATGTGTCGTCCCTGGGCAGGTCACATGACTCTATCCAACACACAAAGACACACAGACACACAAGAAAAGCCAGAGAAACAAAGACAAATCCAAACAATCCATCATACTGAGTTAAAGTGATCACAGGTCTGCTTTGTTGGAGCCTTCAAAGTGTCACATGTGGACTGTTCCTTTATTACTACCACTGAAGGCCACGCCCCTCTGGTCATGTGATCGTGTGGTTTGTAGGAACGCTCCTCTTCCTCAGAGGATCCACCTGTGCTTCCTCTCCTCCACCTGTTACAGTGAGGGAACGTCCTCCATGATGGAGGAGCTGCTGGAAAGTGCTGAGAGTTTCCTCCAGAGTGAGACCTCTGTCACAGTTCAGAGGATCTACGGCAGCAGAGACCTTCATGGACACTAAAAGTCTCAAACACACAACAACAACATCACACTGACTCCACTCTGACATCACTGATCAATAATCAAACAGATCAAACTGATTGATCAGCCATCAGAGGAGTCGGATCAATGGAGCTGCTTCTGTTCCTGATGTTTGATCCTGGACCTGAAGCGTCCCTGCAGAGGAGACACGACAGCTTCACACAGAAACACAATAAAATAATAAGTGAAAGCAGAGAGAACCAAGTGAAAGTGAACAAACAGCTGTAACTGTGAGCAGCACGATTCTCCATCCATGATGTTTCCCTGGCTCCAGGCCACACAGCTGTATCTGTCTGTGGGGCGTTTAAGGGTCAGGCTGAACTGTCCGCTTTTCACACGCTCGTCTTTCTTTCACTCTGTGATGCTGCTCCTGTTTGTCAGGCTTCTCAGGACGGTGCCACCACTCCACCTGAGTGTCCTCAGGCAGCCGGACAGACTCCGCCCCCTCCTCCACCTGACAGTCTGAGAGAACAGCAAACACAGCATGAGGTGTACAGACAGCAGCAGGTTTCAGAGGTGTAGAGAAAGCTGAAGCCGATCAGAGCAGAGGACGGAGGCCACGTCCACACTGATACGTTTTCCTTCTAAAAGCTTCTTTTTCTCTCCGTTTTGGCCTCCACACTGAGACGGCTGATAGGCCGCCTCGGGGAACACCCCCACCTCCACAGGTGCTACTATTGTGCGCTTAGTCCACAGTTAATTAAAAGAATATTGTGCAACAACACTAAAACACACAATATCAGGATCAAACCTGATATTTAAATAAACAAACATATAAATATGACAATAAAATCATGCAGGTAAAACCAACACTATGTACCAATGCACAGTCTGATCAAACTGTGTGACATCAGCATGTTTCAGACAGCTGTGACATTAAAGATCTAATCAAACTAATAATGAATCACTTTGTTTGTGCAGCAGCAGGAAATGTTCAGGAGCTCGTCTCTTCCTTCCAGCTGCTCTGATGGATCAATAAACCTGTGATCATGTTGTAAAGTGAAGGCTGTTTGTTTCTGCACTGTGTGAACTTGACACACACACTGAGTCAGTTTCTGGAGTGGAGCATCCAGCACACAGTCTGACTGCAGCTCTGCTGGACCTGAGCGATCCCTCTGATCTTCTTCTTTCTAATCCTGTCCATCCTGCTCACCTCCAACCAAACTCTCAGCATCTTCAGCTCTGCCACCTGCAGCTCCTCCTGTCTGTGTGCCACCGTCTCCATCACAGCAGGTCTCACTGCCATCTCCTCCTCTTCACTCTTACTGCTCTCCTCCTGTCATAAATCACTCAGCCCTGACCTCCTCCTCATCTCTCCTTGTTTGTACTTTCTCTTCTCTCCAGACTCCTCCTCACTCTCACTACAGATCAGAACTTTGTCTGCAAACATCAGAGTGTTCATCAGCACTGCAAACGATAAAGGGCTCAGAGCCACCTCTTTGTGAGCCCACTGCCTGAGCCTGTGAGTATTTAGAAAGTAGAAGGACAGAAACTCCAGGTGTGGACGAGGCTCGTTGCATCAAAAACAGCTGCTGCTGTGATTCCTGCTGAAGGGGCTTCAAATAAGTGTCTGAATACTTCAGGAAATATGATGTTAAAGAAACAATCGTAAAGTTGTGTTTCCAGTTTGTCATTATTAGAAACATTATCAGCCACAGGCTGAATGGATTAAATGGAGTAAACTGATACTGGTTCCACCATGACCTCTGACCTCTGACCTGCATCTACAGCACTGAGCCCTGACAGTGAGCAGCACTTGTTTCTTCAGCAGGATGTTTCCCTCCCTGCTGCAGACGGTGCAGGTGGAGGTGTTTGTGTCTCCATCTGTGGGGTATTTCAGGGTCAGACTGAGGTCTCCAGGTTACAGCAGCTTTCTCTTCATCTTCGTTGGGTCTCTGTAAAACTTGTGTGTCTCAGTTTGTTCCTGATGTGTTCCTGACTCGTTCTTTGGTAACTAGTCTGCAGCGTCCTGTAAAGTGCTGCAGACATGTTGGATGAAGAAGAACAGACAGACTGAGCCTCCACAGTCGGCCATGTCTCACACGCTTCCTTTCTTTGGGCCTCAGCATCAGCAACGTGTCTGTGGAGGATGTAGCTTTGAGTGACCACAACTGCGTCTTTGTTGACCTTCACTTGAGGACGTGCCATTGGATAAATGAGTCTATTTGAAACTTCAGAAACAAAACTCAGATCAGAAAATGGGAGAAATTCAAAGTTTTGTTTGACACAATCAGCTGTTGCGTCTCGAGCTGCCTCACCTATAAATGTGGCTCTAAAGCAGACGGCAACAAAAGTCTGATTTTCTGTAGATAAGATCACAGAAATCAATGACAAACCCCCCCAGAGCGTTCTTGTTGTGGCAGCTCACTGCTGCTCTACTTTTACACCTGTGACATTTGATGAGAATCAGCTGTCTGCAGCTCCCTCAGATATTCTCCCCACAAAGCTTTTTGCCTTGTAAACCTTTTTAACGCTTTTCTTCAGACTGGAGTGTTCCAGCTTTTTCAAACATGCCGTTGTGGAAGCAAAGCTCAGCAAACCCAGCTTAGATCCAACATTACATCAACATTATAGATCAGTTTCTCTTTCAGGTCAAAGCTTGTTGAGAAGCCGCTTGCTGCCCACCTCACAGCCTGCTTGAAGAAACACCACATCTATGAGCGTTTCCACTCTGGTTTTGGTCAAATGCATCCACTGACACTGCACTACTAACAGTAAGCAGTTATATTGTGATGTCAGCAGATGGTGGAAAATACACAGTCCTGGTCTTGTTGGAGCTCTCCTGCTCTGAACATCTGAAGCTCTCCACCACATGACTGAGCACAACTCAGGGAGGAACATTTACTGAAGCTGCTGCAACATTTCCTGTCAGCACATGATTGTGTGACAGTCAAGGAGCCACCAGAGGACACCTGCTAACAGGGCTGGGTATCCTCACTCATTTCTACAATCCATTCACTTTGAATCGCTGAAGTTTGCCTCAGACAGTCAGAAATATTATCATTCATTTCCATATTTTTATATCTATAAAAGAAAGCTGACACTGTGAGACTTCATCAGAGGTGTGAGCATCACAGCAGAGGCCTTTGTGTCAAAGTCACTGAGGATAAAACAGAAAAACATGAAGCAGATTTTCCTGGCCTGGCTTTTTATAGCAGATGACCTTAAAAATATTCTGCAGTAGAACAAAAACACATGTGAACATGACCTGATGAAGTGAAGCAGAGCAAA
Organism: Oreochromis niloticus; assembly: GCF_001858045.2. Taxonomy (NCBI): domain Eukaryota; kingdom Metazoa; phylum Chordata; class Actinopteri; order Cichliformes; family Cichlidae; genus Oreochromis; species Oreochromis niloticus. Next base: position 84,873,263 of record NC_031967.2, on the reverse strand, counting down.
GTTACAGAGGTTTGATTACAGACACAGCTGAGAGTTTTGCAGTTTTGCATCATTTTACAAAGTTTGTTCAGTTTTGAGCAGCAGAAATGAGACTAAGTCAAAAACAACAACAAACCCAGCGGCCGACAGCGCTGTCAACAACGGTAGACTGGTGGGTAACAACAAGCCAATAATGCAGAAAACAGAGATTTTTAGATGGAAACTGATTCTGATGCGTCTTTGTGCAGAATCCGTGTTCCTGCTCTCAGTTACTGTTTCAGCTGTTTGATGGTTGTTGAAACTGTGGGAGCTTTAACCTGAGATTCAGGCGTTTCAGCTAAAATACATTTATATTTAAACATCGATTCAGGATTTTAATGGATCAATATGACGTTATCCAAGCTAGAATCGATTTCAATCACTAATCAAAACCCACCCCTACCTGCTAACCATCGGCATTATGGGTAGTGCAGTAGGAGGTTCCGGCTGAGGTCTCCAGTTTCCAGAGCGTCAGTCTTCATGGATGTTCGGCCGCTGTAACGCTGCTTTGGATCTTTCAGTTCGTCTCTTTGAAGCTGGTGGACGGTTGGAGGACTGAGGGCGGAGCGACTCCACACCACTGTGGGGCTGTCCAGTTCAAAAGTGGGAAACTCACAGGGCAGCAGGACAAACAGCTCTCCCTCATACAGCTCCACAGCCGAGGCATGCTGGGAAACTGAGGACACAGACAGAGTCCATGTGTCACTTTGAGGTCAAACGTGGACACAGCTTCAGTTACACAATATCAAATATCTACATATAGAAATAAAATCACTGTGCAGGTCAAATAAATAAATACAATAAAGAAAGAAAGAAGACGTGGTATAAGTGAAAAGTCTGAGTTCAGCTCGTCGGCTCACAGAAACACTGACTTCCTGTTATTAATGAGGCGGCTGTGGGAGCAGGTAGGAGGCTCCTTATTGGTTCATAAGGTGTGAATAAATGTGTCATGTAGCAGGAAGCAAAGCCACATCAGGCCTTAGAAGGAATTCATGAAAGTGTGAAGTCTGTCTGCAGTGCAGTGGAGGGATCTCCTCCCTATGAATGAAGTTAGAAGTCTGGAAGTTTAGGAAGCAGCTGCACGTCAGGAAGCACAAATGTGATGAGGAGAAGGCGTGGAGCGCTGTGTCAGGCTCTGCTGTGGAAACCAGTGAACTTTTGCATGTTTTGAACTGGAAAAAGAAGCAGGATGTGAACTTTGTAGGTCAAAACAAAGCTCAGGGTCAAATTTGATCCAGTACTCGTGCCACCATCAGTGTTGGGCAAGTTACTTTGAAAACGTAATTCATTATAGTTACTAGTTACTTCTTCACAACGCCGTTAGTAACGCCGTTATCCCCATCACTGGTCACGATACTGATGTCCTGACTGCTGATCAGCTGATCGGTCCTTTCATGGTTTATCAGAGGACAAAGAAACTTGATACCTTGATTTAGTTTGGACAATCCACCAATCACAGAGCTCCATCAGAGACCTTACAGTAACTACATTCACCAGCAGAGCTTTGATGGCGCTACTCTCCACGACCACTAGATGTCTCCACACTCTGTGCTGACTCCAATGAATGATCAGAGCTGCTGAGCCTGTTTGCAGACCGAGGAGGAGCTCCTGGTGATCCGTGTGGGACTAAAAAGCTCTGATAACGTCCATCCAGCAGCTGATAACAGGGACATTTGGTGCCATGTCAGAGCTGCACAGTCAATCATCAGTTTGGCTCTTTAGTTTGAAGAGTTCAAAGCAGCAGCAGAGAATCTAAAGTGTGTCACACAGCACCAAGTTTCCTTTGGTCACATATGAAATGTGAGTCAGAGCTTCAGCTACACAACAACAACACACACAGCAGCTGATTGTAACATGAGCTCATCTGAAAGCCACCAAGAAGAATCCAGTGATTTGAAAGTTGCTGCTTTGGATTGTTAGTTTGATCTGAATCAGAATCCAGAGTTTGATGGAAATCTCCTCCTGAAACAACGAATCAGGTTAAAATACTTTAAATCAGTGCAGATGTATAATGTAATTTAACATGTTGATAATGGTTGTAGTGGGCTTGTAATGTAAATGTGATTAAATGTGACATTAATGGTGACGCTGCATAAACCTGATCAAACAGTTCTATTAGTGGGTCTGTGTGATCAGCATCAGTGGGTTAAGGTGAGGCCTTGACTAGTAGAACGTCATGTTGGTGTCTGACAACACATGAGCCAACATCAGACTCCGAGCGCTACGATGCTAAAGATCAGAAGATCCAGTGTGACATCATCGTTACCTGGCAACAGCAGCCCTCATCTGACTTTATTGGAGGATATTTACACCAGCAACACTGTTTAGTTTGATATGACGGATTAACAACATGCTGTGATATCCAGTTCATCTGTAATAGATACTGGATCTAATCAGTCAGCAGATATTTGATCAGCTTATTTATAACTATACTAGAAACAAACACAACTGTGTTGGTGATTGATGCAAACTTGCATATCAGCCTTTGAAGGTTTTGTAGTATTGAGAACAAAGAGGTTGTGTTAGGGCTGAAAAGCCCGACTTGTTCTCCTCTGCAGGTCATCAAATGCACCACAGAAGTTTGTATTTGCACAGCCTGTATATGTTTGATGGCTTTATTATTCTCTGTTCAAAGACAATAAATGTGCAAAATGTCTCATGTAGTATCAGCTTCATTTAAAATGACTGCAAACATTTAGAGAACATGTGCTGCTGTTTGTCCTACATTTCAACACTGAATGAACCCTGAAAACGTGATGGCAGGTGGCAGATTGGAGTTCACATGAAATATCGGCTGTATGAAGACTGGAAAATATAGATGATACAAACATGCAGCCAAACATTTGTGGACATGGATAAACTCTCTGATCCAAAAAGCAGGAAGTGACACAGCTAGAAAATGAAAGTGTGTAACAGCTGAAGTCAAATGTAATGCAGAGTTGAATCTGCACTTGGATCCATGTGTGAAAGGTCCACATGTAGGGATCACATGAGTCCTGATGTTTGTCAGTGCAGCTTGATAACTCCATCTACTGTGGGCTACATATACTGGGCTGGTAGCTCCATAGTGTTGCAAAGAAACTATTCAATGTGCAAATTTAAAATCAGAGGCTCTTCTAACACAGGAGCCATGTTGAGTTTAGATCACAGCGACCACCGGCAGTCTGAAATGGAATGAAGCCCATTGACAGCCAGCAGGTCTAAACAGGAACGCAGCCATTTGTATGCGTGGCAATGATGTGGCTGCAGCTGACACAGGATTGGTTCAAACTAAACATCATTTCACAGAGTTCACAAATAAACTCACGTTTTTATCTTTGAAGATGATCATAAAGTAGAATTGATGGTCCAGCAGACAACAGCAGGAGGTTTGAGCCCTTCTGATGCAGCAGAAACAGGATTTGGAGGAAGATGTTAATAGATTAGAAAGAATTGTACACTGTGAATCAATGCAAGTCTTTCTAGATAGACAGATCTTTAATAATCCCTCAGGTAGGTTCCTCTGGGACAGTCACAGATAGAGACACCAATTCTGACGTCCTTTGAAAGTTTTCATCACTCGTCATGTACACAGATGTTAATTCTACATATTCCTAGTACTGAACTCTAAATCAATATGAAGAAAATGCTCCTACTAATCTGCATATATGTTGATATCAAATCCTTTTCCAGCACATGGATAAATCTCTATAAATCTTTCACTCTGATCAGAATGGGCACAGTGTTGTTATTGCAGCACTCCCTGATGTTTGAAAAGCTAAATGTCCATTTTAAAGTGGTCGTGTGTAGGATTGTGTTTCCTTCCTTTGTGCAGTTCTTACAGTAAACATGTTTGAATGTTTCCTGTTCCCCTGATGCTTCTTCCTGTTGGATAAAGTTGGTTTGAATAACATGTTCTTATAGGTTTCAATGAACTTCAAACTGTGATCCACTTACAAAACTGTCTCATTTTATTGGAACGATCCACATTTGCATCCATTCACGGTACATTTGACATCTGAACACGTTTGTACACATGATGAAAGGACAGATGGTGTTTGTGTGTCCTTCTTAAACTTAGTGTGAATGTTTCATCATGTAGAACTACTTAGAACAAAGTCTTTGGGAACATTTGGAGAACACGTTTAGGAAAGTAACATCCTGGTAGAACATTTTCTTAAAGCAAAGCAGAGCTGCAACATGACTGTGAGGATTCACAATAAGAAAGTCAGAATACTTTATTATTATGAAGACTAAAGTGCACCTTAATGCTGCCAATGAATACACATGTTCTTTGTGAAAGCATGAGCACAGCTGACATGCACCACACTGACCCCACTCGCCCATTTCTTCATCCACTTCTTGCTCTTGTGCTTGAAATGAGACGCAGACGCAGCAAAAGTCAGAGGCTCTAAAATCCACAAAAAGGGGGCTTGTTAGATCAGGATATTGATGTGATCCATAGAAAACATGGATAATACACCACTTTATTTGAAGACATCTGTAGCACTGCCTCAGTTCTGGATGTTTCCACAGACTCCTCTGTGCACCTAAAGAAAAGGTCAAAGGTCAGCAGCACATGTAGTTGGGACAATTCTTCATTTACAAACAACAGTCGCACAAACTACACAATTATTTTCCTCCAATTAGGACTTTTCACTTGCAGAAATGGTCCTGTGTGATTTCTAGGCTGTGATATAAAAACTAGTTCCTAATGGCAGCGATTCACTCAGTAAACATGTGTTTCCTTCACCAACCTCACACACAGATCCAATAAGATCAGGAAGTGGGCAGTATAGTACAATATGTGTTATTTTGTACTGTGCTGCCCAAACTAAAGATCTGCTGAAGTGTTGGAAATGATTCAGATGTTTATTTTAGACGATACAGCAGAAGATCAGACATGAAAGTGGAGATAACACAGAAGACCTGCAGCAAAGGGTCAGAGGTCAGACTGGGCCACGTGATTCAACAATGAGCCAATGATCATCAAGTAGTGACTAAAGCAGAGCCCTGACGTTCTGACATTTATCACACAGTTAGAACAAATGTCTGCTGATGACTTCATCTCATGAAATGACTGATAGATGTCAATTCATTGATCAGCTGAGCTGCTGATCTTCATCGTGCACAGAAACATTCAGCTTGTTTCAATCAGTAAATAACTCCCACTACTCTCAGTTTGAACTGTTCCCACTCAAAATGCTGTCAGAACAATGATCATTGTAGAACTTCACAAACATCACGTGTTGTTTTCCACATGTAAGATCAGCAAACATACAGAAACTTCCTGTTGCCACACACGGCCTCTAAAATCTCTTCCACGCTTTCTGTCTGAAGTCCACTCTCTGTGTCGGATCCACAGGAAACAACAAGATCTTATTAACATGGTTTTCAATGTGTCTCCTTCCAAAAAGTCCAACCAATGAACAAATGTGTATATTTGTGGAGGCCGAACAAAAGCATGACACATTTGTCTGTTTCTATAAACTGGTGTCAAACACAAATATGAAGAGTTTCATTGACAGACTCCAAAATGCCCCGCAGTGAATCACAGGGAAATCCTACAGTGTGGCAGAGAATCTTAATGGCTCCAACATCAACACATCCACAATGTTGGATCCAGTTCTACCTCACAGAGTTACTAAGACACACCCTCTGCCAGCATTACAACAGCTCCACCTGCTTCACCTGCCTCCTCAGCCTCTGTACACCTGAAGAGAAAAGAAAGGCTCCAAAAGCTCAAATCTACAAAGGATTCATGAAGTTTCATCCAACAAGAACATGTTTGCCTTCCACAGTGTGCTGTTAGACACCACTGTACCTCTGCCATTTCAAAAAGAGCAGCTTGGGAACATTTTGGCTCCAAACACTTTGTGTTTAAGTTCCTAATCTTTGTTTTCTTTGTGAACAACATCTGGAGCTTTTTGACTCATAGAAACATCATTTTGTTCTTTAGATGACAGCAGATTGGGACTGAATAATCAATCACTATCAAACCAATAAAGATGCTGATTTTACAGGAACTTTGTTGGAGAAGCTGGAAAGACATGAAACTGGTGGAGATCCCAAACCAGTTGATAGTGCTGATTATTCCAAATAAAGCTGTTTTCCATTTGAGATGAAATGACTTTCTGTCCTGATATATAATAAAGATGTTAGTTGTTTTTGAGCCCCTGTATTAAAAGTAGATCCAGTTTAAAGTCAGCTTGAGTTTGATGTCTTTATGTCAAAGCTGCTCATGATGTTGAGCTGCTGATGGAATAAAAACAGGTAAAAATCTGCCTCAATATAAAAGCATGTAGTCCAGACTTAAATGTAGCCTATTGTTAGCTGAGGTCCACACACAGTGTTTGACAGTGTAAACTGTGTGAAAGGGCTGCTGGTGGAGCTCACTAGGATGAGCAGGTGACCATGTGCCACGAGGTGGAGAGCAGCTGGCCTGGCTTTGATTCTGACCACGCCCCCTTTCTCTCTCCCTCTGCTTTGCTGTCACTTATCTTCACTGCTCTGGCCAATAAAGCTGAAAAAGGCCCCAAATCAAAGAAATCTGCTGCAGCCTCTGAAATGTCTTCTGTTTCCTTCCCGACGGCTTTTTCACCGTCAGCCCATCAGACAGTCCAGCAGCATTTATGATGATGTCATGATGTTGAAGAGACTGCTATGGTGGCCTCCCATGACCCCCAGCCTCATCTACACTGAGATGCAGACATTTGAAAACAACTGAATAATAGTCCAACACAACAGTCTGTGTACAGACACACACTGAGCTTTCATAGAGTCAAAGGAGTCAATCAAACACAGCTAGTTGAGTCATTTCTTGTGTGAGTCTAAAGTGAATCTAGTATTTGAAAGTCCACTTCCTGTATTTGTTGTTGAAGACTTCTTCAGCTTCTTCTCAAGGACATCAGCTGCTTGTTTGGCAGCAGAGGCAGTTAAGAAGCTTCCTGAAAAACACTGAACAGTGAGTTCACTGTGGCATATGACAAATTCAGCTTTCTATGTGCAAATGTGTCTGTGTCAACCTTTCAAATGCTGTTGAATCCAAAACATCAGCGGCTCCTTGGCTGCTCACTTCATGCACTTCTGTCTTTGTGACAGTCCAATGACATCACAGCTGTTTCCACCCCCAGTGTCTCAGGACTGGACACCTTTAAACATGTGGAGGATCAAACAGCCGTCCAGCTAAACATACATGAACCTATCAAAGCTGACAATCATTCCAATAACATCTAATGGTACATATATACAGGGAGTGCAGAATTATTAGGCAACTTAACAAAAAACAAATATATACCCATTTCAATTATTTATTTTTACCAGTGAAACCAATATAACATCTCCACATTCACAAATATACATTTCTGACATTCAAAAACAAATCAGCGACCAATATAGCCACCTTTCTTTGCAAGGACACTCAAAAGCCTGCCATCCATGGATTCTGTCAGTGTTTTGATCTGTTCACCATCAACATTGCGTGCAGCAGCAACCACAGCCTCCCAGACACTGTTCAGAGAGGTGTACTGTTTTCCCTCCTTGTAAATCTCACATTTGATGATGGACCACAGGTTCTCAATGGGGTTCAGATCAGGTGAACAAGGAGGCCATGTCATTAGTTTTTCTTCTTTTATACCCTTTCTTGCCAGCCACGCTGTGGAGTACTTGGACGCGTGTGATGGAGCATTGTCCTGCATGAAAATCATGTTTTTCTTGAAGGATGCAGACTTCTTCTGGAAGACACCTGCTTGAAGAAGGTGTCTTCCAGAAACTGGCAGTAGGACTGGGAGTTGAGCTTGACTCCATCCTCAACCCGAAAAGGCCCCACAAGCTCATCTTTGATGATACCAGCCCAAACCAGTACTCCACCTCCACCTTGCTGGCGTCTGAGTGGGACTGGAGCTCTCTGCCCTTTACCAATCCAGCCACGGGCCCATCCATCTGGCCCATCAAGACTCACTCTCATTTCATCAGTCCATAAAACCTTAGAAAAATCAGTCTTGAGATATTTCTTGGCCCAGTCTTGACGTTTCAGCTTGTGTGTCTTGTTCAGTGGTGGTCGTCTTTCAGCCTTTCTTACCTTGGCCATGTCTCTGAGTATTGCACACCTTGTGCTTTTGGGCACTCCAGTGATGTTGCAGCTCTGAAATATGGCCAAACTGGTGGCAAGTGGCATCTTGGCAGCTGCACGCTTGACTTTTCTCAGTTCATGGGCAGTTATTTTGCACCTTGGTTTTTCCACACGCTTCTTGCGACCCTGTTGACTATTTTGAATGAAACGCTTGATTGTTCGATGATCACGCTTCAGAAGCTTTGCAATTTTAAGACTGCTGCATCCCTCTGCAAGATATCTCACTATTTTTGACTTTTCTGAGCCTGTCAAGTCCTTCTTTTGACCCATTTTGCCAAAGGAAAGGAAGTTGCCTAATAATTATGCACACCTGATATAGGGTGTTGATGTCATTAGACCACACCCCTTCTCATTACAGAGATGCACATCACCTAATATGCTTAATTGGTAGTAGGCTTTCGAGCCTATACAGCTTGGAGTAAGACAACATGCATGAAGAGGATGATGTGGACAAAATACTCATTTGCCTAATAATTCTGCACTCCCTGTATACAGGAAGTCTTGATCCTTGACCGTCTGAGTCTGACTCAGAGTTCTGAGCTGCTGTGGGTGAGGGGACTCGGGCAGCCTGACACACTTGATGTCCATTTCTTCTCTGCTTGTCCTGATACAAATAAACATGAGTGTCCTTTGCAGGTCAAATGTTATCAGTCACACCTGTTAGTGAAGCTCTCTTCTAGGTTGTAGTGCTTGTTAAACTAGGATGGTTTTAGAAGTCTGGACCACAGACTCCAACAAAAGATATGACTTGGAAAGGCCAAAGTAACCTATTAGAGGTGTTTGCACTAACTTAGAATAATACTTGCATTTAAATCTTTATTGTCTCACAAAGAGTTAAACAGTGAATGCACACAGAGAAGTTGGTGGTGAGACGGGCACTTCCAGCACCATAGATGTGTTCCAGCTCAGTGTTGATTGAAATAATCCGGAGAGCAGGATTGATTAATGTCACATCTTCTTGAAGTTATAATCCACAGGGAAAGCTGTCAGTCTGATATCTGGTCAACCAATCAGGTGTTTACATCATATTCACTGATCTTCAGCCCCACTTTATTATCAGTCTCTCTCTCTCTTTAACATCTGAATAATATTCACTTCACATTTCAGTCAGTTCAGGTTTCATTAGCACAGAGGTGTACAAACTTTTTTCACTGAGGGCCACATACATAAAAATATAGTAGGGGCTGGGCCTCTTACTAGATCCGGGTAAACACTTGACCTCCTTGAATCTGGCTCCAGTGCAGCATCAGTTTTCACATATATAGTTGTCCATTTCTTTTCTTTTCTTTTTTTTTTTTAATTAACAGTTTAGAATCACTGTACAATACCATCAAGTTCGGCAATTTGTCATTACATGTATTTCTTTTCCCTCCCCCCTTTTTTTCCGTATTTAAACAACTAAAATATCGATGCGAAAAAAAATGAAAAAAATGAGAAAAGGAAATAAACAGAGAAAATAAATAAATAAATAAAAAATATAAAAGTGATAAAAGAAAAAATAAGGGCATGTAGGGAGTGTGTTTTTGTTTCCATTAATATAATTAATATTTCCTCTAGTCTTCTAGTAGTTGACAAAGTCAAAATCCAAAGCAAGTACTGGCCTGCGTTTTTTAATATAGTCCATCCATTTCTTCCATCGTGATACAAACAGGTCCCTCTTGTAGTTCATTTTCTCCATTCTGTAAATATCCATTGTGATGTTCATCCACATGTTCATCGTTGGGCTCTCAGAAGAAAGCCATTTTTTTGTGATAGCTTTTTTGCCTGCTGCCAGTAAATATTAAACAGATATTTATCATTCTTTGTCCATCCTTCTGGCATAAGTCCAAAAAATAGAGTTTTACTTTCCAAAGGTAAATATCTTCCAAATCTCTCTTGTATAGCTGCATGTATTCCCTTCCAATAAGTTTTAATGACATGACAGTCCCAGAAAATGTGATAATGATTTGCATCTGTATTTCCACAATTTCTCCAGCAGGCAGAAGGGTTACCTTCATAGTGAGATTTTTGGTGAGGCGTAATAAAATATCTTGCCAGACATTTCCACCCAAATTCCCTCCAGCTCTGTGAGCTGCTACATTTCCATTGATATACCCATATTGTTGTCCATTCTTCCTCCTTTATCTCTATTCCTCCCTCCATTTCCCATTTTGTTTTGATATATAAGGTTGAGTGTAATTTCATATTTGTTAATCCTTTATAGAGGTCACCTATAATACCTCTGTTTTTATATGAACTGTATGCCCTTTTAAATACATCTAGTAGCTGTTTACTTAATTCAGCCTTGACTTTTATCTTTTTGTTGACAAAATGCCTCATCTGTAGATATCTATACAAATCATGTCTTTCTAATGAATATTTCTCTTTCATTTTATCAAAACTAATTAGTCTCCCTTCCTCCATTACCGTACATAAAGCCGTTAATCCTTTATTTGTCCAATCTTTGACTCTGGTGTCCAATTTATTTGGAGCAAAATGTGTGTCATATGCACACCACTTAAGAGTTGCTATATCCTCTTCTAGTTTATATTCTTTTATTACTGTTTCCCAAATTTTAAAAGTCAACTTCATCCATGGATTTTCAATCGTTTTTATTAAATCTTGCAGGCTGCTGTCTGCTATAATAGCTTGTATGGGGATGGAAGTCAGACCCTCCTCAATGTCTTTCCATTGAGCAACATATGAAGGATTACACCAGCATATCATAGGCCTTAATTGTGCTGCCCAATAATATTCCCTAAGAGAAGGTAAGCCCCACCCCCCTTTTCCTTTGTTAAGTTGTAAGGTTTTAAATCTAATTTGGGGCCTTTTTCTTTGCCATATGTATCTTGACAAAATTTTATCCCATTCATTAAATTGTTTCTGGTTAATTTCTATTGGTAATGTTTGAAAGAAATATATTAATTTAGGGAGTATATAAATTTTTATTGAATCTATTCTCGAATATAAACTTAAATATGGAATTAGATTCCATCTTGCTATATCTTCCTTAATTTTCTTTTGTATTGGTTAGTAATTTCGTTCTGATAGTTCTGTAAGATCCTTAGGTATTATGACTCCCAGATATTTAAAATACTCTGTTTGACATGCTAATTGATACTTATTTTTAATTTCTTCTGATGGAATATAGTTGTATTTAAGCAACTGTGTTTTACTCATATTAACTTTATATCCCGATAGTCGACCAAAGTATTCAAATGATTGCATTAATTTAGGTAGAGAGTTTGATGGTTGACCCCAAAATATTAAAATATCATCTGCATAGCAGGCTAATTTATGCTCCTTCTCATGGATATTAATACCTTCTACTTCTTTGTTTTGCCTTATATATTGAGCCAATGGTTCCAGATATAACGCGAATAGTAATGGTGAACACGCACAGCCTTGCCTTGTTCCTCTTTGCAGCTTAATACTATTTGATAGGGAGCCATTAATTTTAATCCTTGCTGTAGGGTTATCATAAAGTGCCTGTATTGTCTTAATTATAATTTCATGCAAGCCAAATCTATGCAAGACTCGGTAAAGAAAGTTCCAATTAACTGAATCGAATGCTTTTTCTGCATCGATACTGATTACCATTGCTTCTATTTTATTCTTTTGAATATGGTTAATAATTTGTAATGTCCGTCGTACATTATCTTGTATTTGGCACTCTCGAATAAAACCTGTCTGATCATTATGAATTAGACTAGGTAAGAATTTTTCTAATCGTCTAGCCATGATAGATGTAAACAACTTATAATCTGTATTAAGAACAGATATTGGTCTATATGACGCACATTCTAATTTATCCTTGTTTTCTTTTGGGATGGCAGAAATAATTGCTTCTTTCCAGCTAGAAGGTATTTGAGCTTTCTTTAAGACCCAATTCAGTGTGAGAAGCATCACTGGTATTAATTCTTCTTTTAGCTCCTTGTACCATTCTGCCGTATATCCATCTGATCCTGGGGATTTATTTATTTTAACTTTACTTATTGCTATTCTTAGTTCCTTTTCTGTTATATCTTCAATCAAAGTTTTATTCTGTTCTTCATTCAGTATTGGTAAATCAAGAGAATCTCAAAAACTATTAATTTCAACTATATTACTCTCTGTCTTATTAGCATAAAGGGTCTTCTAAATGTTTCAAATTCACTTTGAATTTCTATTAGTTTATTTTTTATTAGTTTTGTCACTGGATGTTTAATTTTGTGAACTGTATTATCTGCTATTTTATTTTAGATCCTCCCTCATAATACCTTTGTTTAAGAAACATTAAATATTTTTAATTTCATATGTAGTCAAATCATTTATTTCATTTCTTGTTTTCATAATTTCCTCCAGTATATCCTGTGTTGTTTTCCTTTTATGGCTTTTCTCTAATTTTTCTAACTTATGTTGTAACTCTTCTAATTTCTTATTTCTCATCTTTTTCTCATAAGAGGATATTGCTATAATTTTCCCTATCAGGACAGCTTTTAAGGCATCCCACAAAATAGGAGGAGGCACCTCACTATTGTCATTAATTTCCATATAGATGTGAATCTCTTTCTTAATTTGTTCTTTAAAGTGAGGATCATTCAGTAAGCTTGAATTTAATTTCCAATTATTGTGTTTTGGTTGCAGGTTCAGATCAACGGACAAGTATACTGGTGCATGGTCACTATTGCTCCAATTTCACAAGTGTTTATTCTATCTTTATTTTTCCAAAAGTTATAAAATAATCTATTCTTGTATATAACGAATGCGGGGAGGAAAAATAAGTATAATCCCTTTGGTAGGGATGCAAGTTTCTCCATATATCTATTAGTCCCACCTCCTTCATCTCAATATATTTATATTCTTAATTAATGTTTTAGTATTCTGTGCTTTCCTATTGGAAATATCTAGCTTTGGTTGTAGATGTATATTTAAATCTCCTCCGCAAATTAAAAAACCGACTGTCTCTGTTACCATCATATCTATAATTTTCTTAAAGAAATAAATATCGCTTTCAGGGGCGCATATATATTTAACAACGTGACTGGATTCCCCTCAATGTTTCCCCTTACCAAAATAAAACGTCCCTCTTTATCACTTATCTCGGATATTTCAAAGAGTAATTTGCTTGATAACAGGATAGCCACTCCTCTCCTTCGTCCAGTTTTATAGGAAGAGGAGTAAACTGTTGTATAACCCATTCTTTTCAGATTTCCTTAAAATCTAGATGGGTTTCCTGTAGATACACTATTTGTGCTTGTATCTTAGCAGTATCTTAGCTGTTCCCAGGACTGCGCTCTTCTGGACAGAGATCTCCGATGTTGTTCCCGGGATCTGCTGGAGCCACTCGCCTAGCTTGGGAGTCACCGCACCTAGTGCTCCGATTACCACGGGGACCACCGTTACCTTCACCCTCCACATCCTCTTGAGCTCTTCTCTGAGCCCTTGGTATTTCTCCAGCTTCTCGTGTTCCTTCTTCCTGATGTTGCTGTCATTCGGAACCGCTACATCGATCACTACGGCCGTCTTCTTCTGTTTGTCTACCACCACTATGTCCGGTTGGTTAGCCACCACCATTTTGTCCGTCTGTATCTGGAAGTCCCACAGGATCTTAGCTCGGTCATTCTCCATCACCCTTGGGGGCATCTCCCATTTTGACCTCGGGACTTCCAGGTTATACTCGGCACAGATGTTCCTGTACACTATGCCGGCCACTTGGTTATGGCGTTCCATGTATGCCTTGCCTGCTAGTATCTTGCACCCTGCTGTTATGTGCTGGATTGTCTCAGGGGCATCTTTACACAGCCTGCACCTGGGGTCTTGCCTGGTGTGATAGACCCCAGCCTCTATGGATCTTGTACTAAGAGCTTGTTCTTGTGCTGCCATGATTAGTGCCTCTGTGCTGTCTTTCAGTCCAGCTTTGTCCAGCCACTGGTAGGATTTCTGGATATCAGCCACCTCCACTATCTGCCGGTGGTACATACCGTGCAGGGGTCTGTCCTTCCAGGATGTTTCCTCGCCTTCCTCCTCTTTCTTGGGTTTCTGCTGCCTGAGGAATTTACTGAGCACGCTGTCAGTTGGGGCCATCTCCGTGATGTATTCATGGATGTTTCTTGTCTCATCCTGGACTGTGGTGCTGACACTCACCAGTTCCCGGCCCCCTTCCTTCCGCTTAGCGTACAGCCTCAGGGTGCTGGACTTGGGTGAAAGCCTATTACCCCAGCGGGGTACCTGATCACGGGCAGGGTGTAGGTGTTGATGGCCCGGATCTTGTTCTTACCGTTCAGCTGACTCCTCAGGGCTTGCCTGACCCTCTGCAGGTACTTGGTGGTTGCAGCTTTCCTAGCGGCCTCCTCATGGTTCCCATTCGCCTGCGGGATCCCAGGTACTTGTAACTGTCCTCTATGTCTGCAGTGTTGCCTTCTGGTAGTTCAATCCCCTCAGTTCTGACTACCTTCCCTCTCTTTGATACCATCAGACTGCACTTCTCCAGTCCGAATGACATTCCAATGTCATTGCTGTGTATCCTGGTAGTGTGTATCAGTGAATCGATGTCTCGTTCACTCTTGGCATACAGCTTGATGTCAGCCATGTACAGGAGGTGGCTGACAACCGCTCCGTTCCATAGTCGGTATCCGTAGCCAGTCTTGTTAATGATCTCACTGAGGGGGTTCAGGTCTATGCAGAACAGCAGTGAGGACAGAGCATCTCCTTGGTAGATCCCGCACTTGATGGTGACTTGTGCTATGGGCTTAGAGTTGGCCTCTAGTGTTGTACGCCACATCCCCATTGAGTTCCTGATGAAGGCTCCTAGGGTCCTGTTGATCTTGTACAATTCTAGGCATTCCAGTATCCAGCTGTGGGGCATTGAGTCATAGTCCTTCTTGCAATCAATCCAGGCAGTGCACAGGTTGGTCAGTCTGGTCTTGCAGTCTTGGCTGACTGTGCCCTTTCTCTGCCCCGCTCATGACCCATGTGCCTTTTCATCTTAGCCGATATGATGCCTGACAGGAGCTTCTGAGGCAGGTAATTGCTTGGTAGTTGGATGGGGATCAGGACCGCCTGACCTTCCGTTAGCCCAGGGTCGGCAACCTGCGGCTCCGGAGTCTTTATACTGCGGCTCCACGTGGTTTGGAAAAAATTATTTAACTGAAGTGTATTTTTTTGTGTTCGTTCTTTTTTAACTTGTAGTTCTAAATTGGAATATTATTGTGATCTTGAAATATAAAATAAAGTGATGTTATTGTTTTTTATCGCTTAAAATAAGCACTCCATAAACCATACCCACTGAAATGCCGTGCATTTATGGAGACTTTCAACCCCAGGCAGGCCAAGTATGGATCTTCGTTCGGATCCACATACGTATGTGAGCAGTTATTCTCCACCATGAACCATGGTAAAAACCATGACTGTAAGCTGATGACAGCTTACAGTCATGGTACGTGTCTATTCGTGTCTATTCCAACTTCTACTGTGTGACTGACAGCCTTGAGTTTGAATCCTCTTAACCGTGTCTCATAACAGGAGCTATTTATGGTCCTTATACACACACAATACGGTAATATTACGTTGAAGCACAGTACGTATCACTCCGCGAGGCTCCACTACGGTAGCCGTAATGCATCCATCAAGCAATGCAGCTCTGTAGCTTAGCAAAGTCGTACTAAAACATTTTTTGACAGATTGCTGAGCGCCATGTACCACATAAAAACAGTTCGCGGGCATCAAGCACAACCAGAATTCATACATAAGGCGCGCGGTCAACTTTTGAGAAAGTGAAAGGATTTGGCTGCATGTCGTTAGCGTGGTTAGCTCGCTAACATGTTGATGCCGTCCACCCCCACGCACGGGGCAATCCGCGGTAACTCGTTACCGGAGATTTGCCGTGTTCATCTTGTCGTTGCCTGCAGGTGAAGCTATGGGGGAGGGGGAGTTGTTCAGTGAAGGAGAGGCGAGGCCGAGTAACGCAGCGTAGAGACAAAATGGACGAAAGAGAGGGCTCCACAAGTATAGTTATAACGTAACATAGACTATATCGATATAAACGATATTGTCACATCTCATATCTCGTATGAAAATATATCGATATTTTTAAAAACTCGATATATTGCCCAGCTCTAGTACATGTCCATGTGTGCATGCTGACTGTGCTGGTTTGACCCCCCCCCCTCCTCCTTTCAGGGTGGAGCCTGCTGGAGTCCGATGGTTGAGACCAGGTCTGAGGAAGTGTAAGTGTGTTTTTAATGGGATTCATGAAAACAAAGCAGCACACATTCAACCATCTTCATCATGTCAGGAGTCATCATCAAAGTGTCAATCAATGAACAGATGATGGATCAATAACTGCAGCTGGATTGTGTTTGTTCTCTCCATCAGATTCCTGTCAACTCACAATCGACACAAACACAGTGAACACAAACCTCCAACTGTCTGACAACAACAGGAAGGTGACACATGTGGATGAGGTTCAGTCATATCCTGATCATCCAGACAGATTTGATGGTTCTTTTCAACTGCTATGTAGAGATGGTCTGACTGGTCGCTGTTACTGGGAGGTCGAGTGGAAAGGATGGTCCGATGTATCTTTGAGTTACAGAGGAATAACCAGGAAAGGAACTAACCAAAACTGCTGGTTTGGATGGAATGATCAGTCCTGGAGTCTTTGGTTCAATGATACTGACCCTTACTCTGTCTCTTATAATAAAATTAAAACATCCATCTCCTCCTCCTCCTCCTCCTCCTCCTCTGTCTCTAACAGAGCAGCAGTGTATGTGGACTGTCCTGCTGGCACTCTGTCCTTCTACAGAGTCTCCTCTGACTCTCTGATCCACCTCCACACCTTCAACACCACATTCACTCAAACTCTTTATCCTGGGTTTAGAGTCCACCATGGTGCCTCAATGACTCTGTGCTGAGTGTAAGAGCGTCTCCTGTTAGAGAAACACTCTGACTGTTGAACAGATGGTTCAGTCTGTACATGTCTGTCTCTTTCACTCACAAACATGTTTTCAGATTCATGGATTCAATCAGTTGATGTTTGAAACTCTTCTAAATGATTCCTTGTAAACTTCTTCCTCTTCAGTCCTTTAAAGATGGAAGCTCCCATTATTCCAGGATCCACATTTCGTTTTTCTGTCTTTTTCCACTCAAAGCTTCACAGTGAATATCAGTATGTTGTGTTTCTCTGAAGCTCAGTTCACAACCAGCTCCTCTGAATTTTCAACAAGTCTGAGCTCATTAAAATGAATCCAAATGTTTGATTTCTCTTTCTTAATGTTACGGTTTGGAGGAGGACTCAAGCGCAGGACTCCGGTTCTGATGCTCACAAGAAAGGTTTATTTACAATGCACCAGGTGTATATACAAGAATGTGCGGGGGGTGCTATATACAGCTGAGTGAGGGGAGAAGGGGTCTCCAGGGAAGTCCAGGGGAAAGCACGCGTTCTTCAGAATATCCACTGACACGATCACAGGCTCACACTCCGACACTGCCACACGGGAAACACACGGGGGGGAAATCCAGGAGCTCTGTAGACAAGGAGACAGGGTTAAGTACGACGCACACAGGAAAACACTCTTAACTGACTTGCTGTAGCTTGGCTTCACTAACGCGTGGTAGACACGATCCAGCGGCGAACGGCAGTCACCTCCTGGCTTAAGTACCGATCACCTTAATGAGACCCAGGTGTCTCATCTCCGAGGGCGTGGGCCGAGGGCGTGAACCCACAGTGAGTTTCGCCCCGGCGAGAGAGAGAGGAGAGAGAAAGGAAGAGAGAGAACAGAGAGAGTGCTGATCAGCGTGCAGCTGATCCGCCTGGCCGTGACACTTAATGGATGTTTCCATCATGGCTGAATAAGTGGACATCCAATAGTACTCAGTGTATCAAATATTAAATACATTGAGCATCTCTCATGTTTCTGTCATTCTATAAAATAGCTGCTTTTAAAACTGATCCAATCACAGAAATATGAACTTCCATATTGATCAGATCAATAGGTACAGCTCTGATGTCACTAACATCTCCTTGAACTCTTCATTGATGGTGATTTGTGGCCCTCTGCTCGTGAGATGTGCATGGTGAACTGCACGATGTCAATTTAATGAGCACAGATGTCATGAAGTGTTTTTAAATCTGCTTGTTCTAATTGTTCAGGCTCTTGCTCCAGGAAACAGCTTCAACAAACTCTGGCTTTCAAAAATAAGACCTCGGTCTGAGGTTTTGTTTTTGTATTCTTTTAAATTTCTAATGTGTATTATCCATTTTTATGCTGTTTATACTTAATGAAGTAAAGTAGTCAGTATTACTTATGTATCTAATTTTTGAACCACATAGGTTGAACAGTAGCATTGTGCTTAAAGCATCTACCATAGCTGAAGACTCTTGTTATTGATTAAAACAGGACTAAGCAAAGAAATTGAGATTTTATTTGTATACCACATTTTAAATCAAAGTGCTTTACATGCACACAAAACCCAGCTTCCTTAAGAAGCTTCAAATTTGGTATATTTGGTTATAAACTTGTGAATTAAGTTCATTATTTGGCTAATAAGTAATAGTATAACTTTTGTTTTAAACAGGTGAACTATACATTTAAGTTAAGGACAGTATTTACTTTATATTTCACTTTGAGTGTGTGTGTGTGTGTGTGTGTGTGTGTGTTTTGTTTTGTTTTTTTTTATTTATTTTCACTTGCTACATGGACAGACATGACTGGGGGAAAGAAAAGGGAGAAAGGAAGAGAGTGTGAAGAGTAGAAAGATATTTTGCTGTTATTATTTGCTGCTATTTTTATAATCATCATTACCATTTCATTATTAATAGTGATATTGCATTCAGATGCATTCAAATGTTCAAACATATTGGTATCATATTAGCCTTTATTACAGGTCCAGTAAGAACCACGTTAACTGTTGAGTTGAATCTATAACCCGAAATGCTTTGAATCTGTAATCTTAGATGTTTAGTGTAGACTGCAGGGACAGGAAATATATTCTGTGCAAAAGGGAGACAGGAAACGCCATGCTTTGCAAAAGTGAAACCAAAAGCAGAGTCAGATTGTAAGGTGTTTTGAGCAGGCTGTTTTATTATGCATTTATATCTCTGATTAAGCTTTGATTAAGTTTTAACTAGTGGTATTAGATTGAACATTTGTTTATACATTTTACATAGAAGTTAAGATCATCACCACACAGGAAGGCCTCAGCCTGGTTGCCTAAGCCGAGGTCAATTGAAGTGCAGAGATCACACATGAACACCCTGTGCTTGCACAGACCTACACATACATACTAGGGCTGCCACGATTAGTCGACTAGTCACGATTACATCGACTATTAAAATCGTTGACGACTAATTTAATAGTCGATGCGTCGTTTGAAGCTTTGTAAGATCCCAAAAGACGCAGGAATAAGTAGTAGGATTTAAGAGTGTAATAACGGACTGAAACAGAAGATGGCAGCACTGCATGTACAAGGATGGCAGCTGCCGTTAAACCCAGAAGAAGAAGTAGCTCTGTCCCAGAATTCATAGCGCGGCCCTGCTCAGTTTCCAACAATGGCGGCAGCTAGTTAGTTTTAATATTACTCTAATTATTCTCTCTGGGTCACAAATAAACATTTAACATATTTTCAGACGAGAATGTAGCTGTGTAAACCTCAAATATCTGCTCAGTTTATCAAGACACCACATATTTTCAAAGCGCTCCGACGTTTTCGGAGACGTCTGTTACCCACCAGCTCGATAGCTAGCCGGAGGTCAGGCTCACTAGAGCCCGTGAGAACACCGGACTCCCGGCAAATCATTTTCAAACCCACCGCTGTCTTTCGCTGCTCAGGTTAACATACATAAGTCACTTAGATAACTTAAAATTATATTATTTGTTTTGTTTTTTTTAGTATTTTATTGTTCAAGAGTAAATCGGCTTGGCTGAGATTAAAGTTATAGTTTTTACACAGCTAAGTAAACGTCAAGCAGAAAACTGATTATCAGAAGTGTGAGATGCTCTCCAGTCTCCTGTTTTTTTTTTAGATAGCAAGGAGTAGACGGCTGAGTTTATTAAACTCCACTGAAACAATCTGCAAATGTCATTAAAATTTAATAAACTATCATCTTGTCTTTATGTTTAGTTAGCACATACCTTAAACACTTAAGCTGTAATGATACTTATATAGAGCAGATGCTGCTGGTGCAATAAGGTGTAGGTTTCACGTCCAGTGGATGCGTGATCTGATTAGCCGACTAATCGCAAAAATAGTCGGTGACTAGTCGACTATCAAATAATCATTTGTGGCAGCCCTAATACACACCCATACACCACATACAGGTAGGGGGTTTTATTTAATAGGTGAAAGTTTAAGCATGCATTGCTAAGTCTGCAGTTTTATAATGGTGTACGTGATGGTTTGATGCAAGTACAGGATGTCAGACAGCCCTCAGCTGTGGTTGTGGAGACAGTGCTGGTAGAAGGTGAAGACAATGTTCTTGGAAAAGGTTAAAGTGTCAACTGAGGGTTTTGTGGTTTTTTGATTTGTATTGTGTTTAACTGACGCAATGAGGGGCGTTAACCCTGATGCATATAAAACTGTATTCTGAGTCTTTCGGCAGAGATGTGATACTGTGCAGTGTTCATCTCTCCGCACGTGTGTCATAAATCTCTTCGTTGACTCCACCTGACAGGCTCAGGGTGTTATTCCGTTCTCATACATTTCTCTCTCCTCAAAATGAACCTTAACAAGAGGTAGGGGGAAAAACAGCGGGGAAGAGGAACTGTGATAAAGGGCAAAAACAAAAACCAACAAAACAAACAGACAAAAAATATATCATCACTTGGATCACCTGTTGAGAAAAAAAGAGAAACGAGCAAAAAGAGAGCATATAATAAACAACATCATCGCCATAATCTATGTGAGTATAACAAATATAAATATTGAATATATTGTGCAGCATGTAAGATCGACAGCGCACAGTGTGCTTTAAGGTAGCAGCCAAAAAAGGGCAATGGAAAAGTATTTTCTCAAGACAAGCTACATATTTGATGATATTTGGAAGCCATTTAAACATTTATGAAAGAAGTAACATCGGACAATCCTTCCTGCAGGAGTTGTCCGATGAGGGGAAAATTGTTTAGTCTGTGCTAGCTATTCTATTTTTTTCCCCTTTTTGTTTCCTTCAATATGTATAAATCTCACATAAGATAAGATAAGATAACCTTTATTAGTCCACACTGGGAATTTGTTTTGTCACAGCAGGAGTGGACAGTGCAAAGTTATAAAGGACATTAGAATAAATAAAATAAGAATAAATACAGTACACAACTGTACAGAATAGATAAAAATAGAATACTATATACAGTAGAATAAATAGAATAAATATACAATAGGATAAAATAGAATACAAATGCTATATACAACAGAGTGAAAATACAACGGTTGCCAGAAAGATTATTGCACATTTGTGTTATTGCACATTTGTGGATGTGTGTGTTTGATCAGTGAAAGTCTTTGTTGTGGAGTCTGACAGCAGTGGGAGGAAGATCTGCGAAATCTCTCCGTCCACACCGTGGGTGCCGCAGTCTCCCACTGAAGGAGCTGCTCAGTGCTGTCACAGTCTCATGCATGGGGGGAGATGTTGTCCAACAGGGGTGACAGCTTAGCCACCATTCTCCTGTCATCACACCTACACTGGGTCCAGAGGGCATCCTAGAACAGAGCTGGCCTTTCGGATCAGCCTGTTCAGTCTCTTCCTGTCCCAGCAGAAATACTGCCGCCCCAGCAGACCACACCATAAAAGATGGCTGAGGCCACCACAGAGTCATAGCAGGTCTTCAGGAGTGGGCCTCCACTCCAAACAACCTGAGTCTCCGCAGCAGGTACAGCCTGCTCTGCCCTTTCCTGTAGAGGGCGTCTGAGTTATGAGTCCAGTCCAGTTTGTTTCAGATGAACACCAAGGTACCTGTAGCTGTCCACAGTCACAATGTCAATACCTGGATGTTCAGTGGTTGCAGTGGAGGATGTTTGTGCTTGCGGAAGTCTACCACCAGCTCCTTGGTTTTACTGGCATTGATCTGGAGGTAGTTCAGCTGGAACCAGTTCACAAGTCCTGAGTCAGTCCTCTGTACTCCTTGTCGTCCCCATCAATGATGAGGCCGACTATTGCAGAGTCATCAGAGAACTTCTGCAGGAAGCACTGGGTGGAGTTGTGGGAGAAGTCTGCAGTGTAGATGGTGAATAGGAACGGACCCAGAACCGTTCCTGTGGGGCCCCGTACTGCAGACGACCCTGTCCGACACACAGCCCTGAGTCCTCACATACTGTGGTCGGTTGGTGAGGTAGTCCAAAATCCAGGTAGTGAGGTGATGGTCCACTCCTGAGTTCTCCAGCTTGTCCTTCAGAACCGAGGGAAGAATAGTGTTGAAGGCACTGGAGAAATCAAAGAACATGAATCTCACAGTGCTTCCAGCGGTCTCCAGGTGAGCGAGGGAGCGATGTAGGAGGTGAATGACGGCATCATCCACTCCAATGCCAGGCTGGTAGGCAAACTGAAGTGGGTCCAGTGATGAGCTCACAAGGCGCCGAAGCTGAGCCAGGACCAACCGCTCCAGGGTCTTCATCTGGTGGGATGTCAGAGCCACCGGCCTGTAGCTGTTGAGGTCCTTGGGGCGTGAAGTCTTTGGCACTGGAACAACACAGGAGGTTTTCCAGAGCTGTGGGACTCTTCCCAGCCTCAGGCTCAGGTTGAAGAGGTGCTCCATCACACCACACAGTTGGTCCGCGCAGGACCTGACAACCCTCGAGCTGATGCCATCTGGGCCCGCTGCCTTCTTGGCTTTAATCCTCCTCAGTTCCCTCCTAACCTGGGTGGTTGAGAGAGACAGGCTGGAGCCTTGTGTTGATTGTGTATTGGATGCTGTTGTTGGGGGTGGGGAGGAGTGAGCATGGTGAATAGAGGAGGTGTGAAGTGTCTGAGGTGTCAGAGGTGGAACAGCAACAGTGGGGGTGGGTGAGTCTGCAGCCGATGTTGGAGACTGCCTCATGGTTGAATCAAATCTGTTGAAGAAATGATTCAGTTCATTTGCCCACCTCACATCCCTCCCAGGCAGAGAGTTCTGATGTTTGTGGCCCGAGATGGTTCTGAGGCCTCTCTCCAGACTTCACCAACGTTATTTTGCTGAAGCTGGTTCTCCATTTCTGCCTGTAGCTGTCCTTCCCATTCCTTATCAGTCCCCTCAACTCTCTCTGCACCCTTTTCAACTCCTCTTTGTCTTGGATTTGAAGGCCCTCCTCTTCTGCTTGAGGACAGCTTTAATTTCTGGGGTAATCCAAGGTTTGTTGTTGGAGAAACACCGTACAGTCCTGGTAGGTACGGTGTTATCCACACAGAATTAATATAGTCAGTAATGCATGTAGTAGGCTGTCGATGTCCTCTCCATGGTCGTCACAGATCACCTCCCACACAGTCGACTCAAAACAATCCTTAAGAGCCTCCTCGCTCTCCTCCAACCATCTCTGCACTGTGCGGGTGGCTGGTGGCTCCCTGCGCACTAAGGGTCATACACAGGGACAAGGTGCACCTTATGATCAGATCTGCCCAGGGAGGGAGGGTGATGAACTGTATGCCTCTTCAGCATTGGCATACAGTAAGTCCAGTGTTTTATTGTTCTGGTTGGGCAGGTCACATACTGGGTGAAGGTGGGCAGTGTGGAGTTCAGTGAGGCATGATTGAAGTCCCCTGATATTATGAGAAGGGCTCTCGGGGATTGTGTTTGCAGTCTGCTGACCACTAAGTGGAGAGAGTCACGCTGCATCCGCATTGGCTGAGGGGGGGACATACGCTGTTATCGCGATAACATGCGAGAATTCCGGGGCAGGTAGTATGGACGCATGCTAACAGCTAACAGCTCAATGTCTCTGCTGCAGAGTTGTTCTTTTACAGTGATGTGCCCGGGTTACACCATCTGTCATTCACAAACACTGCCAGTCCCCTCCTTTCCTCTTACGCTGTCTCTCCGTCCGCTCGCAGCATCTGGAATCCCAGTAGTGTCACGCTCGTGTCCGGAGTTAGCGGTGTTAGCCATGACTCCGTTAGCATCATGATGCTACATTGCCGTACTCCCTCTGTGACCAGGTTAGCGACGTGAGCTCATCCATCTTATTGGGCAAAGATCGTACATTTCCAATAATTACAGAAGGAAGAGATGGTCGATACGTC